>NC_086444.1:267098411-267398411 GCF_028390025.1 Pseudophryne corroboree
TGGCCAAAATGTAGTGCTCTGATTTCAACAGATTGACCACCCGTGAATCCTTGTTAAGCGAATTAAGGGCTCCATCCACAAGTCCCACATGCCTAGCGGAATCGCTCCGTGTTAGCTCCTCCTTCAATGTCTCCAGCTTCTTCTGCAAAAGCCTGATGAGGGGAATGACCTGACTCAGGCTGGCAGTGTCTGAACTGACTTCACGTGTGGCAAGTTCAAAGGGCAGCAGAACCTTGCACAACGTTGAAATCATTCTCCACTGCGCTTGAGACAGGTGCATTCCACCTCCTATATCGTGCTGAATTGTATAGGCTTGAATGGCCTTTTGCTGCTCCTCCAACCTCTGAAGCATATATAGGGTTGAATTCCACCTCGTTACCACTTCTTGCTTCAGATGATGGCAGGGCAGGTTCAGGCGTTTTTGGTGTTGCTCCAGTCTTCTGTACATGGTGCCTGTACGCCGAAAGTGTCCCGCAATTCTTCTGGCCACCGACAGCATCTCTTGCACGCCCCTGTCGTTTTTTTAAAAATTCTGCACCACCAAATTCAAGGTATGTGCAAAACATGGGACGTGCTGGAATTTGCCCATATTTAATGCACACACAATATTGCTGGCGTTGTCCGATGCCACAAATCCACAGGAGAGTCCAATTGGGGTAAGCCATTCCGCGATGATCTTCCTCAGTTGCCGTAAGAGGTTTTCAGCTGTGTGCGTATTCTGGAAACCGGTGATACAAAGCGTAGCCTGCCTAGGAAAGAGTTGGCGTTTGCGAGATGCTGCTACTGGTGCCGCCGCTGCTGTTCTTGCGGCGGGAGTCCATACATCTACCCAGTGGGCTGTCACAATCATATAGTCCTGACCCTGCCCTGCTCCACTTGTCCACATGTCCGTAGTTAAGTGGACATTGGGTACAGCTGCATTTTTTAGGACACTGGTGACTCTTTTTCTGAGGTCTGTGTACATTTTCGGTATCGCCTGCCTAGAGAAATGGAACCTAGATGGTATTTGGTACCGGGGACACAGTACCTCCAACAAGTCTCTAGTTGGCTCTGCAGTAATGATGGATACCGGAACCACGTTTCTCACCACCCAGGATGCCAAGGCCTCAGTTATCCGCTTTGCAGCAGGATGACTACCGTGATATTTCATCTTCCTCGCAAAGGACTGTTGGACAGTCAATTGCTTGGTGGAAGTAGTAAAAGTGGTCTTACGATTTCCCCTCTGGGATGACCATCGACTCCCAGCAGCAACAACAGCAGCGCCAGCAGCAGTAGGCGTTACACGCAAGGATGCATCGGAGGAATCCCAGGCAGGAGAGGAATCGTCAGAATTGCCAGTGACATGGCCTGCAGGACTATTGGCATTCCAGGGGAAGGAGGAAATTGACACTGAGGGAGTTGGTGGGGTGGTTTGCGTGAGCTTGGTTACAAGAGGAAGGGATTTACTGGTCAGTGGACTGCTTCCGCTGTCGCCCAAAGTTTTTGAACTTGTCACTGACTTATTATGAATGCGCTGCAGGTGACGTATAAGGGAGGATGTTCCGAGGTGGTTAACGTCCTTACCCCTACTTATTACAGCTTGACAAAGGCAACACACGGCTTGACAAATGTCCGCATTTCTGGTGAAATACTTCCACACCGAAGAGCTGATTTTTTTGGTATTTTCACCAGGCATGTCAACGGCCCTATTCCTCCCACGGACAACAGGTGTCTCCCCGGGTGCCTGACTTAAACAAACCACCTCACCATCAGAATCCTCCTTGTCAATTTCCTCCCCAGCGCCAGCAACACCCATATCCTCCTCATCCTGGTGTACTTCAACACTGACATCTTCAATCTGACTATCAGGAACTGGACTGCGGGTGCTCCTTCCAGCACTTGCAGGGGGCGTGCAAATGGTGGAAGGCGCATGCTCTTCACGTCCAGTGTTGGGAAGGTCAGGCATCGCAACCGACACAATTGGACTCTCCTTGTGGATTTGGGATTTCGAAGAACGCACAGTTCTTTGCGGTGCTTTTGCCAGCTTGAGTCTTTTCATTTTTCTAGCGAGAGGCTGAGTGCTTCCATCCTCATGTGAAGCTGAACCACTAGCCATGAACATAGGCCAGGGCCTCAGCCGTTCCTTGCCACTCCGTGTGGTAAATGGCATATTGGCAAGTTTACGCTTCTCCTCCGACAATTTTATTTTAGATTTTGGAGTCCTTTTTTTACTGATATTTGGTGTTTTGGATTTTACATGCTCTGTACTATGACATTGGGCATCGGCCTTGGCAGACGACGTTGCTGGCATTTCATCATCTCGGCCATGACTAGTGGCAGCAGCTTCAGCACGAGGTGGAAGTGGATCTTGATCTTTCCCTAATTTTGGAACCTCAACATTTTTGTTCTCCATATTTTAATAGGCACAACTAAAAGGCACCTCAGGTAAACAATGGAGATGGATGGATACTAGTATACTTATGGATGGACGAGCGACTGCCGACACAGAGGTAGCTACAGCCGTGGACTACCGTACTGTGTCTGCTGCTAATATAGACTGGATGATAATGAGATGAAATCAATATATATATATATATATATAATATCACTAGTACTGCAGCCGGACAGGTATATATATTTATTATGTAATGACTGATGACGGACCTGCTGGACACTGTCAGCTCTGCAGCACCGCAGACTGCTACAGTAAGCTACTATAGTAGTATGTATAAAGAAGAAAGAAAAAAAAAAAACACGGGTAGGTGGTATACAATTATGGATGGACGAGCGACTGCCGACACAGAGGTAGCTACAGCCGTGGACTACCGTACTGTGTCTGCTGCTAATATAGACTGGATGATAATGAGATGAAATCAATATATATATATATATAATATCACACTAGTACTGCAGCCGGACAGGTAGATATATTTATTATGTAATGACTGATGACGGACCTGCTGGACACTGTCAGTTCAGCAGCACCGCAGACTGCTACAGTAAGCTACTATAGTAGTATGTATAAAGAAGAAAGTAAAAAAAAAAACCACGGGTAGGTGGTATACAATTATGGATGGACGAGCGACTGCCGACACAGAGGTAGCTACAGCCGTGGACTACCGTACTGTGTCTGCTGCTAATATAGACTGGATGATAATGAGATGAAATCAATATATATATATATATATATATATAATATCACACTAGTACTGCAGCCGGACAGGTAGATATATTTATTATGTAATGACTGATGACGGACCTGCTGGACACTGTCAGCTCAGCAGCACCGCAGACTGCTACAGTAAGCTACTATAGTAGTATGTATAAAGAAGAAAGAAAAAAAAAACCACGGGTAGGTGGTATACAATTATGGATGGACGAGCGACTGCCGACACAGAGGTAGCTACAGCCGTGGACTACCGTACTGTGTCTGCTGCTAATATAGACTGGATGATAATGAGATGAAATCAATATATATATATATAATATCACACTAGTACTGCAGCCGGACAGGTAGATATATTTATTATGTAATGACTGATGACGGACCTGCTGGACACTGTCAGCTCAGCAGCACCGCAGACTGCTACAGTAAGCTACTATAGTAGTATGTATAAAGAAGAAAAAAAAAAAAAAAAAACCACGGGTAGGTGGTATACAATATTATATATATATTATATACAATTATATATATATATATTAAACTGGTGGTGATTATTAAACTGGTGGTCAGGTCACTGGTCACACTATCAGCAACTTGCAAGTAGTACTCCTTTGCAGACAATCACAATATATATTATACTGGTGGTCAGTGTGGTCACAATGGCAGTGTGGCACTCTGGCAGCAAAAGTGTGCACTGTACGTTACATGTACTCCTGAGTCCTGCTCTCAGACTCTAACTGCTCCCCACTGTCAGTGTCTCCCCCACAAGTCAGATATACACTATCTATCTATCACTTCAGCAAGTAGTAGTACTCCTCCTAATGCTCCCCAAAATTACTACTGTGTCTCTCTCTACTCTAGTCTCACTCTCCTCTCTTCTCTATAAACGGAGAGGACGCCAGCCACGTCCTCTCCCTATGAATCTCAATGCACGTGTGAAAATGGCGGCGACGCGCGGCTCCTTATATAGAATCCGAGTCTCGCGATAGAATCCGAGCCTCGCGAGAATCCGACAGCGGGATGATGACGTTCGGGAGCGCTCGGGTTAACCGAGCAAGGCGGGAAGATCCGAGTCGCTCGGACCCGTGTAAAAAAACCTGAAGTTCGGGCGGGTTCGGATTCCGAGGAACCGAACCCGCTCATCTCTAATATATATATCATATGTGTGTGTGTGTGTTTATATGTATGTATGTATGTATGTATGTATATACATGTGTATATATGTAGGCACATGGATATATATGTACTATAATTAAAATAAAGTAAACTTTTATTGCACTTGCAAGTGCCACCAGGAAGACAGCAGGCTGCAGAGGACGCTAGACAGTCATTAATAATACTGATGTAGCTTAAAAAAAAATAAAAAAAAAATGTTTTTTTCTTTTAGTGGAGGGGGGTTTCTGGGTACTCGGAACCCCCCCCTGGGTGCGCCACTGGGCCCAGAGGGAGGAGGATGGACATGGGCCTCCTCCCTTGTTAATATGCCCCTGCACTACACCATCCGTACTGCTGTTTTTATAAGAGTAAACGTAAATCCTAAATAGGAACACATTTTTTTTAAACTATATAGCAGATAATTAATAGTTTGTGTTAATTAAAACCAACAATTAAATTAAAAATATACATCTTTTCCTTTGTGAAGTGGACTCCTTAGGCCTCAACAGATTGTAGTGGTTTTTTTAACCAATATTTATGCTCTCAGTATTAGGTTTTTTTTTACATGTTAGAGCAAATTCACATTTTCAACAGTTCCATATTGATGCAAGTTTTTTTCCCAATTACATATGTAGCACATGTAGTAATAAAACACGTAGGGGTCAAATTTACGATAAGTGGTGATAGGTAACATTCTCAATTAGCAGTGCCTGCAATTCGATCAGCCGCCCAGTTACACTCACCCAGTTACAAACCTGAGAGCATTTCTGTGATGGTCATATACTACAGCAGTGATTTTCAACCTTTTTCGACTCGTGGCACACCTGACCAGACTTTAAAATTGCCAAGGCACGCTATCCATCTCCCACAGGGGGGGGGGGGGGAGGGGGTGTAGGGAACACATGCATTGGCCCCCACAGTTATCAAACACATTGGCCCCCACAGTATCAAGCCCATTGGACCCCACAGTTATCAAATACATTGTACACCACAGTTATCAAAAACATTGGCCCCCATGGTATAAAACACATTGGCCCCCACGGTATAAAACACATTGGCCCCCACGGTATAAAACACATTGGCCCCCGCGGTATAACTCACATTGGCCCCCACGGAATAAAACACATTGACCCCCAGAGTTATAAATCAAACTCACTGGCCCCCACTGTAATTCCACACTGCCCCCCCCCCCCCACAGTAACTCCACACTGCCTCCCCCCTAGTAATTCCACACTGTCTCCTCCCCTGTAATTGTACACACTGCACTCACAATAATGCCGACCAGCAGTCCTGTTTATTCTGTGCAGGATGAGCAGACAGCAGAGCAGAGCAGTCCGCAGGCAGCAGCTCACACTAGCAGGCGGGCGGGAATGTGACGTGGCGTGCATGACCTATGTGTCACAGCACGTCACCTAAGGTCACGGGACGGGCAGCGAAAAAGCTGAATACACTGGCTGAGCCCGACGGCAGATGGACCCAAGTATCTCTGACAGGAGAAGGGTGGCAGCGGAGCACTGTCGGCGGGCTCCGGAGCACTATGTAGGACATCTCTGGTGGGCGGCGGGCTGCGGCACACCTGACAACCGCTGGCGGCACACTAGTGTGCCGCGGCACAGCGGTTGAAAAACGCTGTACTACAGAGAGCATTTTTGTGACCACTGAACACTGCAGAGAGCATTTTTGTGACCACTGAACACTGCAGAGAGCATTTTTGTGGCTTGACAAGTTTTTGCCAAATATAGGAGCCAACTTATATTTTTAGAGACAGAAAACTTGTATAAATCCCTACACATGCCCCTTCAATCAGACCACCACACAGGGCCCAAGTTCATACTAAACCACACATTTATGCCACACCGTATACCCTATATTCATATTATGCCACATCGTAGGCCCTATATTCATATTATGCCACACCGTAGGTACCGTATTCATATTGTGCCACACTGTAGGTCCCATATTCTACTAAACCACTCATTTATGCCACACCGTAGACCCTATATTCATATTATGCCACACCGTAGGCCCTATATTCATATTATGCCACACTGTAGGCCCTATATTCATATTATGTCATACTGTAGACCCTATATTCATATTATGCCACACCGTAGGCCCTATATTCATATTATGCCACACTGTAGGCCCTATATTCATATTATGTCATACTGTAGGCCCTATATTCATATTATGCCACACCGTAGGCCCCAAATTCATATTATGCCACACAGTAGGGCCCATATTCATATTATGCGACACCGTAGGCCGCAAATTCATATTACGCCACACAGTAGGGCCCATATTCATATTATGCGACACTGTAGGTCCCATATTCATATTATGCCACACCGTAGGCCCTATATTAATATTATGTGACATTGTAGGTCCCATATTCATATTATGCCACACCGTAGGCCCAATATTCATATTATGTGACATTGTAGGTCCCATATTCATATTATGCCCCTCCGTAGGCCCTATATTCATATTATGTGACACTGTAGGTCCCATATTCACATTATGCCACACCGTGGACCCATATTCATATTATGTGACACTGTAGGCCCTATATTCATATTATGTGACACTGTAGCTCCAATATTCATATTATGCCACACCGTAGGCCCTATATACATATTATGCGACATTGTATGTCACATATTCATATTGCCACACCGTAGGCCTTATATTCATATTATGTGAAACTGTAGGCCCTATAGTCATATTATGTGACACCGTAGGCCCTATATTCATATCATGCGACATTGTAGGTCACATATTCATATTATGCCACACCGTAGGTCCTATATTCATATTATGCCACACCGTAAGCCCTATATTCATATTATGTGACACCGTAGGTCCCATATTCATATTATGCCACACCGTAGGTTCCATATTCATATTATGCCACACCGTAGGTCCCATATTCATATTATGCCACACCGTAGGCCCTATATTTATATTATGTGACACCGTAGGTCCCATATTCATATTATGCCACACCGTAGGCTCTATATTCATATTATGTGAGATTGTGGGTCCCATATTCATATTATGCCACACCGTAGGCCCTATATTCATATTATGTGACATTGTAGGTCCCATATTCATATTATGCCACACCGTATGCCCTATATTCATATTATGCCACACCATAGGCACTATATTCATATTATGTGACACTGTAGGTCCCATATTCATATTATGCCACACCGTAGGCCCTATATTTATATTATGCCACACAGTAGGCCCTATATTTATATTATGCCACACTGTAGGTCCAATATTCATATTATGCCACACAGTAGGCCCTATATTTATATTATGCCACACTGTAGGTCCCATATTCACATTGTGCCACACAGTAGGCCCTATATTTATATTATGCCACACTGTAGGTCCCATATTCATATTATGCCACACCGTATGCCCTATATTCATATTATGCCACACCATAGGGCCCATATTAAATTTATGCCACACAGTAGAGCCCATAGTCATATTATGCCACACCATAGGGCCCATATACATGTTAAACAACACAGTAGGGTGCAAATTAATATGTCACACAGTAGTCAGGGTGTTGCAGAAAGAAGTAAATAGCAGAATACAAACAAATGTAACCTAAGAAATAAATAGTAAGGGAAGGGCTAAAACCAACAAGATTTTGGGGTACATAAATGTAAGAAAAGTCTCACAAGGACCTCATGTGCACTAGGGATTAATGTTGTGAGGGATTTTGATAGAGATGAGTGAGTTTGGTGCTCAGAGAACCAAACCTTACCGGACTTCACCACCCGAGCCCGGATCCGAGTCAGGCTTGGGTTTCCAGCCTGACTCAAAAACCAGAACGAGGCAAAACGTCATCATTCCGCTGTCGGATTCCCGCAGGGTTTGGATTCCATATAAAGAGCCGTGCGTCCCCGCCATTTTCACTCCGGCATTGGAGAGTGTAGAGAGAGGACGTGTCTCCATCCTCAGTGTCCATGTCTTGTGCTGCATCTGTCCAGTCACAGTGGTTGTGTCCTCTGCTGCTATATGTCCTGTGCTGCTGCATAAGTCCAGTCCAGTGGTGCTGTGTTGTGCTGCATCAGTCCAGTCACAGTGGTGGTGTCCTCTGCTGCCATATGACCAGTGCTGCTGTATAAATTCAGTCCATTGCAGTGGTGCTGTGTTGTCCTGGATCAGTCCAGTGGTGGTGTCCCTGTGCTGCCGTATATATGTCCAGTGGTACTGCCGTATATGTCCAGTGATCCTGCCGTATATATCTATTGATACTGCCGTATATGTCCAGCGGTACTGCCTTATAAATCCAGTGATCCTGTCATATAAATCCAGTGATCCTGCCGTATAAATCCAGTGATCCTGCTGTATAATTACAGTGGTACTGGCATATAAGTTCAGTCCAGTGATACTGTAGTATATGTCCAGTGATACTGCCGTATTTGTCCAGTGATACTGCCGTATTTGTCCAGCGGTACTGCCGTATATGTCCAGCGGTACTGCTGTATAATTCCAGTGACCCTGCCGTATAATTCCAGTGATTCTGCCGTATAAATCCAGTGATCCTGCCGTATAAGTCCAGTGATCCTGCCATATAAATCTGTAAAACTCCAGTACAGTGGTGCTGCCATATAAGTTCAGTGGCGCTGCCCTGTCCTGTATATTAATTACTTCAAATAAAGGGGTTATTAATATTTAATCCAAATAATTTTAACAGGGTTTGCCCTGTGTGGTGTAGAGGTACGCTCTCCTGTACCGCATATTGGGGGTCATTCCGACCGATCGATCGCTGCAGTTTATCGCAGCGCAGCAATCAGGTCAGAACACAGTGCACCGGCGCATGCCGGATGGCCGAAGCCCGTTGTTCCCAAGCGATTGCCTCTGCCTGATTGAAAGGCAGAGGCGGTCGCTGGGTGGGAGGGGGCTGGACGGTGGTGGGCGACTGTTGGGGGGGCCACGGCAGCTGCATGATGTCACACGCAGCTGCTGCGGGCCGGGGCAGCGAAGAGGTTCTCCCTGCCAGCCGCAGGAGCTGCGCTGGCCGGGAGTGCTTCCTGAAATGCAAAAGCATTGCCACTGTGCGATGCTTTTGCACTTCTGCAGAGGTGGGGCGGCATTGACATGCAGGGCGGACTAGCCCTGTGCTGGGTGTCCCCCCACATGTCTGTTGCCTGATCGTAGCTGTGCTAAATTTAGCACAGCTACGATCAACTTGGAATGACTCCCATTATTATATAACTCCAGAAAAATAATGGAGGAAAAACATTTCGAGGATAAAATAGGGAAAGATCAAGAACCACTTCCTCCTAGTGCTGAAACTGCTGCCACTAGTCATGACATAGACGATGAAATCACATCAACGTCGTCTGCCAAGGCCGATGCCCAATGTGATAGTAGAGGGCATGTAAAATCCAAAAAGCCAAAGTTCAGTAAAAAGAACCAAAAAAAGAAATTTAAATGGTCTGAGGAGAAACGTAAACTTGCCAATATACCATTTACGACACGGAGTGGCAAGGAACGGCTAAGGCCCTGGCCTATGTTCATGACTAGTGGTTCAGCTTCACATGACAATGGAAGCCCTCATGCTCCCACTAGAAAAATGATAAGAGTTAAGCTGGCAAAAGCACAGAAAAGAACTGTGCATTCTAAGATGGTATCACAAATCCCCAAGGAGAGTCCAAGTGTGTCGGCCGTTGGGATGCCTGACCTTCCCAACACTAAACAGGAAGAGGTGGCTCCTTCCACCATTTGCACGCCCCCTGCAAGTGCTGGAAGGAACACCCACAGTCCAGGTTCTGATATTGAAATTGAAGATGTCACTGTTGAAGTACACCAGGATGAGGATATGGGTGTTGCTGGCGCTGAGGAGGAAGTTGACGATGAGGATTCTGATGGTGATGTGGTTTGTTTAAATCAGGCACCAGTAGAGACACCTGTTGTCCATGGGATGAAGAAGCCCATTGTGATGCAAAATACCAAAAAGGCCACCTCTTTGGTGTGGAATTATTTCTCCACAAATCCGGACAACAGGTGTCAAGCTGTGTGTTGCCTCTGTCAATCTGTAATAAATAGGGGTAAGGACGTTAACCACCTAGGAACATCCTCCCTTATACGTCATCTGCAGCGCATTCATCAGAAGTCAGTGTCAAGTTGTGAAACTTTGGGTAAGAGCGTAAGCAGTCCACTGACACCTAAATCCCTTCTTTCTCTTGTACCCAAGCTCCTGCAAGCCACACCACCAACTCCCTCAACGTCAACTTCCTCCTCAGTCAGGAACGTCAGTAGTCCTGCAGGCCATGTCCCTGGCAAAAAAGCAAAATGGAGGCTGCGTTAAATTAGTTCAATATAACAACAATGATGATGTATCTATTAAATCACAATTTAATAATAAAGAGTTGATACACTAAAATTTTAGGGTAAATACACCATAAAATGCATGCACCAATAATAAAAGGTTAAAAAACACAAATGGTACATTAAATTAATCGAGGGTTACCCAACGCCAGGCGTATGAAAGAAGAATTAAATATAGGAAGTCTGTTCCAAAGTTTTTCCCCAATGGTATGAAAGTCCAGCAAAAACAGATTTATAGGAGGTAAGCAAGTGTCCAATGTTATACTTTTACCGCTAGAGGGTATGCTGCTCCAAGGTTTTTGATGATGAGCTCCTCATGCAGTGCGGTGGACAAAGTTAATCGGTTCAGCTTGGATGTATAGGTCCTCCAAATGCAAATGGTAATCTGGATTGTAGTAGGGGATGGTCTGGACTTCTAACAGTGGGTTCCTGGCATGGGACCCTGTGCACCTGACGTGTTTCGCTGCAGTCGGCTAGCAGCTTTTTCAAAGGTATCAATGGTTTGAGCATGTGGGGTTTATATACCCATTTCAATATGGTGACTAATTAGCACCTGATGCTAGTGTTGCATGACTACTAGACACAGGGCCGTTTCTTGGGGCAGGCGAACAGTGCAACCGCACTGGGCGCTCGCCACGGCACTAACTGTGGCTCCCTGCTTCCCCCTCCTATTTCTCCCCGAGTAACCCGCTCGGGGGGCGGAGTTTCACGGAATGACGCGGTTGCGTCGTTATGTCACGACGCAACCCCGTCACTCCACGAAACTCCCCCCCTGAGCAGAGTACAGAGGGGGATCCAAGTTAGAAAGAGGGAAAGGCCGGCGCGAGGAGCGACTGGTGAGGCGGGCCGAAGAGCGGTAATCGCCTCTGTAAGTATTCTCTCTCTCAATGTGTGAAATGGGGACTTTTGCCTGCCGTAGTGTGGGGATTTAATATATCAAGGGCATTGCGGTGTGTGGCATAATATGGTGCAGGGGGCATTACTGTGTGGGGCTTAATATGGTAGAAATTTTTTTTCCTGTGGTGGTCATGATCTGTTGGAGCAGGGTCAAAAACTGGATTGTGAGGTAGTCTTTTCAGATGAGGCCATGCCCATTTATATGAGGCCACACCCATTTAGATGAGGCCATGCCCCCTTGCCGGGTGTGCGCGCACGTTTTTTTTTAATCTAGGTGTGTGTGTGTGAAGGGGGGCACATTTTTTTATGTCATGAGGGGGGCGCATTTTTAAATCTAGCACTGGGAGCCAAATTGGCTAGAAACAGCCCTGACTAGACAATAAACATAAAATTAGTTCAGTGGGACTTAGAGAATTGTTTGAGGTACTGTGTCCCCGGTATCAAATTCAATTTAGGTTCCACTTCACTAGGCAGGTGAGAATGTACAGAGACGTCAGAAAAAGTGTCCTCGGTGTCCTACAAAATGCAGTTGTACCCACTATCCACTTAACCACAGACATGTGGACAAGTGGAACAGGGCAGACTAAGGACTATATGACTGTGACAGCCCACTGTATAGATGTATGGCCTCCCGCAGCAACAGCAGCAGCGGCACCAGTAGCAGCATCTCGCAAACGCCAACTCGTTCCTAGGCAGGTTACGCTATGTACTGTATCACCGCTTTCCGTAAGAGGCACACCGCTCACAACCTCTTACGGAAACTGAGGGACATCATTGCACAATGGCTTACCCCAATTAGACTCTCCTGGGAATTTGTGATATCAGGCAACGCCACCAATATTGTGCGTGCATTACATCTGGGCAAATTCCAGCACGTCCTATGTTTTGCACATACAATTAATTTGCTGGAGCAGAATTTTTTGAAAAATGACAGGGGCGTGCAGGAGATGCTGTTGGTGGCTTGAAAAATTGTAGGCCACTTTTGGCATTCAGCCACCGCATGCCAAAGACTGGAGCGCCAGCAAACACACCTGAACCTGCC
Organism: Pseudophryne corroboree; assembly: GCF_028390025.1. Taxonomy (NCBI): domain Eukaryota; kingdom Metazoa; phylum Chordata; class Amphibia; order Anura; family Myobatrachidae; genus Pseudophryne; species Pseudophryne corroboree. Next base: position 267,111,008 of record NC_086444.1, read on the forward strand.
ATGCCATTACCTGAAGCAAGAGGTGGTAACGAGGTGGAATTCAACACTCTATATGCTTCAGAGGATGGAGGAGCAGCAAAAGGCCATTCAAGCCTAAACATCCACCTACGATATAGGAAAAGGAGAGGGAATGCACCTGACTCAAGTGCAGTGGAGAATGATTTCCGTCTTGTGCAAGGTTCTACAACCCTTCGAACTTGCCACACGTGGTCATTTCAGACACTGCCAGCTTGAGTCAGGTCATTCCCCTCATCATACAAAAAAGAAAGAAAGAAGAAATCTTTTGCTGCACCTGTGTTTATAAATAAACTAATCAGTCTCAATGGAATGAACCTGGAACTGATAGTGTGGGAACACGTTCGCCACTATAAGGAGATATGCGGTACTCCTGAAGGATTAGCCAGATGCAGAGATTAATAGAGGCGCTCATGAAATCCACACACCATGTTTTCACAGGTTCAATAACAACCAAAGAATCAAATGAGTTAATAAAAAGTATATGTATTTATTATTCACAATAATCTAATAAAAATACCATCTAATAAAGATAATTCATAAGTGTTGTTACTCGTAACTTTCTGAATTACCACATACATATGTTTAGAAACACATGAATTATCTAGGCTATAACTATTATTATGTGTAACATTAAAAATTCCACTGAACTGGATAATTAAAAGTTCAAAGTGTAACAATGTGTTACAGTCCTTTGGAAACACTGTTGCTACAACTTCTGAATGTGATTCCAGGATGAGACACAGTAGCTGCACGTTTTAGAATTGAGCTTCAATGAAGATTAACGGCATAAATTAATTGTGTAGGAAGGAAAATTACCTCTCCAAAAGGGCTGGTGAACCCGAGCGTCCCCGGGTGAGTCCAGAATTTGCCCAGTAAATTGTGAAACTGGAGGGTACGTGGCGTATATAAATGTATCCACTGGCCGCTGGGTTTTGCTCAATTAACCTGCTGTTGAACACCCGGTATATGCCGTGCAGACAAGGGCGGCAGGCGTGAGGCTGCTGGATGAAACGCCGTCAACAGATATCCGGCTTCACTGTAAAGCTTCCTCCCAGACTACCTGGACGTGCACCGTCCGCCGGCAGTCAACCGGCCTCATCATCCTCCATTCCGTTGACTGCCGGCGGACGGTGCACGTCCAGGTAGTTTGGGAGGAAGCTTTACAATGCAGCCGGATATCTGTTGACGGCGTTTCATCCAGCAGCCTCATGCCTGCCGCCCGCCCTTGTCTGCACGGCATATACCGGGTGTTCAACAGCAGGTTAATTGAGCAAAACCCAGCGGCCAGTGGATACATTTATATACGCCACGTACCCTCCAGTTTCACAATTTACTGGGCAAATTCTGGACTCACCCGGGGACGCTCGGGTTCACCAGCCCATTTGGAGAGGTAATTTTCCTTCCTACACAATTAATTTATGCCGTTAATCTTCATTGAAGCTCAATTCTAAAACGTGCAGCTACAGTGTCTCATCCTGGAATCACATTCAGAAGTTGTAGCAACAGTGTTTCCAAAGGACTGTAACACATTGTTACACTTTGAACTTTTAATTATCCAGTTCAGTGGAATTTTTAATGTTACACATAATAATAGTTATAGCCTAGATATGGAGCTGGAGAGCTGCAAACAACGGGAGTGGAGAGATACCAAACACTGCTAGAAGCTGGAAGCGGAACAGAGTCCAACGCTGGAAGCTGAAAGCTGATGTACTGTAGGTATCAAAGCAGATAATCAAGAAACAGAGCTGGAACAATGCAGAAGTCAGGCTGCACCGCAAGCTGGTAACCGGTGCAGGTCTCTAAGTGGAGCTGAATCACAGGAGTTGAACACAGGAGCTGGAATACCTGGAGACTCGAACTGTAGATTCCACAGACAGGATAGACATGTGTACAAGGTTTGACAAACAAAGCACTGATGATTATCCAGCCCTGGAGCAGGATATTTATCCCAGCTGGTGAGCAGGGATTGGCTGGATAATTACACAGAGTTCAGAGTGCAGCTGCTGGATAATCAGGCAGAGTCCAGAGTGCAGCTGATAGGCTGTAAAGCAACATGTGATGAATCCAAACATGGTTGCACCCATGTTTGAATCTGGAGGGAAAGTCTGTTTGAACTTTAGCATGTGAGAGACTGAGGCCATGTTACACAGCGTGTTGCACGCAGACAGCACAGGTGGAATCCAGGCTTGGAGCGCTGGGCCAGTCTCAGGAAGGTTAATGCATTTAAGGATATAAGGACATAATTGATATTTTAGCAACGTTTTAATAAAACAATCTGTATATTGGAACTCACTGTGTCTTTTATGCACTCTGTAAGATATATTGAAAGAGATACTAACATAAGAGGGGTTAGGAGTATACCTCCCCTAGGGTGCCAAGTTCACTATTGTTGTGTTTGAGATATATATAGTTTCACAGACACATATATACACACTGTATGAAAAGGGGCTCACTTCCCTCTTGTCTGTAGGGAGCGGAATTAGACAGCTGTAGGACTGCGGGCTTCTGTGTGGAGCCTTTGACTCAGACTGTCAGTGAGCCCGGCAGGTGGTTTTCCTGCTGGGCTACCTGGCAGTTCAGTGGCGGTGGCAGGGACATACAGAAAAGCGACAGTGCAGCAACATTCGTAATGATGCCAATACAGCATGGACCACAGGGAGTGGACAAAGTGATGGGGTAAAAGGAGGGGGGAGAGTTTAGGGGGCCTGTTAATTGTTTTCCTAGTTAAATTGAGCAGTTGGAGCATACACTTTAAAAAGCAATATTGGCACTGTGTCCCTGATCCTTGGGGCCTCCCTGAACCTCGGGGCCCTGCACAAGTGTCCCCTTTGTCCCAAAGTGTCGCTGGGCCTGTGTATACTAGATGTGTCTGTAACACTCAGCACTGGAAGGCTGTATACTAGAGACACCGGTAACACTCAGCCAGTTGGAGGCGCAGGACTGCAGGTGCGCCGCCACTGATTCAGAGCAGACTACATGTGGGCTAGCGGTCTGGATGTCAATCTGTTAAATGTCTCTGCCAAAATGGCCGCCACCATGGAGTAGACATGCTAGAGGTCAAACTTGACCTCTAGTGTCTAGGAAGTGTTGGGACCCGTGGGAGCAGGGGCGGAACTGCCGGAGTCAGTGGAGTCAGTTGCTGTCAGGCTCCAGGTACCTGTACTCCATTGTCTCCCTTCAGTGCCCTTCCTGCTGCTGGGACCTGTGACTGCCAGTCTCCCAGAGCAGCACCTGTGGTCCGGCACCTGTGTGGGGGCGTGGTGTGGGAACGGGCGGGATGGAAGCGCTGCATGCACTAATGAATACATTTTCAGCAGTGTGGTACACCAACGGGGTGCTGCCATCCAGGATATTATCTGCACAGGCAAACCATGCCCCTGCTCCGACCTATCCCCCTCCTCTGCTGCAGCTCGGACCCGCATGGCCAACTGCTGCCACACCATGCCTGAGCTGGCTACTGACAGCGCATAGTCCCGGGCGGGGGTTCCATGGCTACCCTGGAGGAGACAACATAGAGCTGCACAAAAGGACGTGAGGCCACAAGTCACGCACATGGGAGCTGCGGGCAGGGCTTTCCCAGATCATGACAGAGTTTCTGTTCTGCAGTTCCTGCTTCTATAGGACAGTGACCATTCAATGCTGGATTAATTGTAAGTAAACCTGATCAAAATCTAGAGAAGTGCGGCGGGCACTTTTTGTGTTTTGGTTTTGGTTCTAATTCCCCGCTTGTGTTTTGGTTTTGGGTTGGTTTTGCCAAAACCACCCTTTCTTGTTTTGGTTTTGGTTTTGGTTTTGGATCTGGATAATTTTTGAAAATAACATAAAAACAGCTAAAATCACAGAATTTGGGGGTAATTTTGATCCTATGGTATTATTAACCTCAATAACAATCGTTTCCACTCATTTTCAGTCTATTCTGAACACGTCACAATATTGTTTTTAGGCCAAAAGGTTGCACCGAGGTGGCTGTATGACTAAGCTAAGCGACACAAGTGTGCGGCACAAACACCTGGCCCATCTAGGAGTGGCACTGCAGTGGCAGACAAAATGGCACTTAAAAAAAACTGTACATGATGCAAAGAAAAAAGAGGTGCAAGATGGAATTGTCCTTGGACCCTCCCACCCACCCTTATTTTGTATAAACGGGACATGCACACTTTAACAAACCCATCATTTCAGCAACAGGGTCTGCCACAAGACTGTGGCTAAAATGACTGGTTTGTTTGGGCCCCCACCAAAAAAGAAGCAATCAATCTCTCCTTGCACAAACTGGCACTACAGAGGCAAGATGTCGACCTCATCCTCATCCTCCGATTCCTCACCCCTTTTACTGTGTACATCCTCCTCCTCACAGAGTATTAATTCATCCCCACTGGAATCCACCATCACAGGTCCCTGTGTACTTTCTGGAGGCAATTGCTGGTCAAGGTCTTTCCAGAGGTATTTGTAATTCATTTTGATGAACAGTGGTTAGTTGTGGCCAACGGACATTACATCTCCGGGTCTTGCAGTGACTTTATTACCAACTCATTCTATATTGCCACAGTATCCTTCTACCACTGTGCTAAAGGAACTGTACTGTTGTTTTCATTGCACAATCTACCGTTGAATTACCTGAACTACCTAGGTGTATCAGAACTGTGTGTTTAATAAACAGACTTTATTTTTACAACATTGTCTTTGTCACGCCTTCGGGCTTTGGTGCCTAATCCTCTGCACGCTAAGAACCCTATCCAACCATCCCGGTTCACTTACACTCCAGCCCCTACAACTGAGGCCTCCCCAGGTCAGCCTCAGCCCTCAGTTGTGACACTCCTCCTCTGACGTATGGGGCCTCTTCCCCACTTTGTGTCCCTAAAAAAACGCTCGGTGGACGGTATTCAGAGTGGTCAGTATCGGAGGTAGTGGCCGAAGAGGCAGTATCGAGTGGCTGGTGAAATCTCTGTCCACGGTTCCTTCTAAATCTCATGGAACTTTTATTATTACCATTATCACCACATAACCATCTATACAGCTGATGATTCTTATAGTCATTTTCCAGTGTTCAACTTTTTCCTTTTAAATGAGACAAGCTCACTTTTATAAGTATCAATTTGAGTTTGTAATTTAGTACACCAATTTTCAGCTTTATCATTGCTTAATTGTGGTAAGGACTGCTGTTCAAATGTCTTAATTTCATCCCGTACTTGTGCCAATTCTCTCCCCACCTCCTCAATAACAAGGAGCATGAGGTCGAATGCACACTTATTGAGTACTCCACACCATTTGCTACAAAAGGTAGCACTATTCCTACCAATAGTAGGCACATTACCAACTCTAAAGCCTTGTGGTATTTTCTTTGTCCTGTAATACGCAGACAAAAACTGTCCATGTAAAACTAAATCAGTTTCACAGCGCTTTAAGCGCAATATTCTATAAAACAAGTCTACTGGCTTTTCAGTCGGCAATGCTCCAAACTCACATTTATCAAATAGGACTTTCTTAGCATCTTCATCTGTCAGAGACACCAATGTATGTTCCGCCTCAAACAGTAGCCCCTCATCAAAAGCAATTGGTTTATATGGAGACATCTTATATGAAGATTAAATCAAAACAACTACTAAACACAAACATGTATTGCACTGAGACACAGGATTGGCAGACAGTTAATTTAAACACCAAACTGCTCCATCATACTAAAAAAAATGTTAAAACAAGTGTGTCCACTGAAAAATGACATTTAGTCAATAATATCCAAAAATTATCAATATTATGGGTGCCGGAAAAAGTGTAACGAGACACTGAAAAATATGCAATGGGGGAGTCCCGCACTCTCACCAAATGTTCATCTTCGGGGTGCTCTATACAGATGTATTATATCATACTCACAAGGATACAAATGCAAGGCTTCATTATATGCATATAGACAGAACAACAGCAACGTTTCGGTCCATCTGAACCTTTGTCAAGTATGTCACCAATACAAGCCACCAACATAGCACTACAGCAGAGTCATTGCAGCAGAAGTCACATACCTGTTCCCTAGATGCCTCTTAAATACCCACAGCTCAGGTGGACAATGCGGTATACCGCTCTGTGTCTGGTGTGTGTTCCACCAGTGCCGGACCCGGCGTGCGTTCCACTGCCACATGCCCGGACGCGGAAGTACAACTACTTCCGGTTCAAAGGTATCCATAGCAGTGGCGCACCCAGGGGGGGGTTCCGAGTACCCAGAAACCCCCCTCCACTAAAAAAAAAAAAAAAAAATTTTTTTTTTTTAGCTGCATGAGTATTATTAATGACTATCTAGCGTCCTCTGCAGCCTGCTGTCTTCCTGTTGGCACTTGTAAGTGCAATAAAAGTTTACTTTATTTTAATTATAGTACATATATATCCATGTGCATACATATATACTAGAGATGAGCGCCGGAAATTTTTCGGGTTTTGTGTTTTGGTTTTGGGTTCGGTTCCGCGGCCGTGTTTTGGGTTCGACCGCGTTTTGGCAAAACCTCACCGAATTTTTTTTGTCGGATTCGGGTGTGTTTTGGATTCGGGTGTTTTTTTCAAAAAACCCTAAAAAACAGCTTAAATCATAGAATTTGGGGGTCATTTTGATCCCAAAGTATTATTAACCTCAAAAACCATAATTTACACTCATTTTCAGTCTATTCTGAATACCTCACACCTCACAATATTATTTTTAGTCCTAAAATTTGCACCGAGGTCGCTGTGTGAGTAAGATAAGCGACCCTAGTGGCCGACACAAACACCGGGCCCATCTAGGAGTGGCACTGCAGTGTCACGCAGGATGTCCCTTCCAAAAAACCCTCCCCAAACAGCACATGACGCAAAGAAAAAAAGAGGCGCAATGAGGTAGCTGACTGTGTGAGTAAGATAAGCGACCCTAGTGGCCGACACAAACACCGGGCCCATCTAGGAGTGGCACTGCAGTGTCACGCAGGATGTCCCTTCCAAAAAACCCTCCCCAAACAGCACATGACGCAAAGAAAAAAAGAGGCGCAATGAGGTAGCTGTGTGAGTAAGATAAGCGACCCTAGTGGCCGACACAAACACCAGGCCCATCTAGGAGTGGCACTGCAGTGTCACGCAGGATGGCCCTTCCAAAAAACCCTCCCCAAACAGCACATGACGCAAAGAAAAAAAGAGGCGCAATGAGGTAGCTGACTGTGTGAGTAAGATAAGCGACCCTAGTGGCCGACACAAACACCGGGCCCATCTAGGAGTGGCACTGCAGTGTCACGCAGGATGTCCCTTCCAAAAAACCCTCCCCAAACAGCACATGACGCAAAGAAAAAAAGAGGCGCAATGAGCTAGCTGACTGTGTGAGTAAGATAAGCGACCCTAGTGGCCGACACAAACACCGGGCCCATCTAGGAGTGGCACTGCAGTGTCACGCAGGATGTCCCTTCCAAAAAACCCTCCCCAAACAGCACATGACGCAAAGAAAAAAAGAGGCGCAATGAGGTAGCTGACTGTGTGAGTAAGATAAGCGACCCTAGTGGCCGACACAAACACCGGGCCCATCTAGGAGTGGCAAGGCAGTGTCACGCAGGATGGCCCTTCCAAAAAACCCTCCCCAAACAGCACATGACGCAAAGAAAAAAAGAGGCGCAATGAGGTAGCTGACTGTGTGAGTAAGATAAGCGACCCTAGTGGCCGACACAAACACCGGGCCCATCTAGGAGTGGCACTGCAGTGTCACGCAGGATGGCCCTTCCAAAAAACCCTCCCCAAACAGCACATGACGCAAAGAAAAAAAGAGGCGCAATGAGGTAGCTGACTGTGTGAGTAAGATAAGCGACCCTAGTGGCCGACACAAACACCGGGCCCATCTAGGAGTGGCACTGCAGTGTCACGCAGGATGGCCCTTCCAAAAAACCCTCCCCAAACAGCACATGACGCAAAGAAAAAGAAAAGAAAAAAGAGGTGCAAGATGGAATTGTCCTTGGGCCCTCCCACCCACCCTTATGTTGTATATACAGGACATGCACACTTTAACCAACCCATCATTTCAGTGACAGGGTCTGCCACACGACTGTGACTGATATGACGGGTTGGTTTGGACCCCCCCCCAACTTAGGTAGAATAAAGCCAGTTTGTGCAAGGGCCTCCAAATTGCCTCTTTTTCCTGCCAGTATAAGTACGGACTGTGTGACGTGCCTACTTGGATGCGGTCACTCATATAATCCTCCACCATTCTTTCAATGTTGAGAGAATCATATGCAGTGACAGTAGACGACATGTCCGTAATCGTTGTCAGGTCCTTCAGTCCGGACCAGATGTCAGCATCAGCAGTCGCTCCAGACTGCCCTGCATCACCGCCAGCGGGTGGGCTCGGAATTCTGAGCCTTTTCCTCGCACCCCCAGTTGCGGGAGAATGTGAAGGAGGAGATGTTGACAGGTCGCGTTCCGCTTGACTTGACAATTTTCTCACCAGCAGGTCTTTCAACCCCAGCAGACTTGTGTCTGCCGGAAAGAGAGATCCAAGGTAGGTTTTAAATCTAGGATCGAGCACGGTGGCCAAAATGTAGTGCTCTGATTTCAACAGATTGACCACCCGTGAATCCTTGTTAAGCGAATTAAGGGCTCCATCCACAAGTCCCACATGCCTAGCGGAATCGCTCCGTGTTAGCTCCTCCTTCAATGTCTCCAGCTTCTTCTGCAAAAGCCTGATGAGGGGAATGACCTGACTCAGGCTGGCAGTGTCTGAACTGACTTCACGTGTGGCAAGTTCAAAGGGCATCAGAACCTTGCACAACGTTGAAATCATTCTCCACTGCACTTGAGACAGGTGCATTCCACCTCCTATATCGTGCTCAATTGTATAGGCTTGAATGGCCTTTTGCTGCTCCTCCAACCTCTGAAGCATATAGAGCAGAGGGTTGAATTCCACCTCGTTACCACTTCTTGCTTCAGATGATGGCAGGGCAGGTTCAGTAGTTTTTGGTGGTGCTCCAGTCTGCTGTACGTGGTGCCTGTACGCCGAAAGTGTCCCGCAATTCTTCTGGCCACCGACAGCATCTCTTGCACGCCCCTGTCGTTTTTTAAAAAATTCTGCACCACCAAATTCAAGGTATGTGCAAAACATGGGACGTGCTGGAATTTGCCCATATTTAATGCACACACAATATTGCTGGCGTTGTCCGATGCCACAAATCCACAGGAGAGTCCAATTGGGGTAAGCCATTCCGCGATGATCTTCCTCAGTTGCCGTAAGAGGTTTTCAGCTGTGTGCGTATTCTGGAAAGCGGTGATACAAAGCGTAGCCTGCCTAGGAAAGAGTTGGCGTTTGCGAGATGCTGCTACTGGTGCCGCCGCTGCTGTTCTTGCGGCGGGAGTCCATACATCTACCCAGTGGGCTGTCACAGTCATATAGTCCTGACCCTGCCCTGCTCCACTTGTCCACATGTCCGTGGTTAAGTGGACATTGGGTACAACTGCATTTTTTAGGACACTGGTGAGTCTTTTTCTGACGTCCGTGTACATTCTCGGTATCGCCTGCCTAGAGAAGTGGAACCTAGATGGTATTTGGTAACGGGGGCACACTGCCTCAATAAATTGTCTAGTTCCCTGTGAACTAACGGCGGATACCGGACGCACGTCTAACACCAACATAGTTGTCAAGGCCTCAGTTATCCGCTTTGCAGCAGGATGACTGCTGTGATATTTCATCTTCCTCGCAAAGGACTGTTGGACAGTCAATTGCTTACTGGAAGTAGTACAAGTGGGCTTACGACTTCCCCTCTGGGATGACCATCGACTCCCAGCAGCAACAACAGCAGCGCCAGCAGCAGTAGGCGTTACACGCAAGGATGCATCGGAGGAATCCCAGGCAGGAGAGGACTCGTCAGAATTGCCAGTGACATGGCCTGCAGGACTATTGGCATTCCTGGGGAAGGAGGAAATTGACACTGAGGGAGTTGGTGGGGTGGTTTGCGTGAGCTTGGTTACAAGAGGAAGGGATTTACTGGTCAGTGGACTGCTTCCGCTGTCGGCCAAAGTTTTTGAACTTGTCACTGACTTATTATGAATGCGCTGCAGGTGACGTATAAGGGAGGATGTTCCGAGGTGGTTAACGTCCTTACCCCTACTTATTACAGCTTGACAAAGGGAACACACGGCTTGACAAATGTTGTCCGCATTTCTGGTGAAATACTTCCACACCGAAGAGCTGATTTTTTTGGTATTTTCACCAGGCATGTCAACGGCCATATTCCTCCCACGGACAACAGGTGTCTCCCCGGGTGCCTGACTTAAACAAACCACCTCACCATCAGAATCCTCCTGGTCAATTTCCTCCCCAGCGCCAGCAACACCCATATCCTCCTCATCCTGGTGTACTTCAACACTGACATCTTCAATCTGACTATCAGGAACTGGACTGCGGGTGCTCCTTCCAGCACTTGCAGGGGGCGTGCAAATGGTGGAAGGCGCATGCTCTTCACGTCCAGTGTTGGGAAGGTCAGGCATCGCAACCGACACAATTGGACTCTCCTTGTGGATTTGGGATTTCGAAGAACGCACAGTTCTTTGCGGTGCTACTGCTTTTGCCAGCTTGAGTCTTTTCATTTTTCTAGCGAGAGGCTGAGTGCCTCCATCCTCATGTGAAGCTGAACCACTAGCCATGAACATAGGCCAGGGCCTCAGCCGTTCCTTGCCACTCCGTGTGGTAAATGGCATATTGGCAAGTTTACGCTTCTCCTCCGACAATTTTATTTTAGGTTTTGGAGTCCTTTTTTTACTGATATTTGGTGTTTTGGATTTGACATGCTCTGTACTATGCCATTGGGCATCGGCCTTGGCAGACGACGTTGCTGGCATTTCATCGTCTCGGCCATGACTAGTGGCAGCAGCTTCAGCACGAGGTGGAAGTGGATCTTGATCTTTCCCTAATTTTGGAACCTCAACATTTTTGTTCTCCATATTTTAATAGGCACAACTAAAAGGCACCTCAGGTAAACAATGGAGATGGATGGATACTAGTATACAATTATGGATGGACTGCCGAGTGCCGACACAGAGGTAGCTACAGCCGTGGACTATTGTACTGTACTGTGTCTGCTGCTAATATAGACTGGATGATAATGAGATGTAGTATGTATGTATAAAGAAGAAAGAAAAAAAAACCACGGGTAGGTGGTATACAATTATGGACGGACTGCCGAGTGCCGACACAGAGGTAGCTACAGCCGTGGACTACCGTACTGTACTGTGTCTGCTGCTAATATAGACTGGATGATAATGAGATGTAGTATGTATAAAGAAGAAAGAAAAAAAAAACCACGGGTAGGTGGTATACAATTATGGATGGACTGCCTAGTGCCGACACAGAGGTAGCTACAGCCGTGGACTACCGTACTGTACTGTGTCTGCTGCTAATATAGACTGGATGATAATGAGATGTAGTATGTATAAAGAAGAAAGAAAAAAAAACCACGGGTAGGTGGTATACAATTATGGACGGACTGCCGAGTGCCGACACAGAGGTAGCTACAGCCGTGGACTACCGTACTGTACTGTGTCTGCTGCTAATATAGACTGGATGATAATGAGATGTAGTATGTATAAAGAAGAAAGAAAAAAAAAACCACGGGTAGGTGGTATACAATTATGGATGGACTGCCGAGTGCCGACACAGAGGTAGCTACAGCCGTGGACTACCGTACTGTACTGTGTCTGCTGCTAATATAGACTGGATGATAATGAGATGTAGTATGTATAAAGAAGAAAGAAAAAAAAACCACGGGTAGGTGGTATACAATTATGGATGGACTGCCGAGTGCCGACACAGAGGTAGCTACAGCCGTGGACTACCGTACTGTGTCTGCTGCTAATATAGACTGGTTGATAATGAGATGTAGTATGTATAAAGAAGAAAGAAAAAAAAAACCACGGTTAGGTGGTATACAATTATGGACGGACTGCCGAGTGCCGACACAGAGGTAGCCACAGCCGTGAACTACCGTACTGTACTGTGTCTGCTGCTAATATAGACTGGTTGATAAAGAGATGTCGTAGTATGTATGTATAAAGAAGAAAGAAAAAAAAACCACGGGTAGGTGGTATACAATTATGGATGGACTGCCGAGTGCCGACACAGAGGTAGCTACAGCCGTGAACTACCGTACTGTGTCTGCTGCGACTGGATGATAAATAATGATATAAAAAATATATATATATCACTACTGCAGCCGGACAGGTATATATTATATCAGGCCTGGCCAAGCTGTGACGGACCTGCTAAACACTGTCTGTCAGCAGAATGAGTTTTTTATTTTATAGAATAAAAAAACACCACACAAGTCACACGACGTGTGTTTAACTTTTACAGGCAGACATTCACAATACAATATAGTATACTATATACTGGTGGTCAGGTCACTGGTCAGTCACACTGGCAGTGGCACTCCTGCAGAAAAAAAGTGTGCACTGTTTAATTTTAATATGTACTCCTGGCTCCTGCTATAACCTAACTGCTCCCCAGTCTCCCCCACAATTAAGCTGTGTGAGCACAGTCAGATATTATACATAGATGATGCAGCAGCACACTGGGCTGAGCACAGATATGGTATGTGACTGAGTCACTGTGTATCGTTTTTTCAGGCAGAGAACGGATTATATTAAATAATATAAAACTGCACTGGTGGTCACTGGTCAGTCACTAGTATAACTAACTAATACTATCAGCAAAATTCTGCACTCTCTGTCTGAGTACTCCTCCTAAGCTCCAGTAAATGAAGTGTCACTGTCTCACTCTGTCACTAGTATAACTAACTAATACTATCAGCAAAATTCTGCACTCTCTGTCTGAGTACTCCTCCTAAGCTCCAGTAAATGAAGTGTCACTGTCTCACTCTCACTCTCCTAAGTATCTATTTCTTCTCTAAACGGAGAGGACGCCAGCCACGTCCTCTCACTATCAATCTCAATGCACGTGTAAAATGGCGGCGACGCGCGGCTCCTTATATAGAATCCGAGTCTCGCGATAGAATCCGAGCCTCGCGAGAATCCGACAGCGTCATGATGATGTTCGGGCGCGCTCGGGTTAACCGAGCAAGGCGGGAAGATCCGAGTCGCTCGAACCCGTGTAAAAAAACATGAAGTTCGGGCGGGTTCGGATTCAGAGGAACCGAACCCGCTCATCTCTAATATATACACATGTATATACATACATACATACATACATACATATAAACACACACACACACACACATATGATATATATATACATGTGTATATATATGTGTACTGTATGTGTGTGTGTACATATATATATATATATATGTATGCATGTTTAATATGCTATGTATATGTATGTGTGTGTGTGTATGTGTATGTGTATGTATATATATATATATATATATATATATATGTGTAGATATATATATATATACACACACACAGACAAACTGGTTTTACGGACCCAGCATATACTGGGTCACCTCAGTCCCCACCCCCGTGATTGGCTCCGCCCAGTTCTGGAAACCCCCCCATGCAAATCCTGCGTTTGCCACTGCATACTAACCAGCTTTGTAGCGCTCAAATAATACATATTTTTTAATTTTTAAATAAGTACGTAGGTATTACGGATGCATTAGGGTTATTATACATTATCTATGATGTTAGGCATAACAAGGGATAGATAATCCCCACAAACCACAATAACCAATAGCTGCCTCAGCTCCGTTGCCTAGGAAACATAACCATATCCACTCTATCTTATGCATCATTATAAACAATATTCAAAGCGCATTCCAAAACTGGATATTACAATGTATTAATCTCAGTGCCGTAACTACACATTTTAGCGCTGTGTGCAAGAAACAGCATCGGTACAGCCCCCTTCTCCCACACACACACCATATACAAAACATGGCCAGTGCGCGTCAGAAATATAGGGCCGTGGCTTCATGGGGAAGGGGCGTGGCCACAAAATAATACCAATTCATATTACGCTGTACAGAAGTCTCCATTATTGAAATTACACCACACAGTAGTGCCACTTTAAGGGGTATATGCAATTCTGGGCGAATTGCAGGTTTTTTTCGCCCGTTTTCAAATTCGACACAATTCGACCGTCGAATTCCGGCTGGCGGGTTCTTTTTTTTGTAATCCACGTACTTGGCAAAAAAACAAACCGCATACCCGATCAACAAACTGAAAGGGGTCCCATGTTTACACATGGGCCCCCTTTCCCCGAATTCTGAGACCCACCGTGACTCCTGTCACAGAGGGTCCCTTCAGCCAATCAGGGAGCGCCACGTCGTGGTACTCTCCTGATTGGCTATGCGCGTCTGAGCTGTCAGACAGCGCTTTGCACAGCCACTGCATTATCTTCAATGGTGGGAACTTTGCGATAAGCGGCTGACCGCGAGTAACCTCACCGCTGACCGCAAAGTTCCCACCATTGAAGATAATGGAGAGGCTGTGCGATGCGCTGTCTGACAGCTCAGACGCGCATAGGCAATCAGGAGAGTGCCACGACTTGGCGCTCCCTGATTGCCTGAAGGGACCCTCTGTGACAGGAGTCACGGGGGGGGCTCAGCATTCGGGGAAAGGGGTCCCATGTGTAAACATGGGACCCCTTTCAGTTCGTGGATCGGGTATGCGGTTTGTTTTTTTGCCAAGTACGTGGATTACAAAAAAAAAGAACAGGACACACTGGATTTAGGGGAGTATAATTTTATTTTCAGGTACCCTGGATTCTACTTGGAGACGTGGCCAGAGTTGGAGTGTCAACATGGGTAAGTATGTGTGTGTCGGCATGTATGTAATAAAGTTGTACTTTCACGGTGTGCGTTTCCTGTTTTTATTTGGGTATTTTTTTGCAGAAGAACTACAGGTACTAGCGGGCCCGTTTTACCCCCGCATGCTGTTACTTTTGGTTCTCCAAGTAGCAGCTTGTGGGGGAGGCTTGCTGGGACTTGTAGTTCTTCTGCAAAAAACAATATTCTTTCATTTTACACAAGGCTATCAGCCCCCCATCCGCAGCCCATAGATGGGGGGACAGCCTCGGGCTTCACCCCTGGCCCTTGGGTGGCTGGAGGGGGGGACCCCTTGATTTAAGGGATCCCCACTCCTCCAGGGTACCCCGGCCAGGGGTGACTAGTTGGAGATTTAATGCCACGGCCGCAGGGACCGGTATAAAAGTGTCCCCCGGCTGTGGCATTATCTCTCCAGCTAGTGGAGCCCGGTGCTGGTTCAAAAAATAGGGGGGACCCCTGCGCTTTTTGTCCCCCATATTTTTTGCACCAGGACCGGATGCAGAGCCCGGTGCTGGTTCTAAAAATACGGGGGATCCCCTGTCCATTTCCCCCCCGTATTTTTACAACCAGGACCGGCTCAAAGAGCCCGAGGCTGGTTATGCTTAGGAGGGGGGACCCCACGCAATTTTTTCTCTCGTGATTTTAACCAATTCCCACCCCTTCCCACTGAAAACCATACTCTCTCTATTTTAGTCAGTTAAAAAAAATATAGGGGGTAATTTCAAGTTGATCGCAGCAGGAAATTTGTTAGCAGTTGGGCAAAACCATGGCCCTCATTCCGAGTTGATCGCTCGGTATTTTTCATTGCATCGCAGTGAAATTCCGCTTAGTACGCATGCGCAATATTCGCACTGCGACTGCGCCAAGTAATTTTACAATGGAGATAGTATTTTTACTCACGGCTTTTTCATCGCTCCGGCGATCGTAATGTGATTGACAGGAAATGGGTGTTACTGGGCGGAAACAGGCCGTTTTATGGGCGTGCGGGAAAAAACGCTACCGTTTCCGGAAAAAACGCAGGAGTGGCCGGGGAAACGGGGGAGTGTCTGGGCGAACGCTGGGTGTGTTTGTGACGTCAAACCAGGAACGACAAGCACTGAACTGATCGCACAGGCAGAGTAAGTCTGAAGCTACTCTGAAACTGCTAAGTAGTTAGTAATCGCAATATTGCGAATACATCGGTCGCAATTTTAAGAAGCTAAGATTCACTCCCAGTAGGCGGCGGCTTAGCGTGTGTAACTCTGCTAAAATCGCCTTGCGAGCGATCAACTCGGAATGAGGGCCCATGTGCACTGCAGGGGGGCAGATATAACATGTGCAGAGATAGTTAGATTTGGGTGGGTTATTTTGTTTCTGTGCAGGGTAAATACTGGCTGCTTTATTTTTACACTGCAATTTAGATTGCAGATTAAACTCACCACACCCAAATCTAACTCTCTCTGCACATGTTATATCTGCCTCCCCTGCAGTGCACATGGTTTTGCCCAACTGCTAAAAAATGTCCTGCTGCGATCAACTTGGAATTACCCCCATATTCTTTTAAAAAATCTATAAATAATACTTGTGTCTCCTAATAGACAAACCAAGTACATAACCCCTTCTAATATAAATAGATATGCTATTAGCAATAAAAATAACACAAAAAAAACATGGTTTTGATTTTTTTTTTATTAGATTCTGCCAGCAAAGTGAGGCGGAATGAAATTGATGAAATTACTGTCGAAAAGCACTGTTGTCGAATCGACATTCTTCAATTGAATATACTTTTGTCGAAAAGCCACATTTTTAACAGTGCAGACATGTCGAATTTGACATCTGTTGAATTTGAAAAAGTCGAATCTGAAACGGACGTTTTTTTTTGTCGAAAAGTACTGTATTGCATTGTCGAATCCAATTCAACATGTTTTTTTTGTCGAAAATGCCCCGTTTTTCGACATTTGCGGCAATTCGACCGCAATTGCATATACCCCTAAGCCAGGTAGAGCCCCTGTCACACATTACACAAGGTAGAGACCCATTTTACACAGTACAGCAGACAGAGTGCCCTTTAACAAATTACGACAGCAGAGTCCCCCTTTTTACACATTTGGCAGCAGAGTCCCCCTTTTTACACATTATGGCAGGCAGAGCCCCCTTTTATACATATTAGGCAGGCAGAGTCACCCTTTTTTACACAGCATGGCAGCATAGTCCCCCTTTTTTAAACATTAGACAGGCAAAGTCCCCCTTTTACACATTAGGCAGGCAAAGTCCCCCTTTTACACATTAGGCAGGCAAAGTCCCCCTTTTACACATTAGGCAGGCAAAGTCCCCCTCTTACACATTAGGCAGGCAAAGTCCCCCTCTTACACATTAGGCAGGCAAAGTCCCCCTTTTACACATCAGGCAGGCAGAGTACCCCTTTTTACACATTAGGCAGGCAGAGTCCCCCTTTGAGAGAGAGGGAGAGGGAGAGAGAGAAAGAGAGAGGGAGATTGAGAGAGAGAGTGAGAGAGAGAGAGAGAGAGAGAGAGAGAGAGAGAAAGAGGGAGAGAATGTATTATACTTACCTGTGACCAGCCGGCAGGCCTCTTTTCCTTCTTCCCGGCCTATGCTGCGCTCTTTGTAGCGCAGGGCACTGTGGTGGCTGGGTCCGGGCTGGGAAATAATTCATCTATCCCAGCACATAAACAGAGTGGAGGAGAAAGCTGCTGCTGTGCCCGGCTACCTATGTGAGAAGAGGTAACCGGGCAATGCAGCTGAGCGGTGATGGTAGGTGGGTGGCCTATAGGATTTGGACCCCACAGTGCGGCAGAGCGGCCAGGCAGGTGTTGCTTGTAGTCCTGCGCCCATAGTGCAACTGTGCTGTGTGCCAGGCACCACTGGCACCACCTAGTTACTGCCCTGATTAATCTCATGTCACTAACACAACACATATTATCACATAATTTAAACACAAGTCCTCTAAAGCAGGGTAATTCTAGAAGCATCCAAGTATAACATATCATCCCAACAATACACATTTTTTTATATAATCACATAAAACATACAAGACACACAATACAAATAATCAGGGTGGGTGGTGCAACCAATCAGTAGCATAGTGTCGGTACCTATGTAGACCCATGTACACAGGAACCATATTTCCGTGTCACGTGAACTGATGTACCAACAAATTGCATAGACCATCACACAAACCCTTACCCACCAAATTTTAGAAAAATTACTGAATATTAAAAACACAATAACAAAACTTAATAACTAATAAGATAGAGTGGATATGGCTATGTTTCCTAGGCAACGGAGCTGAGGCAGCTATTGGTTAATGTGGTTTGTGGGGATTATCTATCCCTTGTTATGCCTAACATCATAGATAGTGTATAATAACCCTAATGCATCCGTAATACCTACGTACTTATTTAAAAATAGTGCATTATTTGAGCGCTACAACGCTGGTTACTATGGATACCGTTGAACCGGAAGTAGTTGTACTTCAGCGTCTGGACATGTGGCAGTGGAACGCACGCCGGGTCGGGCACTGGTGGAACACACACCAGACACAGAGCAGTATACCGCGTTGTCCACCTGAGCTGTGGGTATTTAAGAGGCATCTAGGGAACAGGTATGTGACTTCTGCTGCAATGACTCTGCTGTAGTGCTATGTTGGTGGCTTGTATTTGTGACATGCTTAACAAAGGTCCGGATGGAACGAAATGTCGCTATTGTTCTGTCTACGGCCCTCATTCCGAGTTGTTCGCTCGCTAGCTGCTTTTAGCAGCATTGCAAACGCTAGGCCGCCGCCCTCTGGGAGTGTATCTTAGCTTAGCAGAATAGCGAACGAAGATTAGCAGAACTGCTACTACATAATTTCCTGCAGTTTCTGAGTAGCTCCAGACCTACTCCTAGACTGCGATCACCTCAGTCCGTTTAGTTCCTGGTTTGACGTCACAAACACGCCCTGAGTTTGGCCAGCCACTCCCCCGTTTCTCCAGCCACTCCTGCGTTTTTGCCTGGCATGCCTGCGTTTTTTAGCACACTCCCTGAAAGCGGACAGTTTCTGCCCAGAAACACCCACTTCCTGTCAATCACACTATGATCACTCGAGCAATGAAAAAACGTTGCTCGAGCTTGTGTAAATCTACAAAGTTTTGTGTGAAAATACTTAGCGCATGCGCGCTGCAAACCATGTGCATGCGCATTTTTGCTGCTTTTTCACTTGATCGCTGCACTGCGAAAATCGACAGCGAGCAAACAACTCGGAATGACCACCTACATGCATATAACGAAGCCTTGCATTTGTATCCTTGTGAGTATGATATAATAAATTTTCCTCATGCACATTTGATGGATTGGAGAGTGCCTACTTTCTAGAACCTATATACATCAGTATCACCCTTTTAGGGGATCATCTGTGTAGAGCACCCCCATTGGATATATATATATATATATACACACACACACACACACACACACACACACACACACACACGTACATACATGTTCATAAGCAAGGGCAATTGAAGTACAAATATTGCGGCTATGTTCAAGTAAATTATATATATATATATATATATTCTATAATAAAATGGAAGGGCGCTCCATAGTGCATGAATCCGTTTTAAAATTCATTTATTTGAACAGCTTAAAATCACACAATGGTTCAAACAACGTACCAAAATCGGCGGTATAACCACCGTGAGTATATTCACATAGAATCAGGGTGTACGGGTCTTATCTTTAGTGCACATTGATACTTCACCGTCACACACCACCAGTTGCACTAGGCCACGTTCCTACGCGTTTCGTCACTGCGGACTTCGTCAGAGGGCTGGCTTAGCATCGCTCAGTCACTCTCTTAAACCTCCGGTCCACCAATCATAATCGTAAAGGGCACCGTTTTTTTATCTACTTAATCAACAGCTTATGGTTATCGAAAATAATGAATAACATATGTGAAACATTCACTGATACAAATGAACAATTAGGTTTAACAAAACATATAAAAACATATAAAAACATGTTTTGCTTAAAAACGGGACCATAAAACATACACTTAATCATAAAAACGGGGTAATTTCATATTCCTCATTTAAACCAGCCGGATATAAGGTATTCATCATCAGTATCCAATAAGTTGCTCGTTTAGTTAATTGTTTCAATCGATCTCCACCTCGCTGAGCAAGAGTTAAATGTTCTAGACCCATAAAAGAAAAATTAGGATTACCATTTTTACAGGTATTAAAGTGCAGTGGAACCATAGCCAGATTAAGAGGGAGATGCAGGGCATACTGTACCCCGGACCCCCCTTTGTCAGGGGCCCCCCAGCCAAAGCACACTGATATCACTAGATTTTCCACTTAATGTGAGAGCCAGAATGAGAGCAGGACAGTATGCAGTGCAGGAAGAGACACAGGATTATCATGTTTCATGAGCTATCGACAGAGCTTTCTGACCAGAGGAGAGATGTGAGGGTGTTGAGAGCTGTGACACAGGGATCCCAGCTTCTCCTCCTCCCTGCCTGGGTGTCTGAGTACTGTGTAAACTTTTTTTCAACTAAGCCATTTGGGTCTAGAGAAAGAGACACACACAGAGAGTCCTCCTGGGTCCTGTCCCAGTGTGTAAGAAATACAGAGGCTGATGCTATTCTTGCATGTGACAAGATACATTTTATTTTTCTATGTGTATTTTAAGTAGAGATGAGCGGGTTCGGTTTCTCTGAAACCGAACCCGCACGAACTTCATGTTTTTTTCACGGGTCCGAGCAGACTCGGATCCTCCCGCCTTGCTCGGTTAACCCGAGCGCGCCCGAACGTCATCATGACGCTGTCGGATTCTCGCGAGACTCGGATTCTATATAAGGAGCCGCGCGTCGCCGCCATTTTCACACGTGCATTGAGATTGATAGGGAGAGGACGTGGCTGGCGTCCTCTCCATTAGAAATTAGATTAGAAGAGAGAGAGAGATTGTGCAGAGTCAGACAGAGTTTACCACAGTGACCAGTGCAGTTGTTGTTAGTTAACTTTTATTTATTTTAATATAATATATCCGTTCTCTGCTATATCCGTTCTCTGCCTGAAAAAAAACGATACACAGCAGCAGCCAGTCACACAGTGTGACTCAGTCTGTGTGCACTCAGCTCAGCCCAGTGTGCTGCACATCAATGTATAAAAGGCAAAGCTTATAATAATTGTGGGGGAGACTGGGGAGCACTGCAGGTTGTTATAGCAGGAGCCCCCAGGAGTACATAATATTATATTAATTTAAAATTAAACAGTGCACACTTTTGCTGCAGGAGTGCCACTGCCAGTGTGACTAGTGGTGACCAGTGCCTGACCACCAGTATAGTAGTATATTGTTGTATGTATTGTATACTATCTCTTTATCAACCAGTCTATATTAGCAGCAGACACAGTACAGTGCGGTAGTTCACGGCTGTGGCTACCTCTGTGTCGGCAGTCGGAACTCGGCAGGCAGTCCGTCCATCCATAATTGTATTACAATATATACCACCTAACCGTGGTATTTTTTTTTCTTTCTTTATACCGTCGTCATAGTGTCATACTAGTTGTTACGAGTATACTACTATCTCTTTATCAACCAGTGTACAGTGCGGTAGTTCACGGCTGTGGCTACCTCTGTGTCGGCAGTCGGCAGGCAGTCCGTCCATCCATAATTGTATTATTATTATAATATATACCACCTAACCGTGGTTTTTTTTTCATTCTTTATACCGTCATAGTGTCATACTAGTTGTTACGAGTATACTACTATCTCTTTATCAACCAGTGTACAGTGCGGTAGTTCACGGCTGTGGCTACCTCTGTGTCGGCAGTCGGCAGGCAGTCCGTCCATCCATAATTGTATTATTATTATAATATATACCACCTAACCGTGGTTTTTTTTTCATTCTTTATACCGTCGTCATAGTGTCATACTAGTTGTTACGAGTATACTACTATCTCTTTATCAACCAGTGTACAGTGCGGTAGTTCACGGCTGTGGCTACCTCTGTGTCGGCAGTCGGCAGGCAGTCCGTCCATCCATAATTGTATTATTATTATAATATATACCACCTAACCGTGGTTTTTTTTTCATTCTTTATACCGTCGTCATAGTGTCATACTAGTTGTTACGAGTATACTACTATCTCTTTATCAACCAGTGTACAGTGCGGTAGTTCACGGCTGTGGCTACCTCTGTGTCGGCAGTCGGCAGGCAGTCCGTCCATCCATAATTGTATTATTATTATAATATATACCACCTAACCGTGGTTTTTTTTTCATTCTTTATACCGTCGTCATAGTGTCATACTAGTTGTTACGAGTATACTACTATCTCTTTATCAACCAGTGTACAGTGCGGTAGTTCACGGCTGTGGCTACCTCTGTGTCGGCAGTCGGCAGGCAGTCCGTCCATCCATAATTGTATTATTATTATAATATATACCACCTAACCGTGGTTTTTTTTTCATTCTTTATACCGTCGTCATAGTGTCATACTAGTTGTTACGAGTATACTACTATCTCTTTATCAACCAGTGTACAGTGCGGTAGTTCACGGCTGTGGCTACCTCTGTGTCGGCAGTCGGCAGGCAGTCCGTCCATCCATAATTGTATTATTATTATAATATATACCACCTAACCGTGTTTTTTTTTTCATTCTTTATACCGTCGTCATAGTGTCATACTAGTTGTTACGAGTATACTACTATCTCTTTATCAACCAGTGTACAGTGCGGTAGTTCACGGCTGTGGCTACCTCTGTGTCGGCAGTCGGCAGGCAGTCCGTCCATCCATAATTGTATTATTATTATAATATATACCACCTAACCGTGGTTTTTTTTTCATTCTTTATACCGTCGTCATAGTGTCATACTAGTTGTTACGAGTATACTACTATCTCTTTATCAACCAGTGTACAGTGCGGTAGTTCACGGCTGTGGCTACCTCTGTGTCGGCAGTCGGCAGGCAGTCCGTCCATCCATAATTGTATTATTATTATAATATATACCACCTAACCGTGGTATTTTTTTTTCTTTCTTTATACCGTCGTCATAGTGTCATACTAGTTGTTACGAGTATACTACTATCTCTTTATCAACCAGTGTACAGTGCGGTAGTTCACGGCTGTGGCTACCTCTGTGTCGGCAGTCGGCAGGCAGTCCGTCCATCCATAATTGTATTATTATTATAATATATACCACCTAACCGTGGTTTTTTTTTCATTCTTTATACCGTCGTCATAGTGTCATACTAGTTGTTACGAGTATACTACTATCTCTTTATCAACCAGTGTACAGTGCGGTAGTTCACGGCTGTGGCTACCTCTGTGTCGGCAGTCGGCAGGCAGTCCGTCCATCCATAATTGTATTATTATTATAATATATACCACCTAACCGTGGTTTTTTTTTCATTCTTTATACCGTCGTCATAGTGTCATACTAGTTGTTACGAGTATACTACTATCTCTTTATCAACCAGTGTACAGTGCGGTAGTTCACGGCTGTGGCTACCTCTGTGTCGGCAGTCGGCAGGCAGTCAGTCCATCCATAATTGTATTATTATTATAATATATACCACCTAACCGTGGTTTTTTTTTCATTCTTTATACCGTCGTCATAGTGTCATACTAGTTGTTACGAGTATACTACTATCTCTTTATCAACCAGTGTACAGTGCGGTAGTTCACGGCTGTGGCTACCTCTGTGTCGGCAGTCGGCAGGCAGTCCGTCCATCCATAATTGTATTATTATTATAATATATACCACCTAACCGTGGTATTTTTTTTTCTTTCTTTATACCGTCGTCATAGTGTCATACTAGTTGTTACGAGTATACTACTATCTCTTTATCAACCAGTGTACAGTGCGGTAGTTCACGGCTGTGGCTACCTCTGTGTCGGCAGTCGGCAGGCAGTCCGTCCATCCATAATTGTATTATTATTATAATATATACCACCTAACCGTGGTTTTTTTTTCATTCTTTATACCGTCGTCATAGTGTCATACTAGTTGTTACGAGTATACTACTATCTCTTTATCAACCAGTGTACAGTGCGGTAGTTCACAGCTGTGGCTACCTCTGTGTCGGCAGTCGGCAGGCAGTCCGTCCATCCATAATTGTATTATTATTATAATATATACCACCTAACCGTGGTTTTTTTATACCACCTAACCGTGGCAGTCCGTCCATAATTGTATACTAGTATCCAATCCATCCATCTCCATTGTTTACCTGAGGTGCCTTTTAGTTCTGCCTATAAAATATGGAGAACAAAAAAGTTGAGGTTCCAAAATTAGGGAAAGATCAAGATCCACTTCCACCTCGTGCTGAAGCTGCTGCCACTAGTCATGGCCGAGACGATGAAATGCCAGCAACGTCGTCTGCCAAGGCCGATGCCCAATGTCATAGTACAGAGCATGTCAAATCCAAAACACCAAATATCAGAAAAAAAAGGACTCCAAAACCTAAAATAAAATTGTCGGAGGAGAAGCGTAAACTTGCCAATATGCCATTTACCACACGGAGTGGCAAGGAACGGCTGAGGCCCTGGCCTATGTTCATGGCTAGTGGTTCAGCTTCACATGAGGATGGAAGCACTCAGCCTCTCGCTAGAAAACTGAAAAGACTCAAGCTGGCAAAAGCACCGCAAAGAACTGTGCGTTCTTTGAAATCCCAAATCCACAAGGAGAGTCCAATTGTGTCGTTTGCGATGCCTGACCTTCCCAACACTGGACGTGAAGAGCATGCGCCTTCCACTATTTGCATGCCCCCTGCAAGTGCTGGAAGGAGCACCCGCAGTCCAGTTCCTGATAGTCAGATTGAAGATGTCAGTGTTGAAGTACACCAGGATGAGGAGGATATGGGTGTTGCTGGCGCTGGGGAGGAAATTGACCAGGAGGATTCTGATGGTGAGGTGGTTTGTTTAAGTCAGGCACCCGGGGAGACACCTGTTGTCCGTGGGAGGAATATGGCCGTTGACATGCCAGGTGAAAATACAAAAAAAATCAGCTCTTCGGTGTGGAGGTATTTCACCAGAAATGCGGACAACAGGTGTCAAGCCGTGTGTTCCCTTTGTCAAGCTGTAATAAGTAGGGGTAAGGACGTTAACCACCTCGGAACATCCTCCCTTATACGTCACCTGCAGCGCATTCATAATAAGTCAGTGACAAGTTCAAAAACTTTGGGTGACAGCGGAAGCAGTCCACTGACCAGTAAATCCCTTCCTCTTGTAACCAAGCTCACGCAAACCACCCCACCAACTCCCTCAGTGTCAATTTCCTCCTTCCCCAGGAATGCCAATAGTCCTGCAGGCCATGTCACTGGCAAGTCTGACGAGTCCTCTCCTGCCTGGGATTCCTCCGATGCATCCTTGCGTGTAACGCCTACTGCTGCTGCTGTTGTTGCCGCTGGGAGTCGATGGTCATCCCAGAGGGGAAGTCGTAAGCCCACTTGTACTACTTCCAGTAAGCAATTGACTGTTCAACAGTCCTTTGCGAGGAAGATGAAATATCACAGCAGTCATCCTACTGCAAAGCGGATAACTGAGTCCTTGACAACTATGTTGGTGTTAGACGTGCGTCCGGTATCCGCCGTTAGTTCACAGGGAACTAGACAATTTATTGAGGCAGTGTGCCCCCGTTACCAAATACCATCTAGGTTCCACTTCTCTAGGCAGGCGATACCGAGAATGTACACGGACGTCAGAAAAAGACTCACCAGTGTCCTAAAAAATGCAGTTGTACCCAATGTCCACTTAACCACGGACATGTGGACAAGTGGAGCAGGGCAGGGTCAGGACTATATGACTGTGACAGCCCACTGGGTAGATGTATGGACTCCCGCCGCAAGAACAGCAGCGGCGGCACCAGTAGCAGCATCTCGCAAACGCCAACTCTTTCCTAGGCAGGCTACGCTTTGTATCACCGCTTTCCAGAATACGCACACAGCTGAAAACCTCTTACGGCAACTGAGGAAGATCATCGCGGAATGGCTTACCCCAATTGGACTCTCCTGTGGATTTGTGGCATCGGACAACGCCAGCAATATTGTGTGTGCATTAAATATGGGCAAATTCCAGCACGTCCCATGTTTTGCACATACCTTGAATTTGGTGGTGCAGAATTTTTTAAAAAACGACAGGGGCGTGCAAGAGATGCTGTCGGTGGCCAGAAAAATTGCGGGACACTTTCGGCGTACAGGCACCACGTACAGAAGACTGGAGCACCACCAAAAACTACTGAACCTGCCCTGCCATCATCTGAAGCAAGAAGTGGTAACGAGGTGGAATTCAACCCTCTATATGCTTCAGAGGTTGGAGGAGCAGCAAAAGGCCATTCAAGCCTATACAATTGAGCACGATATAGGAGATGGAATGCACCTGTCTCAAGTGCAGTGGAGAATGATTTCAACGTTGTGCAAGGTTCTGATGCCCTTTGAACTTGCCACACGTGAAGTCAGTTCAGACACTGCCAGCCTGAGTCAGGTCATTCCCCTCATCAGGCTTTTGCAGAAGAAGCTGGAGGCATTGAAGAAGGAGCTAACACGGAGCGATTCCGCTAGGCATGTGGGACTTGTGGATGCAGCCCTTAATTCGCTTAACAAGGATTCACGGGTGGTCAATCTGTTGAAATCAGAGCACTACATTTTGGCCACCGTGCTCGATCCTAGATTTAAAGCCTACCTTGGATCTCTCTTTCCGGCAGACACAGGTCTGCTGGGGTTGAAAGACCTGCTGGTGACAAAATTGTCAAGTCAAGCGGAACGCGACCTGTCAACATCTCCTCCTTCACATTCTCCCGCAACTGGGGGTGCGAGGAAAAGGCTCAGAATTCCGAGCCCACCCGCTGGCGGTGATGCAGGGCAGTCTGGAGCGACTGCTGATGCTGACATCTGGTCCGGACTGAAGGACCTGACAACGATTACGGACATGTCGTCTACTGTCACTGCATATGATTCTCTCAACATTGATAGAATGGTGGAGGATTATATGAGTGACCGCATCCAAGTAGGCACGTCACACAGTCCGTACTTATACTGGCAGGAAAAAGAGGCAATTTGGAGGCCCTTGCACAAACTGGCTTTATTCTACCTAAGTTGCCCTCCCACAAGTGTGTACTCCGAAAGAGTGTTTAGTGCCGCCGCTCACCTTGTCAGCAATCGGCGTACGAGGTTACATCCAGAAAATGTGGAGAAGATGATGTTCATTAAAATGAATTATAATCAATTCCTCCGCGGAGACATTGACCAGCAGCAATTGCCTCCACAAAGTACACAGGGAGCTGAGATGGTGGATTCCAGTGGGGACGAATTGATAATCTGTGAGGAGGGGGATGTACACGGTGATATATCGGAGGGTGAAGATGAGGTGGACATCTTGCCTCTGTAGAGCCAGTTTGTGCAAGGAGAGATTAATTGCTTCTTTTTTGGGGGGGGTCCAAACCAACCCGTCATATCAGTCACAGTCGTGTGGCAGACCCTGTCACTGAAATGATGGGTTGGTTAAAGTGTGCATGTCCTGTTTTGTTTATACAACATAAGGGTGGGTGGGAGGGCCCAAGGATAATTCCATCTTGCACCTCTTTTTTCTTTTCTTTTTCTTTGCATCATGTGCTGATTGGGGAGGGTTTTTTGGAAGGGACATCCTGCGTGACACTGCAGTGCCACTCCTAGATGGGCCCGGTGTTTGTGTCGGCCACTAGGGTCGCTTATCTTTCTCACACAGTCAGCTACCTCATTGCTCCTCTTTTTTTCTTTGCGTCATGTGCTGTTTGGGGAGGGTTTTTTGGAAGGGACATCCTGCGTGACACTGCAGTGCCACTCCTAGATGGGCCCGGTGTTTGTGTCGGCCACTAGGGTCGCTAATCTTACTCACACAGCTACCTCATTGCGCCTCTTTTTTTCTTTGCGTCATGTGCTGTTTGGGGAGGGTTTTTTGGAAGGGACATCCTGCGTGACACTGCAGTGCCACTCCTAGATGGGCCCGGTGTTTGTGTCGGCCACTAGGGTCGCTTATCTTTCTCACACAGCTACCTCATTGCGCCTCTTTTTTTCTTTGCGTCATGTGCTGTTTGGGGAGGGTTTTTTGGAAGGGACATCCTGCGTGACACTGCAGTGCCACTCCTAGATGGGCCCGGTGTTTGTGTCGGCCACTAGGGTCGCTTATCTTTCTCACACAGTCAGCTACCTCATTGCGCCTCTTTTTTTCTTTGCGTCATGTGCTGTTTGGGGAGGGTTTTTTGGAAGGGACATCCTGCGTGACACTGCAGTGCCACTCCTAGATGGGCCCGGTGTTTGTGTCGGCCACTAGGGTCGCTTATCTTACTCACACAGCGACCTCGGTGCAAATTTTAGGACTAAAAATAATATTGTGAGGTGTGATGTGTTCAGAATAGGCTGAAAATGAGTGTAAATTATGTTTTTTGAGGTTAATAATACTTTGGGATCAAAATTACCCCCAAATTCTATGATTTAAGCTGTTTTTTAGGGTTTTTTGAAAAAAACACCCGAATCCAAAACACACCCGAATCCGACAAAAAAAATTCGGTGAGGTTTTGCCAAAACGTGGTCGAACCCAAAACACGGCCGCGGAACCGAACCCAAAACCAAAACACAAAACCCGAAAAATTTCCGGCGCTCATCTCTAATTTTAAGGTTGTTTAAGTTGTCTTTGTTCCACTACAAGAACATTTTATAAAATAGTGGTCTTTCAATTAGGTGGAGCTACTGTATAAACAGTACCCAGGTATTATTAAACTATTGTTTTAAAGCTAATATACACCATTGGTTTATATACTCCCATTATGACCCATTCCAGGAGGGACAAAATGCTTTCTACCTGTACTTCCTTCTTAATTTATGATTGCAAACACCTGCGTTGAAATACCTTTCTTATCAATTAAATAGTTCAACACAGGTTACATCAATCATATATTAAGTGGGAAGTCCAGGCAGAGAGCATTTTGTCCCTCCTGTAATGGGACATGTTCAGAGGTATGCACAATCTAATACACATCCCCTACCTTCCACTGGGGCCCCCTTGTCTTAAGTGTCCCGGGCACCCCCAAGGCTTAATCCGGCCCTGCGTGGAACGCTATGAGTTTCCACTTTATTTTTTATATTTCTATAATGTTCCAACTGTCAAAGTCAGAAAAATATCTCTATGCACACTACCATATTTGCACCTCACACAGGTCCGTGCTGCGCGTGCGTACGCTCTCCCGTACGTGCGCATACTCACAGTCGCGGGCACCCGCAGGCGCATGGTATGCGTATTTACGGTAGAGTTTATGCGATCGTAGATTGCGACTCAATCATTACATATTTTCACTAATAATGTATTTTGTAGATCATGGTCCCTTTGATAGATTCTGAAAGTTTGGTTAATATAGAATGTTTATGAACATAGAAATCCCTCTTTGTTTGATACGAAGGGTCAGACAGGAGTAATACAGTGGTGTTTAGTATCCATCGGAAGAATATTTAATTAGAAATATTCCGGTGTTGGTTTGAAGCAGATCAATCGCTCGTGCGAATAGTTATGGACATAAGAAGTTTATGAACATTTACTTTATTTGCACTTTATTACCCATGCGGCGGGAAACCCAGTTTCCCTCCCACCTGAGCAGTTGGAAATAGTCACAGCCCACCTGTATGAATCAACCTATGACCTTTTGTTATAATGCGAAGCCGAATTCCTGTGTCCAATGAACAATGAGATTGTAGGGACCATTGAATTGTATTGTGTGTGGGGCATAAATAGGCAGGCCGACCATATCCAACTTCACTCTCTTCAACGGTTCTCATTGCTGATAATCGGGAGCTGGATATCGAGGCGCATGCGATCGTTCCCCTTGTGCGTAAGTTTTCTCCGTAATCATATTGTCTTACTGTGAGCCATCTCTCTCTCTCTCTGTCTCTCTCTCTCTATTTCTCTCGTATTTTCCTTTAATTGTATTGTATTGTATTTCCTGTGTAGTTTATCTGGTTAGTTGGTTTATGTTATATTGTAGTGTATCATTTGTACTGTGATTCTTTTTGCAAGTATAATAGTTATAATACATATAATAGGTTTTGGACCCTAAGCCCAGGTATCTGTGTATTCTTTATAAGGGTTAAGTATTCTCTGAGCGTCGGTGACGCTCAAGCAGCTTTGTAGTTAATCAGGTTACACCAGGTTGCACTTACACTCTGTCTCCACACTAAGGTATACTGTGTATCTCATCGTTAAAGGTATAGATATAAAGGTTTAACGTTGTAAGCGTCTCCACCGCTGGTGATCTCCTCGTGGTCCCGAGCGTACGCTACGCTATAGCGAATCATTACGTTAGTCGGCAGCCAATAGCGTGCCTGCCTGTGATCACTGGGCCGTAAGCGAACGTGACGCTTGAGCGTCTCGACTACGGTTGAGCGATCGCTACACAACTTGCGTACCCTTACGGTACTTCTTACGTAGATAGCGTACAGTGTTCTTAGACCTCTTAAAGTGTTTTATATACGATAAATATTTAGCTTTATCAATTGGCGGCTCGCCCGTCCTTCACATATCTGCACTAGGTAGATCAGCAGACATTATCCCTCAGCAAAGGGCGGGAGGTTGTATCCCTCGTAGTGCTGACAGGATAAGCGTCTGCTTCGCTTAGGTAAAGAGTGCTGAAGGAATCCGGGAACCGGAGGTAAGAACAAAACGCTAGTGTCTTTTAAAACTGTTTATTTTTCTGTCTTGCGTACACACGCACGCACACATATATATATCTGCATTTCTTTTTCTTTTTCATTTTCGTATATCACTCTCCTGTCTGCCAGTTTTATAGTTGATAGAAGTGCTAAAAAAAGATTTGCCGTTATTTCATAGTTTAAGAGTAAAGGTAATATAGTTAAAAGATAGACAAACACACAGTTTTGCCTGGGAGATAAGGCGAAGTCAGTGTGTTGTGCGGTA
This sequence comes from Pseudophryne corroboree, assembly GCF_028390025.1. NCBI lineage: Eukaryota > Metazoa > Chordata > Amphibia > Anura > Myobatrachidae > Pseudophryne > Pseudophryne corroboree. The sequence continues at coordinate 267,141,709 of NC_086444.1, forward strand.
GATGATCAAGGATCATCTACATTGATAAAAGTATAAATTGTGTTACGGTGGATCTTTGCTTTGCGTATACGTGTCTATAACAAAGACCTGCGTACGCAATCCAAAGGCCGACGCACGCAGCGTATATTACGCAACGAAGCGTCCGGTTACGCCCACGTAGCTCAAGCCACGATAAGTTGATTTTTAACGCAAAGCGATAAATAACGCAAAGCGATAAATAACGCGAGGCGAGAAATAACGCAAGTCTATTTTTGGGTGTCCGAAATTTTAATTAACAGATCCTGCTCCTAATTGGTAACACACCTGATCTGAAGAAAAATTTCTGCGCAGAAATAGAAATAGAAACAAAAGTGTACATGTGATGAGTGAGTGTTTTTTACAATTTTTAAAGGTTGAACCACAAGAAAAGTCGAGTACTCGTGAGGTACATGCGTGTAAGTGACATGCACGGTGGCTAGGGAGGCATCTCTGGTTAAATATACAATTTTGAGCATTAGAGTATAGCAGACCAGGAGGTCATACTGTAACAAGACCAGGAGGTCGTACTGTAACAAGACCAGGAGGTCATAGCAGACCAGGAGGTCCAGGTACAGCCGACAAGGAAGTCCGCTATACAGTTCACAGGCACAACACCGAAAAGGGTTGGTGCAACACCCATATAGGCCATATAAGCTCTGGCTGAAGGAATTCGCAGTCGTAAGTTTCGATTCCATTGGTCTTTCCGTACATAAGCTTAGTTGTTTGTGTACTGAACGACTGGACCGCACGTAAGTGTGTGCAGTAGTTAGTAATCTGACCTAATACCATTAGAGCAAAGGGGTCACAAACGCTATCTGTACACTCTAACGTGATTTGTGTAATTTTTTTATTTTAAGGGAAGTTTGCTGCTCACTCAGGAACTATCCAGCAACCAATAGTTACTGGAAAGAGTAAGTGTTCTTCGGATAACCCTCGCAGGTTCCAGTAAATAGAGGTTCAGGTCGCAGGGGCCCTAGGTCGAGTACGCCAGCACCATATCGGTGTGATCAGGTCGTATTGGTCGGCGTGGGCGAGTGAGTGGGGTACTCGGTAAACCGCCACCGTCAGCCTATTGTTGACATTTGGTTTTTCGTAAGGGTTGGCTAAATAAAGCAACACTTTCGAACTATGGGGGCCACTTGTTCAGGTAGGGGGCGATCAACCTCGGTTCGGGTTGATTCAGTGGTCCGACCAATTGGGTCGGCCAGGTATATAATGTGTGAGAAATATGGAAGTCACACAGAAACTTTATGTGATGAATGGGAGAGAATGACTGTACATGACGGGGAGAAATTCCCAAGAGTAGGGAGCTTCAGCTCAGAAGTGTTACAAAATTTAAGGAGGAGGATATGTCTCATAAAATCAACAAAGAGACGAATCCAGCATTATGATTATTTACAGTTGTGGCAACAGGAAGGTGAGATACAGAGAGGTTTGGCTCAGGCGGCGGGATCTGGCTCTAACAGAAAACTGATTGCCACGGCCCCACCGCCACCATATACTGTATATCAGGAGAGAAGTTGATTGCGGAGAAAGACGCACTAAGGTGTAACACAAAATCACTTAGTAACTGTGTAAATGTTAATGATAATGTTAACCCATTAACCCATGCAAGTATTAACCCGTGCAAGTTGTACCCTGTTTTGAACTTTCCTCAGGAGTGTGATCAAGAGGACGAATCGGCAACGATTTCAGCGCTCTCTCTAGCAGCCACCATAGCAGAGACCACAGTAGGCACAGCTCCACCCACGAGATTAGTAAAGGCCCCTAGCGGAGGGATAGGTGAGGTCGTATCAACTGGTAAGTACGGCACCATGCATTATGCTGAAACTATTTCACCACAGCCTGTAGAATCTACACAGAATGAGGTTGTTAGAATTACACCTGTTAGAGTAATAGCAGTGCCAAATGGGAAAACAGACGCATCAGGAGCCACTCCCATTAGGAACATTGCCATGTACACTCCATTTTCCCGAATGGAATTAAGGACCATAGTGTCTGAATTTCCTGACCCTAGAAAAGACTTAGTTGCCAGTCAAAAATACATCAGAGACTTAGGTAACACTGCAGAGCCCAACAATAAAGACTGGCAGATATTGCTGAGAGCATGTTTACCCTCAAATGTCGACGCAACTCAATTTTTAGCTGATTGCGGACTAGATCATGATGTACCTCTTACAGATGTGTACAACCAAGATAATGTGAAAAGAATAAACTTGCAGCTAAAAGAGTATTTCCCAGCAGTAGCTAAATGGAATAAGATATTCTCCATTAAACAGAAGGAGTCAGAGACAGCTGCAGAGTATTTTCACAGAGCATTATTAGAAATGGCAAAATACACAGGCATAGAGGACATTAAAACAGACACAAACCATCGGGAAGTAGCAGTATCGGTACTGATGGATGGTTTAAAAGAGTCATTGAAGACTAGGGTACAGACCACACAACCATGTTGGCGAGGTCTGTCTGTGGCTACTTTGAGAGAGGCTGCTATTGATCACGATAGAAACATCACCAGACACAGGGAACAACAAGGTGATAAATTAATGTCAGTAAGTATACAGGCCCTGACCACAAGGCAGCCTTTGTTTGTATCACCAAATCCTGTGGGTAAGTCAAGTATGGTTACTTGTTATTCTTGTCACAAACAGGGACACATGGCACGAGATTGTAGAGTAAAGAATCCACGAAACTCATACCAACCCCCTAGACAACGACACGACACACGACATTGGGAGCAAGGTCCGCAGAAACGGAGTTATGAGCCACATACAGGGGAAACAAAAAGATATCCCCCAAACAGAGACTGGCATGCCTCTGGTAGTTCCCAACTATCTCCCTCACAAGTAGTTGCTGCCAGCGGGATTCAGGGAGGTCACCATACCCAATAGGGGTGTGGCCATACCTGTAATCTGCAGCCAGTAAAATTAATTGCCAACATTGGAAGTGAACCCGAGATCGCAATTAATGTAGCTGGTAAAACTTTAAACTTTCTTGTAGACACAGGGGCGGCCAAGTCAGTGATAAATTCGACAGTGGGCATGAGAACCACTGGTAGGACAATTCCAGCCATGGGAGTAACAGGAGTAGTCCAGCACTACCCTGTTAGCAAACCAGCCGAGATTACAATAGGGCCTTTGCATACCAAGCATTCCTTTTTGCTGGCTGCATCGGCACCAACTAATCTCCTGGGAAGAGACTTACTGTGTAAAATGGGGTGCGTCATTTATTGTACTCCTGAAGGTGTATTCTTGGACATACCTGAGAAACACGCTCAGGAAGTGCGAGACATGTTAGACTCCCCATCAAAATTAATGTCACATACCATTATGACAAATAGGAATCCATCCCAAATAGAAGAGATGACATCTCAGATACCAGAGTCACTTTGGACAAAAGACGGACAAGACACTGGATTAATGGCAAACGTAGCTCCAGTAGTTGTACAAGTAAAAGATGGTAGGATAGCTCCAAAAATCCCACAGTACCCTCTGAAGCCAGAGGTGGAGTTAGGAGTTTACCCAGTAATAGAGCGCTTGCTACAACAGGGCATTCTGGTAAGAACGTCCAGCACTGCTAATAGTCCCATCTTCCCTGTGAAAAAGAGTGGGGGGAGGGGTTACAGACTAGTGCAGGATCTAAGGGGGATTAACAAAATAGTTGAGAGTCAGTTCCCCGTAGTGCCAAATCCAGCTGTCATCCTAATGCAAATCCCTCCCACTGCCAAATTTTTCACTGTTATTGACCTCTGCTCCGCTTTCTTTTCGGTACCTCTGCACCCTGACAGCCAATATTTGTTTGCATTCACATACAGAGGAGTCCAATACACGTGGACTCGATTACCCCAAGGTTTCATAGATAGTCCAAGTATATTTTCTCAGGCTTTGCATGATTGTTTACAGTCTTTCCAACCAGACAGTGGATCAGTATTGATACAGTATGTGGACGATTTATTACTGTGTTCAGATTCACTGGAAGCATCTCTGAAGGATACGAAACAGCTCCTGTTTCATCTTTCAGACACCGGACACAAGGTGTCCAAAGACAAGTTACAATTATGCCAAACTAAGGTAAAATATTTGGGACACTGTCTAACACAAGGACTGAGACACCTGACCGCTGATAGAATCCAAGCAATTAGAGACATGACTCTGCCACAAACCCAGCAACAGATCAGAACGTTTTTAGGAATGTGTGGGTATTGCCGTAATTGGATCCCAGGGTTTTCCATTTTGGCGTTACCTTTGCAGGAAATGGTCTCCTCAAACAAACCTGATAGGATTTCGCATACAGACGAGTCCGAAACAGCATTTGAGAGACTCAAACAGTGCCTAACGCAGGCACCAGCACTAGGTATGCCAGACTATGGGAAACCCTTTGAACTATACGGAACAGAAAGTGCTGGTTGCGCGGCAGGTGTACTAACCCAAAAACACGGTGATGCCAGTAGGCCAGTTGCATACTACAGCGCTCAGCTAGACACGGTAGCGCGATCCCTCCCCACATGCTTGCGAAGCGTTGCTGCGATAGCATTGCTAGTGACAAAAAGCGAAGATGTCGTGCTAGGCCACAACCTCACAATCCATACGCCACATGCAGTATCAGCCTTATTGAATTCTGCCCAAACCAGACACGTCTCATCAGCGAGGTTTACAAGATGGGAATTGGCACTAATGGCCCCCGTAAACATCACCATAAGGAGATGCAGTGCATTAAATCCTGCAACGTATCTCCCAGGTGTGCCTGGTCAGGCACAAAGGGTGGAAGGTGAGAGTGATGGGGAAGGAGGATTTAATACAAAGGAAGATACACATGATTGTATGGAATATTTGACCCAAAATTTTACCGCAAGGCCTGACATCAGTGACAACCCACTGAAAGATGCAGAACTCACGTTCTACACGGACGGTAGTTGCCATAGACAGTCAGACTCGGGAGACTTGTGTACTGGATATGCAGTCGTAGATGACCAAGACACCATAGAAGCGGAACCGCTAGGCCCACCTCACTCAGCCCAGGTTGCTGAACTGGTCGCCCTAACCAGAGCATGTGAATTGGCTAAGGGTAAGTCAGCCAATATCTACACCGATTCTAGATACGCATTCGGGGTAGTCCATGATTTCGGAGCCCTATGGCGCCTCAGAAATTTCATGACGGCAGCTGGTACACCGGTAGCGCATGCAGCTCACATAAAAAGGCTTCTAACAGCGATACAGGAACCCGACAGAGTGGCTGTTATCAAATGTAAAGCACACACATATAGCCAAGACCCGGTATCACTTGGTAACAGCCGAGCAGACGAAGCTGCTAAGTTAGCAGCTGCTACCCCCATACAGACAGACACCACACAATTGATGGTATTTAATACCATTAACACACAGAAGTTGTGTGAAATGCAAAATTTGTGTTCCACACAGGAAAAGGCAGTCTGGAAGGCAAAGGGATATGGCCAGGAGTCCTCAGGACTCTGGACGGATGGACATGGTAAACCAGTGGCCCCCAGAGCATATCTTCCATGTCTGGCTGAAGCAGCTCACGGGCTGACTCATCTAGGCAAGGAAGGGATGTGCAAATTGGTAAGAGCCTATTGGTGCGCCCCAGGATTCTCCTCTCATGCAAGTAAAAGAGCAATGTCATGCCTTACCTGTTTGAGAAAGAATATTGGAAAGGCAATACCTACAGAACCATCCCATATCCCACCTGCCGGCGGCCCTTTCCAGGTAATACAAATTGACTTTATACAATTACCCCCTTGTCGGAATTTGAAATATGTACTTGTTTGTATAGATGTTTTCTCAAATTGGGTCGAAGCATTTCCTGCGGCTACAAATACCGCTATGTTTACTGCTAAGAAAATTGTGCAGGAATTTGTATGTAGATATGGTATCCCTAGAATAATCGAAAGTGATAGGGGTACCCATTTTACAGGTGATGTCTTTCAAGGAATGTGTAAGTTGATGGGAATTGATAGCAAGCTGCACACTCCGTACCGTCCACAGGCGAGTGCGAAGGTCGAAAGAGTGAACAGCACTATTAAAAATAAATTGAGTAAAGTGATGGCAGAGACAGGATTGACATGGCCAGAAGCTTTACCCATTGTATTGTATAGTATCAGAACCACTCCCAGGTCCCCTCTTAATCTGTCTCCCTTTGAAATCTTGTTTGGTCGACAACCGCATGTCATGATTAACCCTCAGGATGATTTGAAATGTAACAATGAAGTAACTGTAAAGTACTTGATTAACTTGAGTAAACAGTTAAGGAATCAAAATGATAATCTGAAGTTGATGATTCCTGATTTACCTGATAGTAATTGTCATGACATTGAACCTGGGGATTATGTAATGATACGGAATTTTCTACGCTCAGGTTGCCTTATTGACAGATGGGAAGGACCATACCAGGTCTTATTGACTAGCACTACAGCATTAAAGGTTGCTGAGAGAGAGACTTGGGTCCATTCATCCCACTGCAAGAAGGTTGCTGATCCAGAGAAGTCCCGTGATAAGGAACAGACGGTAGAGGTTGTATCACTGGAGTGTCTGTTCCAGGAGGACTGAGGCGGCACCTGAGCCTTGAAGACCGAGAGCTGTTGTCGACTCCCCACTCCCTTTTATTATTTTCCTCCACTTCCCATCCCCTCTCCCGCAAATTTCTTTTTCCTCCTTCTCATTCTTCTCCGTTTCCTTCTATAAGATGGACTTGCCCCAAGAGACTGTGATCCGGATTTTCCTGTTGACCATGATGTTGACCAGAGCAGTCTGTTCCGGCGAGAGTACCATGGAGGTCGATAGAGGTTCTGGAATGGGTTCTGATGATAAAGATGGAGGCGTAGTTTTCCAAGATCAACCTAACCAACAAGCAAAGGCGAGTATCAGAAAACGATCCGATAGCATTGACCATAGAAGGAATTGTGACGGATTGTTAGCTGAGGAAAACTGTATCTGTAGGCTCTGTAACAATGTCATTGAAGATGGGTGCATTAAGAAATGCCAATCCAGTTTTAATATCCATATGGACCGGCATCCATTGAGTGACTATCACTCCTTAGTGGGTAATGTGTTAAACAAAACAGATTGTTGGGTATGCTCTCAAGTACCTCAAGGTCATAGCAAATCAGGGCTAGTACCATTTCCTTTAACGATAGGGGAGGTACTTGAGTTAAATGGTGGGAGACCGGTGGACAGGAGGTTTAATATCTCCAGCCCTCCTAGTTTGAAGCTCCACCAATACCATGTGGATAGGTCCTTATTATGTTTCAACATCTCCAATCCCAGAAAGCCGGGAAATTGGGAAGTGTCATGGAGTAACCACACCATGACCTTTTCGCATAGAGCAGATAGAATGCCAACAGATACAGAGCTTGTACGCCACATAGCCAGTAGAGGAAAATCTTTCCGGTATAGGTACACCTTAGGAAATAGGATTACGAGAGTTGGAGAAGTATCACCAGGATACTGTGCACATATCGTACAACCTGATACGTGTATTAAGCAGATGGAAGAATTAGGGTTAGGAGATTTCACCTGGAAGGTGTGTAATATGGTTATGTCCTTCTCCGTCCCATATGTTCTCCCCGATGATGCATATTTCATATGCGGGAGAAAGGCGTACAAGTGGCTTGCCCCAAACTCTGAAGGATTGTGTTATATTGGAAAAGTATTGCCTGAAGTAATGACTGTAACACATGATAAAATGAAAGACATACACCGTGGTGCCCAAGCTCCTTATACTCACACCCACTACGAGCACGTTGTTAAAAGGCACCTGATAGAGAAGACAGAGCATCCGGCCTCTGATCTGATAAGTGAATCCACCGGGATTCAATTCTTAATCGCGTTAGATTTCACCCGCACCGCTAGAGGAGTGCTAAATTATAAATACATATCGGCGCTCGCAAATTTGTTAGATAATATCACTGAAATGTATGATGACACGTTTAGATATACTGGAAGGGAACTTCAAGCTTATAAAACAGAACTGGTGCAGCATAGAATGGTTCTTAATTACCTCACAGCAGTGACAGGCGGATATTGTGTTACATTGGCAACACAGTACGGCGTGAAGTGTTGCATATATATCACGAATAGCACCGAGGATCCGGTCGAGGTCATAGACCAAAAGATGGACGATATTCTCCAATTGAAGTGGGAATTTCGCCGAAAACACAATCTCACTCTTGCTGCTGTAGGTAATGAGCTGACTGGTTGGGTGTCATGGTTGAACCCGCGAAATTGGTTCTCCGGTTTGGGAGACTGGGCTCAAGGAGTCATAATGGATGTTGGGAAGTTTCTCCTATGTATCTTAGGTGTTGTCATATCAATTGGCTTGATATTTAGATGCGGTCAGGCTTTAATGAAGTGCAAACATCGTACCAGGGTAATGAGTTTGAGGAGTGAGGAAACTGTAATTAACCTGGATTTGATCTATGACCCAATGATAGAAACAATGATGTGATGAAAATGCGATTTCTACGGTCCGTTTCTTTCACCTGTTTTTCTGGTTTTTCTCCAAGATAAAAAGACCCACTTGGACGAGGAAGTTGACGAGACGCTATACAGACAACGGATAGACCAAAGAAGAAGTTTTGACCACTTGAGATATGGACATTTGATGAACTTTGCCATGGATCCCCAGTTTCCCTAGAATTCTTAAACTTACGCTAGCCCAACATTTTTTGTAAATCTAATGGCATTGACAAAGCTTTTTGCTCACACCTAATGGGCAACACAGCGCAAAGAAGACGACTTTCAACTGATACCGAACAAAACTTCAACCGACAGATGTACATTAACCTGACATAGAATACCACCGCATTTACCGTAATTATGTCTTTTCTTCATTTCTACAACCCTCAGGTAATGACACACATAGTATAGGGAATACAGGCACAGATATCAGCAATCACATATTCCCCCATTCATGTATCATCAACTAAAATGTGCTCCCCATTTTGTTAAAAATCCGAAAAGAGCTCGGTAAAGTTTGACAGCCCATCCACAGACCCGTACCACGGGATAAGAAGGAATTCAAATGTATACTTCGCAATACCTCGAAGCTTGATTTACAACACGTACGGCACGATGATACATGACCCCCCAAACATGGACTCATACACACATGCTTCTGCTATCTCACTAGGTCATACCCTCTTCCCACCTACTCCTCTCTCCTCCCTTACCCAACCATGGAAATGAATTAACCCCTGACATATATTTTTCTCCTTTTGAAATGTTTTAGAAGGTGGCAGTTATTATTGACTGCCAAAGGGTGGACTGTCAAAGTCAGAAAAATATCTCTATGCACACTACCATATTTGCACCTCACACAGGTCCGTGCTGCGCGTGCGTACGCTCTCCCGTACGTGCGCATACTCACAGTCGCGGGCACCCGCAGGCGCATGGTATGCGTATTTACGGTAGAGTTTATGCGATCGTAGCGTGCGACTCAATCATTACATATTTTCACTAATAATGTATTTTGTAGATCATGGTCCCTTTGATAGATTCTGAAAGTTTGGTTAATATAGAATGTTTATGAACATAGAAATCCCTCTTTGTTTGATACGAAGGGTCAGACAGGAGTAATACAGTGGTGTTTAGTATCCATCGGAAGAATATTTAATTAGAAATATTCCGGTGTTGGTTTGAAGCAGATCAATCGCTCGTGCGAATAGTTATGGACATAAGAAGTTTATGAACATTTACTTTATTTGCACTTTATTACCCATGCGGCGGGAAACCCAGTTTCCCTCCCACCTGAGCAGTTGGAAATAGTCACAGCCCACCTGTATGAATCAACCTATGACCTTTTGTTATAATGCGAAGCCGAATTCCTGTGTCCAATGAACAATGAGATTGTAGGGACCATTGAATTGTATTGTGTGTGGGGCATAAATAGGCAGGCCGACCATATCCAACTTCACTCTCTTCAACGGTTCTCATTGCTGATAATCGGGAGCTGGATATCGAGGCGCATGCGATCGTTCCCCTTGTGCGTAAGTTTTCTCCGTAATCATATTGTCTTACTGTGAGCCATCTCTCTCTCTCTCTGTCTCTCTCTCTCTATTTCTCTCGTATTTTCCTTTAATTGTATTGTATTGTATTTCCTGTGTAGTTTATCTGGTTAGTTGGTTTATGTTATATTGTAGTGTATCATTTGTACTGTGATTCTTTTTGCAAGTATAATAGTTATAATACATATAATAGGTTTTGGACCCTAAGCCCAGGTATCTGTGTATTCTTTATAAGGGTTAAGTATTCTCTGAGCGTCGGTGACGCTCAAGCAGCTTTGTAGTTAATCAGGTTACACCAGGTTGCACTTACACTCTGTCTCCACACTAAGGTATACTGTGTATCTCATCGTTAAAGGTAAAGATATAAAGGTTTAACGTTGTAAGCGTCTCCACCGCTGGTGATCTCCTCGTGGTCCCGAGCGTACGCTACGCTATAGCGAATCATTACGTTAGTCGGCAGCCAATAGCGTGCCTGCCTGTGATCACTGGGCCGTAAGCGAACGTGACGCTTGAGCGTCTCGACTACGGTTGAGCGATCGCTACACAACTTGCGTACCCTTACGGTACTTCTTACGTAGATAGCGTACAGTGTTCTTAGACCTCTTAGAGTGTTTTATATACGATAAATATTTAGCTTTATCACAACATACGGATCTTCAACTCCCCTTTTTTTTTACCTATATATCTTTTTCCACACTTACATACCAACATAGAGATCACAAACGTAGTGTCATGATTAATTAAACCTTTTATATGATATTCTATTTTCTTTTCATTATCTTTAAAAGTCTTTCTACCAGCCAAGCCGTGTTTACACATTTTACAGCCACCACAAGTAAAAAAGCCTTCCGTTTTATTTAAAAATGTTTTATTATTATTATTTTTAATCTTAATCGGTGCAGTTAACTCACTAAATGCCAGAAGATTTTTTAAAGTTCTAGATCATCTAAACACCACCTCAGGTTTATCTGGGATGATGCCACCAAGTATCGGATCCATTTTAATTACCAGCCAATTTTTCGTAAGGATCCGTCTTAGATCTGTGCCTTGTATATTATACTGTGTGACAAAAGGACAATTAAACTTTTCTTTAGCATTGGTTTCTTTTTCCGCTTGTGATTTATATTGAATTAACCCCTTTCTATCCAATTCTCTGGTCTTATTTAAGGCGGTATTTACCAAGACTTGTGGATATCTTTTATCTTTAAATCTTTTAATATAAATTTGAGACTGTTCTTCAAATTTATCTTGACTATTACAGTTACGTTTTAACCTCAATAACTGTGAAAAGGGGAGATTTTGCTTCCATTTAGTGTAGTGACAACTCAGATAGTCCAAATAATTATTACTATCAACAGGCTTAAAATAAGATTATACTCACCGGTAAATCTATTTCTCGTAGTCCGTAGTGGATGCTGGGACTCCGTAAGGACCATAGGGATTAGCGGCTCCGCAGGAGACTGGGCACAACTAAAGAAAGCTTTAGGACTACCTGGTGTGCACTGGCTCCTCCCACTAAGACCCTCCTCCAGACCTCAGTTAGGATACTGTGCCTGGAAGAGCTGACACAATAAGGAAGGATTTTGAATCCCGGGTAAGACTCATACCAGCCACACCAATCACACCGTATAACTCGTGATACTATACCCAGTTAACAGTATGAAATATAACCGAGCCTCTCAACAGATGGCTCAACAATAACCCTTTAGTTAGGCAATGACTATAAACAAGTATCGCAGACAATCCGCACTTGGGATGGGCGCCCAGCATCCACTACGGACTACGAGAAATAGATTTACCGGTGAGTAAAATCTTATTTTCTCTGACATCCTAAGTGGATGCTGGGACTCCGTAAGGACCATGGGGATTATACCAAAGCTCCCAAACGGGCGGGAGAGTGCGGATGACTCTGCAGCACCGAATGAGCAACTCTAGGTCCTCCTCAGCCAGGGTATCAAACTTGTAGACTCTTACAAAAATGTTTTAACCCGACCAAGTAACAGCTTGGCAAAGTTGTAAAGCCGAGACCCCTCGGGCAGCCGCCCAAGAAGAGCCCACTTTCTTCGTGGAATGGGCTTTTACAGATTTAGGGTGCGGCAGTCCAGCCGCAGAATGTGCAAGTTGAATCGTGCTACAGATCCAGCGAGCAATCGTCTGCTCACTGGAAGTGAACAAGCCCAAATGGGCGAAACGCGTTTTCCACGGATTCACAGCATGGGACCTGTCCTTGGAGGATCCTGTATTATCACCTATCTCCTGATCCTGACATTTTGAGTATCACTTTTCTATCTGCTAGTTTCCATCTGCAATTTAAGTTTGAATTTTCCATTCTTATAGGTTCCTTTTTTTCATTGGGCATATTTATTGCACATTTAGCAGTTGTGATTTTCTGTGCACATCTCAGTATTATAATCCTACATATCGCAGGCCAGTATTATTGGCATACGTGCTCATTTGGCACACTATTCCACACTGCATGCTGTATGTTGGAGATTTTTCTTGCATACTAATAATCCTACAGATTGCAGAACAATATCACTGCAATAAGTGCTTCTTTTTGCTTGACATACCAATTAACACTGCAAGCCAATTATTTTGGATTTTCTGTGCATAATATAGCCTGATAACCCCATAGATTGCAGACTATACTCATTCTTTACACTATTTTATTTCCTTTGTATACAGTGTGCTATACCTTTTTAGGTTTTTTTCAAAGTAATGATGTGTTGCTTTGTACAAAAATGAATACATATGTGAAGTATATCTACATGTACCATTTTACCTGACGCTGCATACTCTGTGACGTGGTCTCCCACCAGGGTTAATAACCACCAGTCCAATTCAAAAAGTGACAATATCCTTTTTCCTTTCACCACTTACTATTTTCCGTAGACTCTCATTCACGATCCAGGGTGCACTTTGCCACTAAGTGACATTTTGTTCACCCCGCCTAACGTGGAAAGTAGATCTACACATTATATGGCTTTATCTTTCTAAATCCTTACTCTACCATCTTTATATAGGTGCACTCTCATTGGTAGATAGCCTCTCTACTATCACACCACGCTGCTAATGCCCGATCTCGTCTGATCTTGGAAGCGAAACAGCGTTGGGCCGGGTCAGTACCTTGAGAGGAGACTCCTTGGGAATACCTGGTGTTGTAGAGTAGGGACTATTTCCCTTCCTCAGAAGGGTGGACACCAACAGCAGTATCACCACTATTTGTTCTTTCAAAACTTTCTTCTCTTTTTTTCTGCGTTCAGGTTATATCAACACAGATATCTCCAATTCTGAGTAACATGGAATAATAGGTGAATAATAAATTGCTTAGAATCAACCTGATTTCAGTGGTTCTCTAAGACACATTATTTGACCTCCTACATTAGTGACCTCCTCGGTCTGTCTCATTAATACAGATTATCTGTACTGGTCAGGAGAAACGGGTGTTAGACTATTATGTGTCTGCAGCCTTTCTAATCCTTCTCATGTGATTAACAGACCAGAACATTTTTACATTTTCTCATGTCTTTCTTATGTTTACATTTTTTCTTTGGATCATAGAGGGGTATTTGTTTTTAACTCTTGATCAATAAATATAAATTTTAATAATTTTCATTAATTAATTGAACAATTTTTTCTTCTTTTTTTAAGAGTGCGCCCACACAAGAGCTTTCTTTCTCTCCCCTTGCCAGTACTTGTACTTTCTAGCTCTGGGCGCACCACCAATAGGGACTTAAGTAGAAAGGTTTAAATTTCCTTTCCAGTAATACAATTGTCCAATTTTTGGTTTCGTATAATCTTTGCAATTTATACATACCGGTGCACGGTCGCTCCTCTTGTTCGATTTTCCATAGCCTTGGAAGTTTCTTCCCTGTGTGACTGCCCCCCAGCCTCGAAGGCTGGCATCCGTGGTCACCAGGACCCAGTCCTGTATGCCGAATCTGCGGCCCCCTAGAAGATGAGCACTCTGCAGCCACCACAACAGCGACACCCTGGCCCTTGGAGACAGGGTTATCCGCCGATGCATCTGGAGATGCGACCCGGACCACATGTCCAACGGATCCCACTGGAAAATCCTTGCATGGGACCTGGCGAATGGAATTTCTTCGTAAGAAGCTACCATCCTTCCCAGGGCTCGTGTGCATTGATGCACCGACACCTGTATACGTATTAGGAGGTCTCTGTCTAGAGACGACAACTCCTTGGACTTCTCCTCCGGAAACCCTTTTTATCCTGTTCTGTGTCCAGAACCATACCCAGGAACAGTAGACGCGTCGTAGGAACCAGCTGCGACTTTGGAATATTCAGAATCCAGCCGTGCTGTTGGAGCACTTCCCGAGATAGTGCTACTCCGCCGAACAACTGCTCCCTGGACCTCGCCTTTATAAGGAGATCGTCCAAGTACGGGATAATTATTTCGGCCATTACCTTGGTAAATACCGTCGGTGCCGGGGACAGACCAACGGCAACGTCTGGAATTGGTAATGACAATCCTGTACCACAATTTTGAGGTACTCCTGGTGAAGAGGGTAAATAGGGACATGCAGGTAAGCATCCTTGATGTCCAGTGATACCATGAAATTCTCTAGGCTTGCAATAATCGCCCTGAGCGATTCCATTTTGAACTTGAACCTTCGTATATAAGTGTTCAAGGCTTTCAATTTTAGAATGGGTCTCACCGAACCGTCTGGTTTCGGTACCACAACATTTTGGAATAGTAACCCCGGCCTTGTTGAAGGAGGGGTACCTTGATTTCACCTGCTGGAAGTACAGCTTGTGAATTGCCGCCAGTACTACCTTTCTCCGAGGGCAGTAGGCAAGGCTGATGTGAGGTAACGGCGAGGGGGAGTCGCCTCGAACTCCAGCCTGTATCCCTGTGATACTATTTGCAGAACCTAGGGATCCACCTGTGGGCAAGCCCACTGGTCCCTGAAGTTCCCGAGACGCGCCCCTACCGCACCTGTCTCCACCTGTGGAGCCCCAGCGTCATGCGGTGGACTCAGAGGAAGCGGGGGAAGATTTTTGATCCTGGGAACTGGCTGCTGGTGCAGCTTTTTCCTTCTTCCCTTGTCTCTGTGCAGAAAGGAAGCGCCTTTGACCCGCTTGCTTTTCTGAAGCCGAAAGGACTGTACCTGAAAATACGGTGCTTTCTTAGGCTGTGAGGAAACCTGAGGTAAAAATTTTTTCTTCCCAGCTGTTGCTGTGGATACGAGGTCCCAGAGACCATCCCCAAACAATTCATCACCCTTATAAGGCAGAATCTCCATGTGCCTTTTATAGGCAGCATCACCTGTCCACTGCCGGGTTTCTAATACCCTCCTGGCAGAATGGACATTGCATTAATTCTGGATGCCAGCCGGCAAATATCCCTCTGTGCATCCTTTATATATAAGACGACGTCTTTAATATGCTCTATGTTAGCAAACTATTATCCCTGTCTTAGAGTATTAATATTATCTGACAGGGTATCAGACCACGCTGCAGCAGCACTATTTATGCTGAGGCAATTGCAGGTCTCAGTATATAACCTGAGTGTGTATATACAGACTTCAGGATAGCCTCCTGCTTTTTATCAGCAGGCTCCTTCAAGGTGGCCGTATCCTAAGACGGCAGTGCCACCTTTTTTGACAAACGTGTGAGCGCCTTATCCACCCTAAGGGATATCTCCCAACGTGACCTATCCTCTGGCGGGAAAGGGTACGCCAACAGTAACTTTTTAGAAATTACCAGTTTCTTATCGGGGGAACCCACGCTACTTTACACACTTCATTCATTCATCTGATGGGGGAACAAAACACTGGCTGCTTTTTCTCCCCAAAAATAAAACCCCTTTTATGTGGTACTTCGGTTCATGTCAGAAATGCGTAACACATTTTTCATTGCCGAGATCATGTAACGGATGTTCCTAGTGGATTGTGTATATGTCTCAACCTCGTCGACACTGGAGTCAGACTCCGTGTCGACATCTGTGTCTGCCATCTGAGGTAACGGGCGCTTTTTTGAGCCCCTGATGGCCTTTGAGACGCCTGGGCAGGCGCGGGCTGAGAAGCCGGCTGTCCCACAGCTGTTTTACGTCATCCAGCCTTCTATGTAAGGAGTTGACATTGTCGGTTAATACCTTCCACCTATCCATCCACTCTGGTGTCGGCCCCACAGGGGGCGACATCCCATTTATCGGCCTCTGTTCCACCTCCACGTAATCTTCCTCATCCAACATGTCGACACAGCCGTACCGACACACCGCACACACACAGGGAATGCTCTGACTGAGGACAGGACCCCACAAAGTCCTTTGGGGAGACAGAGAGAGAGTATGCCAGCACACACCAGAGCACTATATAATGCAGGGATTAACACTATAACTGAGTGATTTTTCCCCCAATAGCTGCTTGTATACATATATTGCGCCTAAATTTAGTGCCCCCCCTCTCTTTTTAACCCTTTAAGCCTGAAAACTACAGGGAAGAGCCTGGGGAGCTGTCTTCCAGCTGCACTGTGAAGAAAAAATGGCGCCAGTGTGCTGAGGGAGAAGCCCCGCCCCTTTTTGGCTGACTTTTCTCCCGCTTTTTTATGGATTCTGGCAGGGGTAATTTATCACATATATAGCCCTGGGACTATATATTGTGATGATTTGCCAGCCAAGGTGTCTTATATTGCCCCCAGGGCGCCCCCCCCCAGCGCCCTGCACCCATCAGTGACCGGAGTGTGAGGTGTACATGAGGAGCAATGGCGCACAGCTGCAGTGCTGTGCGCTACCTTGGTGAAGACCGAAGTCTTCTGCCGCCGATTTTCCGGACTCTTCATGCTTCTGGCTCTGTAAGGGGGCCGGCGGCGCGGCTCCGGGACCGAACATCAAGGCCGGTTCCATGCGGTCGATCCCTCTGGAGCTAATGGTGTCCAGTAGCCTAAGAAGCCCAAGCTACCACCAGTTAGGTAGGTTCGCTTCTTCTCCCCTTAGTCCCTCGCTGCATTGAGTCTGTTGCCAGCAGATCTCACTGTAAAATAAAAAACCTAAATATACTTTCTTTCTAGGAGCTCAGGAGAGCCCCTAGTGTGCATCCAGCTCAGCCGGGCACAAGAATCTAACTGAGGTCTGGAGGAGGGTCTTAGTGGGAGGAGCCAGTGCACACCAGGTAGTCCTAAAGCTTTCTTTAGTTGTGCCAAGTCTCCTGCGGAGCCGCTAATCCCCATGGTCTTTACAGAGTCCCAGCATCCACTTAGGACGTCAGAGAATATAGGTACACATATCCACACTGGTTCCTTCATTTCCCACACTAAGAGTGAGGTCCAAAAATTGAATGGTTGTTTTATTACAATTAGATGTAAAAGACAAGTTAAATTCATTAGTCTGCATATTCTCTACAAATTCATGAAAGAGAGTCTTGGGCCCATCCCACACCACTATAATATTGTCAATAAACCTTTTATATATAATAATTTTTTTTAAATATGGGTTATTGTCATAAATACAGAATTGTTCCCATTCTCCTAAGTACAGGTTGGCGAAATTTGGGGCACAAATCGTCCCACTCGCCGTCCCGCACTGCTGTACATAATAATCCCCCAGAAAAGTAAAATAATTGTGCTGTAACACAAACTGCAGACAATCTCTTAAAAAGACAGCTCTATTTGGTTCTATCTCAGTGTCTCTATCTAAAACGCTTTTAATACTTTCTAATCCTTTTATATGAGGGATTGATGTATATAATGTATTAATATCTATAGTTCCCCACAAATAATTGTTTTTCCAAACAAAATTTTCAAACATTTGTAATATCGATGTCGAATCCTTTACATAAGATTTTAACCTAGGAACATACTTCTTTAAAAAGACATCTAGATATTCCGAAACTCTAGCAGTTACACAGTCTATACCGGATACTATCGGGCAGCCAGGCGGCGCATCCCAATTTTTATGTAACTTGGGCAGATGATATATAATAGCCGTTCGTGGAGTTTCATTCATTAAATAACCATATACATCATGACAGATCAAATTGTCATTCTTACCTCTATTTAACAATTCTTTTAATTCAGAAACATATTGGTTAGTAGGATCACTCTTAATTTTCTCATATGATACAGAGTCTGATAGTAACCTTTGCATTTCTTTTATATAATTATCCCTTTCTATAACTACCAGAAAAAATTGAAGGAGAAATTATAGAAAGAAAGTCTAAAAAATGTAGGCGAGATAATGAGGATTATGAGAAAGGACAGGTTAAAAGTTGGTCAAATGTACGGAGAGAAATCCGGACTGCGAGATTAGATACTAATAAGCACACAATTGAAAGAAATTTTAGACCAGGTGTTAACCGTAATACCTATGTATCCCTGATGAGACCAAGGAAAATCAGTGTTAATACTAAAAATCCGGATGGATGGCAATTAGTTCCTACAGAAAAAGCATGGAGAGGGCAATATAAAGAAAAAAACTATTCCCCGGTGTATCAAAGGAATAGGTTCCAAATGTTGAGTTCCTGGAAAAATGACACTTATAAGACCAAACCTTTTTTAGGAAAAAACCAAAGGGAGCGAGGGTTCCAGCCAGGAGAAAGAACAGACCCAGTACCATTCTCCAGGTTCCGAAAAAGATTCAGAGAAGATGAGGTAAGAGAGGAGGAGGAAAAAATACAACAAATAAACAAAAGAAGGCCCCCCAATTAGAAAATCCCACGGGAATATTTAATTTATTAAAAAGTCCCTTGTCTGAGACACAGCAAAGTGTATTACAAAAGGGGCTCTCATTTGCTCCAACTACAGGGATTAATACTGTACATTTAATGTATATATGGATTTAAATGTTTATATGAGGAGAATGACATTACAAAGACATTTTGCAAAAAGTGCTATAAAAAGTACAGCTTCAGTAAAAAACTGGGATAATGGGAAAACTGAAAACCTTTCGGGTTTAAAGAAGAATATTACCTATTATCCATTAGAATCAAGAGGTTAACATCTTGATTTATTTCAACAATTGGTAAAGAAAGATATAGATAAAATAGATACCCACATTAAAATAAAAGATAGGAATTTGACCTTAAAAGAATCTTAGGCATTAAAAGAACTTACCTCCAATAAGGGATTGGTGTTTAGACAGGCAGATAAAGGGGGAGGCCTGGTAGATATGGAGAGGGATAATTTTTAGAGATGTGCTGCGGGCACTTTTCGTGTTTTGTGTTTTGGTTCTAATTCCATTTTCGTGCTTTGGTTTTGGCTTGGTTTTGCCAAAACCACCCTTTCGTGTTTTGGTTTTGGTTTTGGATCTGGATGATTTTTGAAAAACAAACAAACATAAAAACAGGTAAAATCACAGAATTTGGGGGTAATATTGCTCCTACAGTATTATTAAACTCAATAACAATCATTTCTACTTATTTCCAGTCTATTCTGAACACCTCACACCGTACACTATTGTTTTTAGGCCTAAAAGTTGCACCGAGGTGGCTGTATGACTAAGCTAAGCGACACAAGTGTGCGGCACAAACACCTGGCCCATCTAGGAGTGGCACTGCAGTTGCAGACAAGATGGCACTAATCAAAACTTAGTCCCCAAACAGCACATGATGCAAAGAAGAAAAAGATGTGCAATGAGGTAGCTGTATGGCTAAGCCACACAAGTGTGTGGCACAAACACCAGGCCCATCTAGGACTGGCACTGTAGTGGCAGACAGGATGCCAGATTTAAAAAATAGGCCCCATACAGTAGAGATGAGCGCCGGAAATTTTTCGGGTTTTGTGTTTTGGTTTTGGGTTCGGTTCCGCGGCCGTGTTTTGGGTTCGACCGCGTTTTGGCAAAACCTCACCGAATTTTTTTTGTCGGATTCGGGTGTGTTTTGGATTCGGGTGTTTTTTTCAAAAAACCCTAAAAAACAGCTTAAATCATAGAATTTGGGGGTAATTTTGATCCCAAAGTATTATTAACCTCAAAAAACATAATTTACACTCATTTTCAGCCTATTCTGAACACATCACACCTCACAATATTATTTTTAGTCCTAAAATTTGCACCGAGGTCGCTGTGTGAGTAAGATAAGCGACCCTAGTGGCCGACACAAACACCGGGCCCATCTAGGAGTGGCACTGCAGTGTCACGCAGGATGGCCCTTCCAAAAAACCCTCCCCAAACAGCACATGACGCAAAGAAAAAAAGAGGCGCAATGAGGTAGCTGACTGTGTGAGTAAGATTAGCGACCCTAGTGGCCGACACAAACACCGGGCCCATCTAGGAGTGGCACTGCAGTGGCACGCAGGATGTCCCTTCCAAAAAACCCTCCCCAAACAGCACATGACGCAAAGAAAAAAAGAGGCTTTTTACTGATATTTGGTGTTTTGGATTTGACATGCTCTGTACTATGACATTGGGCATCGGCCTTGGCAGACGACGTTGCTGGCATTTCATCGTCTCGGCCATGACTAGTGGCAGCAGCTTCAGCACGAGGTGGAAGTGGATCTTGATCTTTCCCTAATTTTGGAACCTCAACTTTTTTGTTCTCCATATTTTATAGGCAGAACTAAAAGGCACCTCAGGTAAACAATGGAGATGGATGGATTGGATACTAGTATACAATTATGGACGGACTGCCACGGTTAGGTGGTATAAAAAAACCACGGTTAGGTGGTATATATTATAATAATAATACAATTATGGATGGACGGACTGCCTGCCGACTGCCGACACAGAGGTAGCCACAGCCGTGAACTACCGCACTGTACACTGGTTGATAAAGAGATAGTAGTATACTCGTAACAACTAGTATGACACTATGACGGTATAAAGAATGAAAAAAAAACCACGGTTAGGTGGTATATATTATAATAATAATACAATTATGGATGGACGGACTGCCTGCCGACTGCCGACACAGAGGTAGCCACAGCCGTGAACTACCGCACTGTACACTGGTTGATAAAGAGATAGTAGTATACTCGTAACAATTAGGATGACACTATGACGGTATAAAGAATGAAAAAAAAACCACGGTTAGGTGGTAGGTATATAATAATAAATAATACAATTCTGGTCGGACGGACTGCCTGCCGTGTGCCGACACAGAGGTAGCCACAGCCGTGAACTACCGCACTGTACACTGGTTGATAAAGAGATAGTAGTATACTCGTAACAATTAGGATGACACTATGACGGTATAAAGAATGAAAAAAAAACCACGGTTAGGTGGTAGGTATATAATAATAAATAATACAATTCTGGTCGGACGGACTGCCTGCCGTGTGCCGACACAGAGGTAGCCACAGCCGTGAACTACCGCACTGTACACTGGTTGATAAAGAGATAGTAGTATACTCGTAACAATTAGGATGACACTATGACGGTATAAAGAATGAAAAAAAAACCACGGTTAGGTGGTAGGTATATAATAATAAATAATACAATTCTGGTCGGACGGACTGCCTGCCGTGTGCCGACACAGAGGTAGCCACAGCCGTGAACTACCGCACTGTACACTGGTTGATAAAGAGATAGTAGTATACTCGTAACAATTAGGATGACACTATGACGGTATAAAGAATGAAAAAAAAACCACGGTTAGGTGGTAGGTATATAATAATAAATAATACAATTCTGGTCGGACGGACTGCCTGCCGTGTGCCGACACAGAGGTAGCCACAGCCGTGAACTACCGCACTGTACACTGGTTGATAAAGAGATAGTAGTATACTCGTAACAATTAGGATGACACTATGACGGTATAAAGAATGAAAAAAAAACCACGGTTAGGTGGTAGGTATATAATAATAAATAATACAATTCTGGTCGGACGGACTGCCTGCCGTGTGCCGACACAGAGGTAGCCACAGCCGTGAACTACCGCACTGTACACTGGTTGATAAAGAGATAGTAGTATACTCGTAACAATTAGGATGACACTATGACGGTATAAAGAATGAAAAAAAAACCACGGTTAGGTGGTAGGTATATAATAATAAATAATACAATTCTGGTCGGACGGACTGCCTGCCGTGTGCCGACACAGAGGTAGCCACAGCCGTGAACTACCGCACTGTACTGTGTCTGCTGCTAATATAGACTGGTTGATATTTAAAGAGATATTAGTAGTATACAACAATACTATACTGGTGGTCAGGCACTGGTCACCACTCCTGCAGCAAAAGTGTGCACTGTTAATTAATATAATTGTACTCCTGGCTCCTGCTAACAACCTGCAGTGCTCCCCAGTCTCCCCCACAATTAATTATAAGCTTTTAATTTATACATTGATGACTGTGCAGCACACTGGGCTGAGCTGAGTGCACACAGACTGAGTCACACTGTGTGACTGACTGTGCTGTGTATCGTTTTTTTTTTCAGGCAGAGAACGGATATAGCAGAGAGAAGTGAACGGATATATTATATTAAATAAAAGTTAACTAGCAACTGCACTGGTCACTGACTGTGGTAAACTAACTCTGTCTGCGACTCTGCACAATCTCTCTCTATCTAATCTATCTATCTCTATTCTAATGGAGAGGACGCCAGACACGTCCTCTCCCTATCAATCTCAATGCACGAGTGAAAATGGCGGCGACGCGCGGCTCCTTATATAGAATCCGAGTCTCGCGAGAATCCGACAGCGTCATGATGACGTTCGGGCGCGCTCGGGTTAACCGAGCAAGGCGGGAAGATCCGAGTCGCTCGGACCCGTGGAAAAAAAAGTGAAGTTCGTGCGGGTTCGGATTCAAAGAAACCGAACCCGCTCATCTCTACCATACAGCGCATGATGCAAAGAAGAGAAAGAGGTACAATTAGGTAGCTGGATGGCCAAGCTAAGCGACACAAGTGTGCGGCACAAACACCTGGCCCGTCTAGGAGTGGCACTGCAGTTACAGACAGGATGGCACTTAAAAAAACTAGTCCCCAAACAGCACATGATGCAAAGAAGAAAAAGAGGTGCAAGATGGAATTGTCCTTGGGCCCTCCCACCCACCCTTATGTTGTATAAACAGGACATGCACACTTTAACAAACCAATCATTTCAGCGACAGGGTCTGCCACACGACTGTGGCTGAAAGGACTGGTTTGTTTGGGCCCCCACTAAAAAAGAAGCAATCAATCTCTCCTTGCACAAACTGGCTCTACAAAGGCAAGATGTCCACCTCATCATCATCCTCCGATTCCTCACCCATTTCACTGTGTACATCCTCCTCACTGAGTATTAATTCATCCCCACTGGAATCCACCATCACAAGTCCCTGTGTACTTTCTGGAGGCAATTGCTGGTCAAGGTCTTCCCGGAAGACTTTATAATTCATTTTGATGAACATCATCTTCTCCACATTTAGTGGAAGAAACCTCCTACACCGATCACTGACAAGGTTACCGGCTGCACTAAACTCTTTCGGAGTACACACTGGAGGGGGGGGCAACTTAGGTAAAATAAAGCCAGTTTGTGCAAGGGCCTCCAAATTGCCTCTTTTTCCTGCCAGTATACATATGGACTGTCTGACATGCCTACTTGGATGCTGTCACTCATATAATCCTCCACCATTCTTTCAATGGTGACAGAATCATATGCAGTGACAGTAGACATGTCAGTAATCATTGGCAGGTCCTTCAGTCCGGACCAGATGTCAGCTTTCGCTCCTGACTGCCCTGCATCACCGCCAGCGGGTGGGCTAGGATATGTTATCCTTTTCCTTGCAGCCCCAGTGGCGGGAAAAATTGAAGAAGGAGCTGTTGACGGGTCATGTTCCGCTTGAGTTGACAATTTACTAACCAGCAGGTCTTTGCACCTCTGCACACTTGTGCCTGCTGGAAAGAGAGATACAACGTAGGCTTTAAACCTGGGATCGAGCATGGTGGACAAAATGTAGTGCACTTATTTCAACTCCGTCTTAGCTCCTCCTTCAATTTATCCAGCTGCTTCTGCAAAAGCCTGATGAGGGGAATGACCTGACTCAAGCTGGCAGTGTCTGAACTGACTTCACGCGTGGCAAGTTCGAAGGGTTGGAGAACCCTGCACAATACGGAAATCATTCTCCACTGCGCTTGAGTCAGGTGCATTACCCCTCCTTTGCCTATATCGTAGGTGGATGTTTAGGCTTGAATGGCCTTTTGCTGCTCCTCCATCCTCTGAAGCATATAGAGTGTTGAATTCCACCTCGTTACCACCTCTTGCTTCACTTGATGGCGGGGCAGATTCAGGAGTGTTTGCTGGCACTGCAATCTTCGGCACGCAGTGGCAGAATGCTGAAAGCGGACCGCAATTTTTCGGGCCACCGACAGCATATCCTGCACACCCCTCTCATTTTTTCAAAAAATTCTGCACCAACAAATTAATTGTATGTGCAAAACATGGGACTTGCTGGAATTTGCCCAGATGTAATGCATGCACAATATTGGTGCCGTTGTCAGATATCGCAAATCCCCAGGAGAGTCCAATTGGGGTAAGGCATTCTGCGATGATGTTCCTCAGTTTCCGTAAGAGGTTGTCAGCTATGTGCCTCTTATGGAAAGCGGTTATACATAGCATAGCCTGCCTAGGAACGAGTTGGCATTTGCGAGATGCTGCTACTGGTGCCACTGTGGGAAGCCATACATCTACCCAGTGGGCTGTTACAGTCATATAGTCCTTAGTCTGCCCTGTTCCACTTGTCCACATGTCCATTGTTAAGTGGAAACTGGATACAACTGCATTTTTTAGGACACTGGTGACTCTTTTTCTGATGTCTGTGTACATTCTCCGTATCGCCTGCCTAGAGAAGTGGAACCTAGATGGGATTTGATACTGGGGACACAGTACCTCAAACAAATCTTTAAGTGCCTCTGAACTAATGGCGGATACCGGACGCACCTCTAACACCAACATAGCTGTCAAAGCCTCAGTTATTCGCTTTGCAAAAGGATGACTACTGTCATATTTCATCTTCCTCACAAAGGACTGTTGGACAGTCAATTGCTTACTGGAAGTAGTACAAGTGGTCTTCCGACTTCCCCTCTGGGATGACGATCGACTCCCAGCAGCAGCAACAGCAGGCTTAACACTCAAGGATCCTCCGGAGGAATCCCGGTTAGGAGATTACTCCTCAGTCTTGACAGTGACATGGCCTGCAGGACTACGGACATTCCTGACTGAGGAGGAAGTTGACATTGAGGGAGTTGGTGGTGTGGCTTGCAGGAGCTTGGGTACAGGAGGAAGAAGGGATTTAGGTGTCAGTGGACTGCTTACGCAGTGTAAAGTTTCTGAACTTTACACTGACTTCTGATGAATGCACAGCAGGTGACGTATAAGGGAGGATGTTCCTAGGTGGTTAACATCCTTACCCCTACTTATTACAGATTGACAGAGGCAACAGATGGCTTGACACCTGTTGTCCGGATTTGTGGAGAAATAATTCCACACCGAAGAGGTTGCTTTTTTGGTAGTTTGCCCAGGCTTCACAATGGGCTTCTTCGTCCCAAGGACAACAGGTGTCTCCCCCGGTGCCTGACTTAAACAAACCACATCACCATCAGAATCCTCATCGTCAACTTCCTCCTCAGCGCCAGCAACACCCATATCCTCATCCTGGTGTACTTCAACAGTGACATCTTCAATTTGAATATCAGGAACTGGACTGTGGGTGCTCCTTTCAGCACTTGCCCCCGTGCAAATGGTGGAAGGAGTCACCTCTTTCCGTTCAGTGTTGGGAAGGTCAGGCATCGCAACCGCCGACACACTTGGACTCTCCTTGGGGATTTGTGATACCATCATAGAGCGCACAGTTCTTTTCTGTAGTCTTTCCAGCTTAACTCTATTTAATTTTTCTAGCGGGAGGATGAGGGCTTCCATTGTCATGTGAAGCTGAACCACTAGCCATGAACATAGGCCAGTGCCTCAGCCGATCCTTGCCACTCCGTGTCGTAAGTGGCATATTGGCAAGTTTACGTTTCTCCTCAGACGATTTAATTTTTTATTTGGTTCTTTTTACTGAACTTTGGGTTTTTGGATTTTACACGCCCTCTAATATCACATTGGGCATCGCCCTTGGCAGATGACGTTGATGGCATTTCATTGTCTATATCATGGCTAGTGGCAGCAGCGTCAATACTAGGAGGAAGTGGTTCTTCTTGATCTTTCCCTATTTTCTCCTCAAAAATGTTTGTCCTCCATTATTTTTTGGCAGTTATATGAGACAATATGCGTCACGGGAATGACTGGTATTACTGATGACACAGGACACTACCACTGGTCTGATGCAGCACAACACGTTGTTATAATTGTTATACTGCAGCAGTGGACATATAGCAGCAGCGTATATCGTCACTGGAATTACTGATGACACAGGACACTACCACTGGTCTGATGCAGCCCAACAGGTTGTTATAATTGTTATACTGCAGCAGTGGACATACAGCAGCAGTGTATATCTTCACTGGAATTACTGATGACACAGGACACTACCACTGGTCTGATGCAGCCCAACAGGTTGTTATAATTGTTATACTACAGCAGTGGACATATAGCAGCAGCGTATATCGTCACTGGAATTACTGATGACACAAGACACTACCACTGGTCTGCTCAACACAGCACCACTTTATACAGCTACACTGGATATATGACAGCAGAGAACACCAACACTGTGAATGGCTGGACTGATACAGCACAATACACTGACTACACTGGACTGGTCTGCACAACACAGCACCACTTTACAGCTACACTGGATATACAGGTTGAGTATCCCATATCCATATATTCCGAAATACGGAATATTCCGAAATACGGACTATTTTGAGTGAGAGTGAAATAGTGAAACCTTTGTTTTTTGATGGCTCAATGTACTCAAACTTTGTTTAATACACAAAGTTATTAAAAATATTGTATTAAATGACCTTCAGGCTGTGTGTATAAGGTGTATATGTAACATAAATGAATTGTGTGAATGTAGACACACTTTGTTTAATGCACAAAGTTATAAAAAATATTGGCTAAAATTACCTTCAGGCTGTGTGTATAAGGTGTACATGTAACATAAATGCATTCTGTGCTTAGATTTAGGTCCCATCACCAGGATATCTCACTATGGTATGCAATTATTCCAAAATACGGAAAAATCCCATATCCAAAATACCTCTGGTCCCAAGCATTTTGGATAAGGGAGACTCAACCTGTATCTGCCTGGACTGATACAGCAAAATACACTGACTACACTGGACTGGTCTGCACAACACGGCACCACTGTACAGCTACACTGGATATATGGCAGCAGAGAACACCAACACTGTGACTGCCTGGACTGATGCAGCACAATACACTGAGTGACTACACTGGACTGGACTGAGCAGCACAACACTTTCCCGCCCCAGCACACAGACACTGAACACTGAGGACACGTCCTCTCTATACACTCTCCGAGACTGGAGTGAAAATGGCGGGGACGCACGGCTCCTTATATGGAATCCAAATCCTGCGAGAATCCGACAGCGTGATGATGACGTTTTTGCTGCGTTCGGGTTCCGAGTCAAGAGGGAAAATCCGAGCCTGGCTTGGATCCGGACTCAGATGGCAAAGTTCGGTAGGGTTCGGTTCTCTGAAAACTGAACCCGCTCTTCTCTAATAATTATATAAAAGAAATGAAAAGGGTACTATCAGACCCTGTATCATATGAGAAAATTAAGAGTGATGCTACTAACCAATATATTTCTGAATTAAAAGAATTGTTAAATAGAGGTAAGAATGACAATTTGATCTGTCATGATGTATATGGTTATTTAATGAATGAAACGCCACGAACGGCTATTATATATCATCTGCCCAAGTTACATACAAATTGGGATGCGCCGCCTGGCAGCCCGATAGTATCCGGTATAGACTGTGTAACTGCTAGAGTTTCGGAATATCTAGATGTCTTTTTAAAGAAGTATGTTCCTAGGTTAAAAGCTTATGTAAAGAATTCAACATCGATTTTTCAAATGTTTTAAAATTTTGTTTGGAAAAACAATTATTTGTGGGGAACTATAGATATTAATACATTATATACATCAATCCCTCATATAAAAGGATTAGAAAGTATTAAAAGCGTTTTAGATAGAGACACTGAGATAGAACCAAATAGAGCTGTCTTTTTAAGAGATTGTCTGCAGTTTGTGTTACAGCACAATTATTTTACTTTTCTGGGGGATTATTATGTACAGCAGTGCGGGACAGCGAGTGGGACGATTTGTGCCTCGAATTCGCCAACCTGTACTTAGGAGAATGGGAACAATTCTGTATTTATGACAATACCCATATTTAAAAAATTTGATTATATATAAAAGGTTTATTGACAATATTAGAGTGGTGTGGGATGGGCCCGAGACTCTCTTTCATGAATTTGTAGAGAATATACAGACTAATGAATTTAACTTGTCTTTTACATCTAATTGTAATAAAACAACCATTCAATTTTTGGACCTCACTCTTAGTGAGGGAAATTAAGGAACCAGTGTGGATACGTGTACCTATTTTAAGCCTGTTGATAGTTTTAATTATTTGGACTATCGGAGTTGTCACTACACTAAATGGAAGCAAAATCTCCCCTTTTCACAGTTATTGAGGTTAAAACGTAACTGTAATAGTCAAGATAAATTTGAAGAACAGTCTCAAATTTATATTAAAAGATTTAAAGATAAAGGATATCTACAATCCTTGGTAAATACCGCCTTCAATAAGACCAGAGAATTGGATAGAAAGGGGTTAATTCAATATAAATCACAAGCGGAAAAAGAAACCAATGCTAAAGAGAAGTTTAATTGTCCTTTTGTCACACAGTATAATATACAAGGGGCAGATCTAAGACGGATCCTTACGAAAAATTGGCCGGTAATTAAAATGGACCCGATACTTGGTGGCATCATACCTGATAAACCTGAGTTGGTGTTTAGACGAGCTAGAACTTTAAAAAATCTTCTGGCATTTAGTGAGTTACCTGCACCGATTAAGATTAAAAATAATAATAATAATAATAATAATAATAATAACAACATTTTTTAAAATAAAACGGAAGGCTTTTTTTACTTGTGGTGGCTGCAAAATGTGTAAATACAGCTTGGCTGGTAGAAAGACTTTTAATGATACTGAAAAGAAAATAGAATATCATATAAAAGGTTTAATTAATTGTAACACTACGTTTGTGATCTCTATGTTGGTATGTAAGTGTGGAAAAAGATATATAGGTAAAACAAAATGGGCATTGAAGATCCATATGTTGGAACATTATAGAAATATAAAAAATAAAGTGGAAAATCATAGCGTTCCACGGCACTTTAATACCTGTCAAAATGGTAATCCTAATTTTTCTTTTATGGGTCTAGAACATGTAACTCTTGCTCAGCGAGATGGAGATCGATTGAAACAATTAACTAAATGAGAAACGTATTAAATACTGATGATGAATACAGGTACCTTATATCCTGCTGGTTTAAATGAGGGATATGATATTACCCCGTTTTTATGATTAAATGCATGTTTTATGGTCCTGTTTTTAAGCAAAAACATGTTTTTATATGTTTTGTTAAACTAATTGTTCATTTGTATCATTGAATGTTTCACATACTGTATGTTATTCATTATTTTCGATAACCATAAGCTGTTGATTAAGTAGATAAAAAAACGGTACCCTTTACGATTATGATTGGTGGTCCGGAGGTTTAAGAGAGTGACTGAGCGATGCTAGGCCAGCCCTCTGATGAAGTCAGTGATGAAACGCGTAGGGACGTGGCCTAGCGCAACTGGTGGTGTGTGACGGTGAAGTATCAATGTGCACTAAAGATAAGACCCGTACACCCTGATTCTATGTGACTATACTCACGGTGGTTATACCGCCGATTTTGGTACGTTGTTTGAACCATTGTGTGATTTTAAGCTGTTCAAATAAATTAATTTTAAAACGGATTCATGCACTATGGAGCGCTATTCCATTTGATTATAGTCTATTACGTTGTCTGGATATGATTGCATACGAAGGAGACGCCAACCTGAACCAGGTTTGGAGTTCTGAAAAACCGATTGGAATCACAGTATTGAAGTGAGATGGTATCTTTTAGAACAGTTGTATTCTGGGACTTGTTGTTCCACGGACATCGTGTGAGAAGTGAACTTTGTTTTTGCACACTGACTTATCACTGTATCTACATTTCTTTCAATATATATATATATATATATATATATATATATATACCTTCATATCCCTCACAACTACCACATCACTCACCATCTTACGGAGCTGCTGCTGGACACAAGTAGTAGTGAGAACTTGGAGCTGCTGCAACTTTCTGTCAGCCATCAGTGCTGATTGCTAGGAAAGACGCAGCTGCAGCCATCAAGATGCAGCCGGTCAGTGATTGGCCACCAGATAGGTGGCTGATCTAAATGGTGTGTGAGCGTACTCTCTCTAATCAGCTGCTGTGCTGCGTGCAGCAACTCCGATCATGGGGTGCATGGTGGCGCAGTGGCTGTCACTGGTAGATGGGGATAAACCAATCTATATTTAAAAGAAATACATTTTTGGTCCATCTGCATGCGCTACTGCCCCCTCCTCCCTCCATAGACAGCACAGGCACCATGATCACCCCCCCAGCAGCACCCCCCCACTCCTACATAGACAATACAGTAACTATGAGCAACCCCCCCAACAGCACCCCTACCCCACCACTCTACAGACAGCAGAGGCACCAAGATCATCCTCCCCTCAGCAGCCCCCCCCCCCCAACTCCTCCAGACAGCGCAGGCAGCTGGCACCAAGATCATCCTCCTACCAGCAGCCCCCCCTCCAGAAAGCACAGGCACCAAGTGGAATCATTCCTCCTCCCCACAGACAGACAGTACAGCCGCACCGCGATCATTCCTCAATGCCCTCCTCGGTCCCTGCACTTATGCTGAATCAGGAGTGCATTCTTTACGATATACTGGCGCCTGCACACAGCCCACCAGTGACAAATCTCCTCCCCGCTGCTGCTGCTGAGTTACTTTAGTCAGCAGTGCCCTGGTCGGGAGCAATTGAAGACACCAGTGACACAGCACCGCTGAAACTAGAGATGTGCATTTGAAATTTTTCGGGTTTTGTGTTTTGGTTTTGGGTTCGGTTCCGCGGCCGTGTTTTGGGTTCGACCGCGTTTTGGCAAAACCTAACCAAATTTTTTTTGTCGGATTCGGGTGTGTTTTGGATTCGGGTGTTTTTTTCAAAAAACACTAAAAAACAGCTTAAATCATAGAATTTGGGGGTCATTTTGATCCCAAAGTATTATTAACCTCAAAAACCATAATTTCCACTCATTTTCAGTCTATTCTGAATACCTCACACCTCACAATATTATTTTTAGTCCTAAAATTTGCACCGAGGTCGCTGGATGACTAAGCTAAGCGACCCTAGTGGCCGACACAAACACCTGGCCCATCTAGGAGTGGCACTGCAGTGTCACGCAGGATGGCCCTTCCAAAAAACACTCCCCAAACAGCACATGACGCAAAGAAAAAAAGAGGCGCAATGAGGTAGCTGTGTGAGTAAGATAAGCGACCCTAGTGGCCGACACAAACACCTGGCCCATCTAGGAGTGGCACTGCAGTGTCACGCAGGATGGCCCTTCCAAAAAACACTCCCCAAACAGCACATGACGCAAAGAAAAAAAGAGGCGCAATGAGGTAGCTGTGTGAGTAAGATAAGCGACCCTAGTGGCCGACACAAACACCTGGCCCATCTAGGAGTGGCACTGCAGTGTCACGCAGGATGGCCCTTTCAAAAAACACTCCCCAAACAGCACATGACGCAAAGAAAAAAAGAGGCGCAATGAGGTAGCTGTGTGAGTAAGATAAGCGACCCTAGTGGCCGACACAAACACCGGGCCCATCTAGGAGTGGCACTGCAGTGTCACGCAGGATGGCCCTTCCAAAAAACACTCCCCAAACAGCACATGACGCAAAGAAAAATTAAAGAAAAAAGAGGTGCAAGATGGAATTGTCCTTAGGCCCTCCCACCCACCCTTATGTTGTATAAACAGGACATGCACACTTTAACCAACCCATCATTTCAGTGACAGGGTCTGCCACACGACTGTGACTGAAATGACGGGTTGGTTTGGACCCCCACCAAAAAAGAAGCAATTAATCTCTCCTTGCACAAACTGGCTCTACAGAGGCAAGATGTCCACCTCATCATCATCCTCCGATATATCACCGTGTACATCCCCCTCCTCACAGATTATCAATTCGTCCCCACTGGAATCCACCATCTCAGCTCCCTGTGTACTTTGTGGAGGCAATTGCTGCTGGTCAATGTCTCCACGGAGGAATTGATTATAATTCATTTTAATGAACATCATCTTCTCCACATTTTCTGGAAGTAACCTCGTACGCCGATTGCTGACAAGGTGAGCGGCGGCACTAAACACTCTTTCGGAGTACACACTTGTGGGAGGGCAACTTAGGTAGAATAAAGCCAGTTTGTGCAAGGGCCTCCAAATTGCCTCTTTTTCCTGCCAGTATAAGTACGGACTGTCTGACATGCCTACTTGGATGCGGTCACTCATATAATCCTCCACCATTCTTTCAATGGGGAGAGAATCATATGCAGTGACAGTAGACATGTCCGTAATCGTTGTCATGTCCTTCAGTCCGGACCAGATGTCAGCATCAGCAGTCGCTCCAGACTGCCCTGCA
Organism: Pseudophryne corroboree; assembly: GCF_028390025.1. Classification (NCBI taxonomy): domain Eukaryota; kingdom Metazoa; phylum Chordata; class Amphibia; order Anura; family Myobatrachidae; genus Pseudophryne; species Pseudophryne corroboree. The sequence goes on from NC_086444.1 coordinate 267,174,379, forward strand.
TCACCGCCAGCGGGTGGGCTCGGAATTCTGAGCCTTTTCCTCGCACCCCCAGTTGCGGGAGAATGTGAAGGAGGAGATGTTGACAGGTCGCGTTCCGCTTGACTTGACAATTTTGTCACCAGCAGGTCTTTGAACCCCAGCAGACTTGTGTCTGCCGGAAAGAGAGATCCAAGGTAGGTTTTAAATCTAGGATCGAGCACGGTGGCCAAAATGTAGTGCTCTGATTTCAACAGATTGACCACCCGTGAATCCTTGTTAAGCAAATTAAGGGCTCCATCCACAAGTCCCACATGCCTAGCGGAATCGCTCCCTTTTAGCTCCTCCTTCAATGCCTCCAGCTTCTTCTGCAAAAGCCTGATGAGGGGAATGACCTGACTCAGGCTGGCAGTGTCTGAACTGACTTCACGTGTGGCAAGTTCAAAAGGTTGCAGAACCTTGCACAACGTTGAAATCATTCTCCACTGCGCTTGAGACAGGTACATTCCACCTCCTATATCGTGCTCAATTGTATAGGCTTGAATGGCCTTTTGCTGCTCCTCCAACCTCTGAAGAATATATAGGGTTGAATTCCATCTCGTTACCACTTCTTGCTTCAGATGATGGCAGGGCAGGTTCAGGTGTTTTTGGTGGTGCTCCAGTCTTCTGTACGTGGTGCCTGTACGCCGAAAGTGTCCCGCAATTCTTCTGGCCACCGACAGCATCTCTTGCACGCCCCTGTCGTTTTTTAAAAAATTCTGCACCACCAAATTCAAGGTATGTGCAAAACATGGGACGTGCTGGAATTTGCCCATATTTAATGCACACACAATATTGCTGGCGTTGTCCGATGCCACAAATCCACAGGAGAGTCCAATTGGGGTAAGCCATTCCGCGATGATCTTCCTCAGTTGCCGTAAGAGGTTTTCAGCTGTGTGCGTATTCTGGAAAGCGGTGATACAAAGCGTAGCCTGCCTAGGAAAGAGTTGGCGTTTGCGAGATGCTGCTACTGGTGCCGCCGCTGCTGTTCTTGCGGCGGGAGTCCATACATCTACCCAGTGGGCTGTCACAGTCATATAGTCCTGACCCTGCCCTGCTCCACTTGTCCACATGTCCGTGGTTAAGTGGACATTGGGTACAACTGAATTTTTTAGGACACTGGTGAGTCTTTTTCTGACGTCCGTGTACATTCTCGGTATCGCCTGCCTAGAGAAGTGGAACCTAGATGGTATTTGGTAACGGGGGCACACTACCTCAAGAAATTGTCTAGTTCCCTGTGAACTAACGGCGGATACCGGACGCACATCTAACACCAACATAGTTGTCAAGGCCTCAGTTATCCGCTTTGCAACAGGATGACTGCTGTGATATTTCATCTTCCTCGCAAAGGACTGTTGGACAGTCAATTGCTTGGTGGAAGTAGTAAAAGTGGGCTTACGACTTCCCCTCTGGGATGACCATCGACTCCCAGCAGCAAAAACAGCAGCGCCAGCAGCAGTAGGCGTTACACGCAAGGATGCATCGGAGGAATCCCAGGCAGGAGAGGACTCGTCAGAATTGCCAGTGACATGGCCTGCAGGACTATTGGCATTCCTGGGGAAGGAGGAAATTGACACTGAGGGAGTTGGTGGGGTGGTTTGCGTGAGCTTGGTTACAAGAGGAAGGGATTTACTGGTCAGTGGACTGCTTCCGCTGTCGCCCAAAGTTTTTGAACTTGTCACTGACTTATTATGAATGCGCTGCAGGTGACGTATAAGGGAGGATGTTCCGAGGTGGTTAACGTCCTTACCCCTACTTATTACAGCTTGACAAAGGCAACACACGGCTTGACAAATGTTGTCCGCATTTCTGGTGAAATACTTCCACACCGAAGAGCTGATTTTTTGGGTATTTTCACCAGGCATGTCAACGGCCCAATTCCTCCCACGGACAACAGGTGTCTCCCCGGGTGCCTGACTTAAACAAACCACCTCACCATCAGAATCCTCCTTGTCAATTTCCTCCCCAGCGCCAGCAACACCCATATCCTCCTCATCCTGGTGTACTTCAACACTGACATCTTCAATCTGACTATCAGGAACTGGACTGCGGGTGCTCCTTCCAGCACTTGCAGGGGGCGTGCAAATGGTGGAAGGCGCATGCTCTTCAGGTCCAGTGTTGGGAAGGTCAGGCATCGCAACCGACACAAATGGACTCTCCTTGTGGATTTGGGATTTCGAAGAATGCACAGTTCTTTGCGGTGCTTTTGCCAGCTTGAGTCTTTTAATTTTTCTAGCGAGAGGCTGAGTGCTTCCATCCTCATGTGAAGCTGAACCACTAGCCATGAACATAGGCCAGGGCCTCAGCCGTTCCTTGCCACTCCGTGTGGTAAATGGCATATTGGCAAGTTTACGCTTCTCCTCCGACAATTTTATTTTAGATTTTGGAGTCCTTTTTTTACTGATATTTGGTGTTTTGGATTTTACATGCTCTGTACTATGACATTGGGCATCGGCCTTGGCAGACGACGTTGCTGGCATTTCATCGTCTCGGCCATGACTAGTGGCAGCAGCTTCAGCACGAGGTGGAAGTGGATCTTGATCTTTCCCTAATTTTGGAACCTCAACATTTTTGTTCTCCATATTTTAATAGGCACAACTAAAAGGCACCTCAGATAAACAATGGAGATGGATGGATACTAGTATACTTATGGATGGACGAGCGACTGCCGACACAGAGGTAGCTACAGCCGTGGACTACCGTACTGTGTCTGCTGCTATTATAGACTGGATGATAATGAGATGAAATCAATATATATTATATCACACTAGTACTGCAGCCGGACAGGTAGATAATTATATTTATTATGTAATGACTGATGACAGACCTGCTGGACACTGTCAGCTCAGCAGCACCGCAGACTGCTACAGTAAGCTACTATAGTAGTATGTATAAAGAAGAAAGAAGAAAAAAAAAACACGGGTAGGTGGTATACAATTATGGATGGACGAGCGACTGCCGACACAGAGGTAGCTACAGCCGTGGACTACCGTACTGTGTCTGCTGCTAATATAGACTGGATGATAATGAGATGAAATCAATATATATTCTATCACACTAGTACTGCAGCCGGACAGGTAGATAATTATATTTATTATGTAATGACTGATGACGGACCTGCTGGACACTGTCAGCTCAGCAGCACCGCAGACTGCTACAGTAAGCTACTATAGTAGTATGTATAAAGAAGAAGAAAAAAAAAACCACGGGTAGGTGGTATACAATTATGGATGGACGAGCGACTGCCGACACAGAGGTAGCTACAGCCGTGGACTACCGTACTGTGTCTGCTGCTAATATAGACTGGATGATAATGAGATGAAATCAATATATATTATATCACACTAGTACTGCAGCCGGACAGGTAGATATATTTATTATGTAATGACTGATGACGGACCTGCTGGACACTGTCAGCTCAGCAGCACCGCAGACTGCTACAGTAAGCTACTATAGTAGTATGTATAAAGAAGAAAGAAAAAAAAAACCACGGGTAGGTGGTATACAATTATGGATGGACAAGCGACTGCCAAGTGCCGACACAGAGGTAGCTACAGCCGTGGACTACCGTACTGTGTCTGCTGCTAATATAGACTGGATGATAATGAGATGAAATCAATATATATTATATCACACTAGTACTGCAGCCGGACAGGTAGATATATTTATTATGTAATGACTGATGACGGACCTGCTGGACACTGTCAGCTCAGCAGCACCGCAGACTGCTACAGTAAGCTACTATAGTAGTATGTATAAAGAAGAAAGAAAAAAAAACAACACGGGTAGGTGGTATACAATATTATATATATATTATATACAATTATATATATATATATATATATATATATATTAAACTGGTGGTGATTATTAAACTGGTGGTCAGGTCACTGGTCACACTATCAGCAACTTGCAAGTAGTACTCCTAAGCAGACAATCACAATATATATTATACTGGTGGTCAGTGTGGTCACAATGGCAGTGTGGCACTCTGGCAGCAAAAGTGTGCACTGTACGTTATATGTACTCCTGAGTCCTGCTCTCAGACTCTAACTGCTCCCCCACAAGTCAGATAATACAGTCACACTCACACTATCTATCACTTCAGCAAGTAACTAGTCTAGTACTCCTCCTAATGCTCCCCAAAATTACTACTGTGTCTCTCTCTACTGTCTCACTCTCTTCTCTATAAACGGAGAGGACGCCAGCCACGTCCTCTCCCTATGAATCTCAATGCACGTGTGAAAATGGCGGCGACGCGCGGCTCCTTATATAGAATCCGAGTCTCGCGATAGAATCCGAGCCTCGCGAGAATCCGACAGCGGGATGATGACGTTCGGGGCGCGCTCGGGTTAACCGAGCAAGGCGGGAAGATCCGAGTCGCTCGGACCCGTGTAAAAAAACATGAAGTTCGGGCGGTTTCGGATTCCGAGGAACCGAACCCGCTCATCTCTAGCTGAAACTCGCCTCTCACTCTCACCTCTCAGCCCCACCAAGTGAGTTCAGCCTGAAAGGAGCTGCAGCTCCCAAGTACTTGCTATTAGCCAGCCTCTCAGTGCAATGCAACTGAGGCAGCTGCTGCAGCCATGCAGGGACACTGTGTGAGGCTGAGCTCCGGCGGAGGTTTTCTAAAAAAAAAAAATCATACAGCTAATGTGTGTTGGACCGGCGGGCAGTTTTTTTTTTGGTACTCTGAAACCCACCTGTGTGCGCTTATGTATGTGTCAAATATATATATATATATATATATATATATATATATTTACAGCGCCGGCTCCAGGCCTACTAGCACCCTGAGTGAGAGAATTTCGAAGCACCCCCCTTTTTTTTCTCCTGGAAAAGTGGGCGTATCCTTGCAACTTCATATTATCAAACTATAAATATATTTTCAGATCCCCTCTACACACACAATTAGCAGCCTTACACATAGCAGCCACAGTAGTGTTCCTTGCACATAAAGGGGGTAATTCTGAGTTGATTGCAGCAGGAACTTTGTTAGCAGTTGAGCAAAACCATGTGCACTGCAGGGGAGGCAGATATAACATGTGCAGAGAGAGTTAGATTTGGTGGGTTATTTTGTTTCTGTGCAGGGTAAATACTGGTTGCTTTATTTTTACACTGCAATTTAGATTGCAGATTGAACATACCACACCCAAATACGCAGGGGGGAGATGGTGTGGCTGAGAGATGCAGGGGGGAGATGGTGTGGCTGAGAGATGCAGGGGGAAAGTGATGGTGTGTCTGAGAGACGCAGGGGGTAGAAGGTTAAACAGGTGGCATGAGTCAGGTAGGACCTCTGTTGTATGAAGATTACTTTGGTTATATTCCTACACAAACAGGCATCGCCTGGACCATGTGATTCCCAACTTGAATAGTAAATACTGACTGAAGATGCTGTCTGACCAGGGAGAATACATTTCTTCAGAAGTTCCCCATTGTGAAAAACCATCATATAGGTAAGGTGCATTTGGAATGGAAAGGAATGTTCCCAGAGTACCGAGAAATGGGTGTCATGTCATGTTGACGTGCCCCCATTTTTAGTTGCCACTCCCATTGTGGAATGTGGCCATGCCCATTTTTTGGCACATGCCTTCGGAGCAATTTTTCTACTTGCACCACTATTGGTATCTCTAAGTAGTAGTGAGTAAGTAGTAGTAGTGAGTAAGAGGTAGTACTGTATATATAGAATTTATGGATGGGCGACAGCTATATCAGTGGGTGGTTGTAGTATATGGAGAGATGTTCTAAAGACAGACACTGAAGACTACTCTATTTTGGATATTTGATTTTCTATCAGTATGCAAATATGGCAGCATCCACTCAAGTTTCTACTGTTACTATGCAAAGATAGTAACAGTAGAATCCTCAGGACCCCTCCCCCAAATCTTGGTGGGTTTTTTTCTATTTGGGGGGGCCCAAAACATATTTTTGCACCTGGGCCCAGAGCCCTCTAGTTCCGTCACTAAGTGTGGCATCATATAAAGTGGGGACACTGTATGTCAGAATGTGAATTGGATGTACTGTATTACATAATGTGTCTTTTCAGCCCTACAATGTGACAGAACGTGAACTAGGGCACTTAGAGATGAGCGCCTGAAATTTTTCGGGTTTTGTGTTTTGGTTTTGGGTTCGGTTCCGCGGCCGTGTTTTGGGTTCGACCGCGTTTTGGCAAAACCTCACCGAATTTTTTTTGTCGGATTCGGGTGTTTTTTTTTAAAAACACTAAAAAACAGCTTAAATCATAGAATTTGGGGGTCATTTTGATCCCAAAGTATTATTAACCTCAAAAACCATAATTTACACTCATTTTCAGTCTATTCTGAATACCTCACACCTCACAATATTATTTTTAGTCCTAAAATTTGCACCTAGGTCGCTGGATGACTAAGCTAAGCGACCCTAGTGGCCGACACAAACACCGGGCACATCTAGGAGTGGCACTGCAGTGTCACGCAGGATGTCCCTTCCAAAAACCCCTCCCCAAACAGCACATGACGCAAAGAAAAAAAGAGGCGCAATGAGGTAGCTGTGTGAGTAAGATAAGCGACCCTAGTGGCCGACACAAACACCGGGCCCATCTAGGAGTGGCACTGCAGTGTCACGCAGGATGTCCCTTCCAAAAAACCCTCCCCAAACAGCACATGACGCAAAGAAAAAAAGAGGCGCAATGAGGTAGCTGTGTGAGTAAGATAAGCGACCCTAGTGGCCGACACAAACACCGGGCCCATCTAGGAGTGGCACTGCAGTGTCACGCAGGATGTCCCTTCCAAAAAACCCTCCCCAAACAGCACATGACGCAAAGAAAAAAAGAGGCGCAATGAGGTAGCTGTGTCAGTAAGATAAGCGACCCTAGTGGCCGACACAAACACCGGGCCCATCTAGGAGTGGCACTGCAGTGTCACGCAGGATGGCCCTTCCAAAAAATCCTCCCCAAACAGCACATGACGCAAAGAAAAAAAGAGGCGCAATGAGGTAGCTGTGTGAGTAAGATAAGCGACCCTAGTGGCCGACACAAACACCGGGCCCATCTAGGAGTGGCACTGCAGTGTCACGCAGGATGTCCCTTCCAAAAAACCCTCCCCAAACAGCACATGACGCAAAGAAAAAAAGAGGCGCAATGAGGTAGCTGTGTGAGTAAGATAAGCGACCCTAGTGGCCGACACAAACACCGGGCCCATCTAGGAGTGGCACTGCAGTGTCACGCAGGATGTCCCTTCCAAAAAACCCTCCCCAAACAGCACATGACGCAAAGAAAAAAAGAGGCGCAATGAGGTAACTGTGTGAGTAAGATAAGCGACCCTAGTGGCCGACACAAACACCGGGCCCATCTAGGAGTGGCACTGCAGTGTCACGCAGGATGGCCCTTCCAAAAAACATTCCACAAACAGCACATGATGCAAAGAAAAATTAAAGAAAAAAGAGGTGCAAGATGGAATTGTCCTTGGGCCCTCCCACCCACCCTTATGTTGTATAAACAGGACATGCACACTTTAACCAACCCATCATTTCAGTGACAGGGTCTGCCACACGACTGTGACTGAAATGACGGGTTGGTTTGGACCCCCACCAAAAAAGAAGCAATTAATCTCTCCTTGCACAAACTGGCTCTACAGAGGCAAGATGTCCACCTCATCATCATCCTCCGATATATCACCGTGTACATCCCCCTCCTCACAGATTATCAATTCGTCCCCACTGGAATCCACCATCTCAGCTCCCTGTGTACTTTGTGGAGGCAATTGCTGCTGGTCAATGTCTCCACGGAGGAATTGATTATAATTCATTTTAATGAACATCATCTTCTCCACATTTTCTGGATGTAACCTCGTACGCCGGTTGCTGACAAGGTGAGCGGCGGCACTAAACACTCTTTCGGAGTACACACTTGTGGGAGGGCAACTTAGGTAGAATAAAGCCAGTTTGTGCAAGGGCCTCCAAATTGCCTCTTTTTCCTGCCAGTAGAAGTACGGACTGTGTGACGTGCCTACTTGGATGCGGTCACTCATATAATCCTCCACCATTCTTTCAATGGTGAGAGAATCATATGCAGTGACAGCAGACGACATGTCCGTAATCGTTGTCAGGTCCTTCAGTCCGGACCAGATGTCAGCATCAGCAGTCGCTCCAGACTGCCCTGCATCACCGCCAGCGGGTGGGCTCGGAATTCTGAGCCTTTTCCTCGCACCCCCAGTTGCGGGAGAATGTGAAGGAGGAGATGTTGACAGGTCGCGTTCCGCTTGACTTGACAATTTTCTCACCAGCAGGTCTTTCAACCCCAGCAGACTTGTGTCTGCCGGAAAGAGAGATCCAAGGTAGGCTTTAAATCTAGGATCGAGCACGGTGGCCAAAATGTAGTGCTCTGATTTCAACAGATTGACCACCCGTGAATCCTTGTTAAGCGAATTAAGGGCTCCATCCACAAGTCCCACATGCCTAGCGGAATCGCTCCGTGTTAGCTCCTCCTTCAATGTCTCCAGCTTCTTCTGCAAAAGCCTGATGAGGGGAATGACCTGACTCAGGCTGGCAGTGTCTGAACTGACTTCACGTGTGGCAAGTTCAAAGGGCATCAGAACCTTGCACAACGTTGAAATCATTCTCCACTGCACTTGAGACAGGTGCATTCCACCTCCTATATCGTGCTCAATTGTATAGGCTTGAATGGCCTTTTGCTGCTCCTCCAACCTCTGAAGCATATAGAGGGTTGAATTCCACCTCGTTACCACTTCTTGCTTCAGATGATCGCAGGGCAGGTTCAGTAGTTTTTGGTGGTGCTCCAGTCTTCTGTACGTGGTGCCTGTACGCCGAAAGTGTCCCGCAATTCTTCTGGCCACCGACAGCATCTCTTGCACGCCCCTGTCGTTTTTTAAAAAACTCTGCACCACCAAATTCAAGGTATGTGCAAAACATGGGACGTGCTGGAATTTGCCCATATTTAATGCACACACAATATTGCTGGCGTTGTCCGATGCCACAAATCCACAGGAGAGTCCAATTGGGGTAAGCCATTCCGCGATGATCTTCCTCAGTTGCCGTAAGAGGTTTTCAGCTGTGTGCGTATTCTGGAAAGTGGTGATACAAAGCGTAGCCTGCCTAGGAAAGAGTTGGCGTTTGCGAGATGCTGCTACTGGTGCCGCCGCTGCTGTTCTTGCGGCGGGAGTCCATACATCTACCCAGTGGGCTGTCACAGTCATATAGTCCTGACCCTGCCCTGCTCCACTTGTCCACATGTCCGTGGTTAAGTGGACATTGGGTACAGCTGCATTTTTTAGGACACTGGTGAGTCTTTTTCTGAGGTCTGTGTACATTTTCGGTATCGCCTGCCTAGAGAAGTGGAACCTAGATGGTATTTGGTAACGGGGGCACACTACCTCAATAAATTGTCTAGTTCCCTGTGAACTAACGGCGGATACCGGATGCACGTCTAACACCAACATAGTTGTCAAGGCCTCAGTTATCCGCTTTGCAGCAGGATGACTGCTGTGACATTTCATCTTCCTCGCAAAGGACTGTTGGACAGTCAATTGCTTACTGGAAGTAGTACAAGTGGTCTTCCGACTTCCCCTCTGGGATGACCATCGACTCCCAGCAGCAACAACAGCAGCGCCAGCAGCAGTAGGCGTTACACGCAAGGATGCATCGGAGGAATCCCAGGCAGGAGAGGACTCGTCAGAATTGCCAGTGACATGGCCTGCAGGACTATTGGCATTCCTGGGGAAGGAGGAAATTGACACTGAGGGAGTTGGTGGGGTGGTTTGCGTGAGCTTGGTTACAAGAGGAAGGGATTTACTGGTCAGTGGACTGCTTCCGCTGTCACCCAAAGTTTTTGAACTTGTCACTGACTTATTATGAATGCGCTGCAGGTGACGTATAAGGGAGGATGTTCCGAGGTGGTTAATGTCCTTACCCCTACTTATTACAGCTTGACAAAGGCAACACACGGCTTGACACCTGTTGTCCGCATTTCTGTTGAAATACCTGCACACTGAAGAGCTGATTTTTTTGGTATTTTCACCAGGCATGTCAACGGCCATATTCCTCCCACGGACAACAGGTGTCTCCCCGGGTGCCTGACTTAAACAAACCACCTCACCATCAGAATCCTCCTGGTCAATTTCCTCCCCAGCGCCAGCAACACCCATATCCTCCTCATCCTGGTGTACTTCAACACTGACATCTTCAATCTGACTATCAGGAACTGGACTGCGGGTGCTCCTTCCAGCACTTGCAGGGGGCGTGCAAATGGTGGAAGGCGCATGCTCTTCACGTCCAGTGTTGGGAAGGTCAGGCATCGCAACCGACACAATTGGACTCTCCTTGTGGATTTGGGATTTCGAAGAACGCACAGTTCTTTGCGGTGCTTTTGCCAGCTTGAGTCTTTTCAGTTTTCTAGCGAGAGGCTGAGTGCTTCCATCCTCATGTGAAGCTGAACCACTAGCCATGAACTTAGGCCAGGGCCTCAGCCGTTCCTTGCCACTCCGTGTGGTAAATGGCATATTGGCAAGTTTACGCTTCTCCTCCGACAATTTTATTTTAGGTTTTGGAGTCCTTTTTTTACTGATATTTGGTGTTTTGGATTTGACATGCTCTGTACTATGACATTGGGCATCGGCCTTGGCAGACGACGTTGCTGGCATTTCATCGTCTCGGCCATGACTAGTGGCAGCAGCTTCAGCACGAGGTGGAAGTGGATCTTGATCTTTCCCTAATTTTGGAACCTCAACATTTTTGTTCTCCATATTTTAATAGGCACAACTAAAAGGCACCTCAGGTAAACAATGGAGATGGATGGATACTAGTATACTTATGGATGGACTGCCGAGTGCCGACACAGAGGTAGCTACAGCCGTGGACTACCGTACTGTGTCTGCTGCTAATATAGACTGGATGATTGATAATGAGATGAAATCAATATATATATGTATGTATATATAATATCACTAGTACTGCAGCCGGACAGTTAGATAATATATTTATTAGGTAATGATGACTGATGACGGACCTGCTGGACACTGTCAGCTCAGCAGCACCGCAGACTGCTACAGTAAGCTACTATACTATAGTAGTATGTACAAAGAAGAAAGAAAAAAAAAACCACGGTTAGGTGGTATACAATTATGGATGGACTGCCGAGTGCCGACACAGAGGTAGCTACAGCCGTGGACTAACGTACTGTGTCTGCTGCTAATATAGACTGGATGATTGATAATGAGATGAAATCAATATATATATGTATGTATATATAATATCACTAGTACTGCAGCCGGACAGGTAGATAATATATTTATTAGGTAATGATGACTGATGACGGACCTGCTGGACACTGTCAGCTCAGCAGCACCGCAGACTGCTACAGTAAGCTACTATACTATAGTAGTATGTACAAAGAAGAAAGAAAAAAAAAAACCACGGGTAGGTGGTATACAATTATGGATGGACTGCCGAGTGCCGACACAGAGGTAGCTACAGCCGTGGACTAACGTACTGTGTCTGCTGCTAATATAGACTGGATGATTGATAATGAGATGAAATCAATATATATATGTATGTATATATAATATCACTAGTACTGCAGCCGGACAGGTAGATAATATATTTATTAGGTAATGATGACTGATGACGGACCTGCTGGACACTGTCAGCTCAGCAGTACCGCAGACTGCTACAGTAAGCTACTATACTATAGTAGTATGTACAAAGAAGAAAGAAAAAAAAAAAACCTCGGGTAGGTGGTATACAATTATGGATGGACTGCCGAGTGCCGACACAGAGGTAGCTACAGCCGTGGACTAACGTACTGTGTCTGCTGCTAATATAGACTGGATGATTGATAATGAGATGAAATCAATATATATATGTATGTATATATAATATCACTAGTACTGCAGCCGGACAGGTAGATAATATATTTATTAGGTAATGATGACTGATGACGGACCTGCTGGACACTGTCAGCTCAGCAGCACCGCAGACTGCTACAGTAAGCTACTATACTATAGTAGTATGTACAAAGAAGAAAGAAAAAAAAAACCACGGGTAGGTGGTATACAATTATGGATGGACTGCCGAGTGCCGACACAGAGGTAGCTACAGCCGTGGACTAACGTACTGTGTCTGCTGCTAATATAGACTGGATGATTGATAATGAGATGAAATCAATATATATATGTATGTATATATAATATCACTAGTACTGCAGCCGGACAGGTAGATAATATATTTATTAGGTAATGATGACTGATGACGGACCTGCTGGACACTGTCAGCTCAGCAGCACCGCAGACTGCTACAGTAAGCTACTATACTATAGTAGTATGTACAAAGAAGAAAGAAAAAAAAAACCACGGGTAGGTGGTATACAATTATGGATGGACTGCCGAGTGCCGACACAGAGGTAGCTACAGCCGTGGACTAACGTACTGTGTCTGCTGCTAATATAGACTGGATGATTGATAATGAGATGAAATCAATATATATATGTATGTATATATAATATCACTAGTACTGCAGCCGGACAGGTAGATAATATATTTATTAGGTAATGATGACTGATGACGGACCTGCTGGACACTGTCAGCTCAGCAGCACCGCAGACTGCTACAGTAAGCTACTATACTATAGTAGTATGTACAAAGAAGAAAGAAAAAAAAAAACCACGGGTAGGTGGTATACAATTATGGATGGACTGTCGAGTGCCGACACAGAGGTAGCTACAGCCGTGGACTAACGTACTGTGTCTGCTGCTAATATAGACTGGATGATTGATAATGAGATGAAATCAATATATATATGTATGTATATATAATATCACTAGTACTGCAGCCGGACAGGTAGATAATATATTTATTAGGTAATGATGACTGATGACGGACCTGCTGGACACTGTCAGCTCAGCAGCACCGCAGACTGCTACAGTAAGCTACTATACTATAGTAGTATGTACAAAGAAGAAAGAAAAAAAAAAACCACGGGTAGGTGGTATACAATTATGGATGGACTGCCGAGTGCCGACACAGAGGTAGCTACAGCCGTGGACTAACGTACTGTGTCTGCTGCTAATATAGACTGGATGATTGATAATGAGATGAAATCAATATATATATGTATGTATATATAATATCACTAGTACTGCAGCCGGACAGGTAGATAATATATTTATTAGGTAATGATGACTGATGACAGACCTGCTGGACACTGTCAGCTCAGCAGCACCGCAGACTGCTACAGTAAGCTACTATACTATAGTAGTATGTACAAAGAAGAAAGAAAAAAAAAAACCACGGGTAGGTGGTATACAACTATGGATGGACTGCCGAGTGCCGACACAGAGGTAGCTACAGCCGTGGACTAACGTACTGTGTCTGCTGCTAATATAGAGTCTAGACTGGATGATAAATTATTGATAATGAGATGAAATCAATATAATATCACTAGTACTGCAGCCGGAGAGGTACTATATATATTTATTATGTAATGACTGATGACGGACCTGCTGGACACTGTCAGGTCAGCAGCACCGCAGACTGCTACAGTAAGCTACTATAGTAGTATGTATAAAGAAGAATGAAAAAAAAAAAAAACCACAGGTAGGTGGTATACAATATTATATATATATATATATTATATACAATTATATATATATATATATATATATATATATATTAAACTGGTGGTGATTGATTATTAAACTGGTGGTCAGGTCACTCACGTTGCAACTTGCAACTAGTACTCCGAGTCCTAAGCAGACAATCACAAAATATATTATTATACTGGTGGTCAGTGTGGTCACAAACAATGGCAGTGTGGCACTGACTCTGGCAGCAAAAGTGTGCACTGTACGTTATATGTACTCCTGAGTCCTGCTCTCAGACTCTAACTGCTCCCCACTGTCAGTGTCTCCCCCACAAGTCAGATAATACAATACACTTACAGTCACACTATCTAATCTATATCACTTCAGCAAGTAGTATAGTAGTATAGTAGTACTCCTCCTAATAATGCTCCCCAAAATTACTACTACTGTGTCTCTCTCGTCTCTACTGTGTCTCTCTCTTCTCTAAACGGAGAGGACGCCAGCCACGTCCTCTCCCTATGACTCTCAATGCACGTGTGAAAATGGCGGCGACGCGCGGCTCCTTATATAGAATCCGAGTCTCGCGATAGAATCCGAGCCTCGCGAGAATCCGACAGCGGGATGATGACGTTCGGGCGCGCTCGGGTTAACCGAGCAAGGCGGGAAGATCCGAGTCCTCGGACCCGTGAAAAAAAACATGAAGTTCGGGCGGGTTCGGATTCAGAGGAACCGAACCCGCTCATCTCTAGGCACTATATATATATATATATATATATATATATATATACTATTTTTTTTAAATAAACTCTCTGCCAAGTCAAGGGGGTTTGTGGGAGCACCAGACATATCGGTATACGAAGCCCCAAGATTTCTGTTGCCGGTCTTGAGTATGCACCCTTCCAGTGCCGAGTGTTACCTGCACCTCTAGTACCTTCCAGTGCTGAGTATTACCGACGCCTCTTATATACACCCTTATAGTGCTGAGTGTTACCGGCATCTCTAGTACCTTCCAGTGCTGAGTGTTACCGGCGCCTCTAATATACACCCTTCTAGTGCTGAATTTTACCGGCGTCTCTAGTATACACCCTTCCAGTCCTGAGTGTTACCTTCATCCCTAGTATACACCGTTCCAGTGCTGAGTGTTGTCGGTGACTCTAGTATACACCCTTCCAGTGCTGAGTGTTATCGGTGACTCTAGTATACACTAGTGATGTGCACCGGACATTTTTCGGGTTTTGTGTTTTGGTTTTGGATTCGGTTCCGCGGCCGTGTTTTGGATTCGGACGCGTTTTGGCAAAACCTCCCGGATTCGGGTGTGTTTTGGATTCGGGTGTTTTTTTTTACAAAAACCCCTTAAAAACAGCTTAAATCATAGAATTTGGGGTCATTTTGATCCCATTGTATTATTAACCTCAATAACGATAATTTCCACTCATTTCCAGTCTATTCTGAACACCTCACAATATTATTTTTAGTCCTAAAATTTGCACCGAGGTCGCTGGATGACTAAGCTAAGCGACCCAAGTGGCTGACACAAACACCTGGCCCATCTAGGAGTGGCACTGCAGTGTCATACAGGATGGCACTTAAAAAAAATAGTCCCCAAACAGCACATGATGCAAAGAAAAAAAGAGGTGCACCAAGGTCGCTGTGTGACTAAGCTAAATGACCCAAATGGACGACACAAACACCTGGCCCATCTAGGAGTGGCACTGCAGTGTCAGACAGGATGGCCGATTTAAAAAATAGTCCCCAAACAGCACATGATGCAAAGAAAAAAAGAGGTGCACCAAGGTCGCTGTGTGACTAAGCTAAGCGACCCAAGTGGCCGACACAAAGCCCATCTAGGAGTGGCACTGCAGTGTCAGACAGGATGGCACTAAAACAAAATAGTCCCCAAATAGCACATGATGCAAAGAAAAAAAGAGGTGCACCAAGGTGGCTGTGTGACTAAGCTAAGCGACCCAAGTGGCCGACACAAACACCTGGCCCATCTAGGAGTGGCACTGCAGTGTCAGACAGGATGGCACTTCAAAAAATAGTCCCCAAACAGCACATGATGCAAAGAAAAAAAAGAGGTGCAATGAGGTAGCTGTGTGACTAAGCTAAGCGACACAAGTGGCCGACACAAACACCTGGCCCATCTAGGAGTGGCACTGGAGTTTTCTAGCGAGAGGATGAGTGCTTCCATTCTCATGTGAATCTGAACCACTAGCCATGAACATAGGCCAGGGCCTCAGCCGTTCCTTGTCACTCCGTGTCGTAAATGGCATATTGGCAAGTTTACGCTTCTCATCAGACGCTTTCAATTTTGATTTTTGGGTCATTTTACTGAACTTTCGTTTTTGGGATTTTACATGCTCTCTACTATGACATTGGGCATCGGCCTTGTCAGACGACGTTAATGGCTTTTCATCGTTTCGGCCATGACTAGTGGCAGCAGCTTCAGCACGAGGTGGAAGTGGATCTTGATCCTTCCCTATTTTACCCTCCACATTTTTGTTCTCCATTTTTTAATGTGTGGAATTATATGCCAGTAATATATCAATAGCAATGGCCTACTACTATATATACTGCGCACAAAAACTTAAATGCACCACAGGTATGGATGGATAGTATACTTGACGACACAGAGGTAGGTAGAGCAGTGGCCTGCTGTACCGTACTGCTATATATTATATACTGGTGGTCAGCACAATTATGCACTGTCCTACTACTATATATATACTGCTCACAAAAACTTAAATGCACCACAGGTATGGATCGATAGTATACTTGACGACACAGAGGTAGGTAGAGCAGTGGACTACTGTACCGTACTAGAATAGAATAGGGTCAAATCGATCCCTTTGGCGCATGGGAAATGGCAATGAGGATTGTAACAATCAAGTAACTTTCCTATATCGAAAAAATTAGTTTTCTTTGCGTACCCCCACTCACGCTGTTAAAGAGTGGGTTACACACATCAAGGTATCTTTGTTCTTCTAAATGTAACGATACTACAATCCTTGAAATCTTAGTTCCTAAAGGATAAACTTGGGTATCGTACCCCAACTCACACGGCACTAGAAGTGTAGACTCCTATCAAGGTATCTTTTCACTGTTCACAGATGTGGTTCCTGATGTATATTCTGATCAAGGATAGCCTCATACAAATGTAAGAAATAAAAAGAAAAAACAACCAATGTGTAGTATAGCTTCTTTCACATGTGGAATACGTTAATATGGAACAGTTTCCAAGTTTCAAACACACCCAGGAAGGTTAAAATGTGTATGTGGTTATCTCCTTCCTAGGGCACTTGGTCTTTCTATACAATAATGTGTGTACCCCTGACTCACACAATGGGTAACTGGATAACTCCTATCAAGGTATCTTTCACTCATCAGATGTATCTCAATTCTATAAGCAAGTCTCCAATATCAATGTATGTGCGTACCCCCACTCACGCTATTAGGGAGCAGACCACCCACATCAAGGTATCTTTGTTCTTCTAAATATAGGTGAAGTTTAGAGGTATTATAAAAGATGAACCTGGGTATCGTACCCTAACTCACACTGCAATCGAAGTGTAAACTCCCATAAATGTTTCTTTCAGCTGTAAATAGTGGGACAACTCATTTAAGGGTATTTCTCACTCGCCAGCCGTATCCGCCGGGCGTACCCCAATTCACAAGTAGGTCCACAGCATTAATCTCATCAAGGTATCTTTGCTGGATCCCTTTGTCACAAATATATTTCTAGCCACAAATAGCTCTTGATCTCCAAAAAATATAGATTTTATTCGTTCCTCAAAAGGCACATGTACATAAATCCAAAAACATATATATGTGCAAAAAAAAAAAAACAATACAAAGTCATTAAAAAAATTTTTTCCAAGGAAACTGATGAATTCCAGCATAAAACGAACTTAAAAACAAATAATCCAAAAATTATCACTGTTAAAAAATGGCTACTCACACAGCAGTCTGTTGACGCGTTTCGGTCCTTGGACCTTTGTCAAGACATGACCTGCTGTGTGGGAAGCCAGATATTTATGGTACCAGTAGCCAATGGTGTTCTAACAGGAAATTGAGGTATAGGAAGTGATGTCATTCCATACCCCAAATACATAAATAATTGAAAAACCAATAAATGCAGTATGATTCATTATAATCTATTTTCTAAGTCCAGTATTAATGTTCCGATATTTCCAGTCCCTCTTAAAATAGTGCTAAATGATTAGTTTAAAACACATTTTATTAGTATACTCGTTTTCATTACCACAATGAAAAAGTATCCAGTTACCCATTGTGTGAGTCAGGGGTACGCACATTATTGTATAGAAAGACCAAGTGCCCTAGGAAGGAGATAACCACATACACATTTTAACCTTCCTGGGTGTGTTTGAAACTTGGAAACTGTTCCATACTAACGTATTCCACATGTGAAAGAAGCTATACTACACATTGGTTGTTTTTTCTTTTTATTTCTTACATTTGTATGAGGCTATCCTTGATCAGAATATACATCAGGAACCACATCTGTGAACAGTGAAAAGAAACCTTGATAGGAGTCTACACTTCTAGTGCCGTGTGAGTTGGGGTACGATACCCAAGTTTATCCTTTAGGAACTAAGATTTCAAGGATTGTAGTATCGTTACATTTAGAAGAACAAAGATACCTTGATGTGTGTAACCCACTCTTTAACAGCGTGAGTGGGGGTACGCAAAGAAAACTAATTTTTTCGATATAGGAAAGTTACTTGATTGTTACAATCCTCATTGTCATTTCCCATGAGCCAAAGGGATCGATTGACCCTATTCTATTCTAGTTTGTGTTCATAATCTTGGATGAGGGGTGATATCCAATTGGGTCTATTGTTTCCATAGGCAGCATATTTTTTGGTGCCAATTTGTGTGGTTTTCAAAACAATTCCTTTTTTGCATACTGTACCGTACTGCTATATATTATATAATGGTGGTCAGCAAAATTATGCACTGTCCTACTACTATATACTGCGCACAAAAACTAAAATGCACCACAGGTATGGATGGATAGTATACTTGACGACACAGAGGTAGGTAGAGCAGTGGACTACTGTACCGTACTGCTATATATTATATACTGGTGGTCAGCAAAATTATGCACTGTCCTACAACTATATATATACTGCGCACAAAAACTTAAATGCACCACAGGTATGGATGGATAGAATACTTGACGACACAGAGGTAGGTAGAGCAGTGGCCTACTGTACCGTACTGCTATATATTATATACTGGTGGTCAGCAAAATTATGCACTGTCCTACTACTATATATATACTGCGCACAAAAACTTAAATGCACCACAGGTATGGATGGATAGTATACTTGACGATACAGCGGTAGGTAGAGCAGTGGACTACTGTACCGTACTGATATAATTCTGGTGGTCACTGGTCAGCAAAATCCTGCACTGTCCTCCTACATTATACTACAATGCAGCACAGATATGGAGCATTTTTCAGGCAGAGAACGTATAATATGGTGGTCACTGGTCAGGAAAACTCTGCACTGTCCTCCTACTATATAATACTGTTGGTCCCCAGTCCCCACAATAAAGCACACTGAGCACAGATATTTGCAGCACACTAAGCACAGATTTGGAGCGTTTTTCAGGCAGAGAACGTAGATATTTGCAGCACACTGAGCACAGATATTTGCAGCACACTGAGCACAGATATTTTCAGCACACTGAGCACAGATATTTGCAGCACACTGAACACAGAAACTGAGAGAACGCCAGCCAGGTCCTCTCACTATCATCTCCAATGCACGAGTGAAAAATGGCGGCGACGCGCGGCTCCTAATATAGAATACGAATCTCGCAAGAATCCGACAGCGGGATGATGACGTTCGGGCGCGCTCGGGTTAACCGAGCAAGGCGGGAAGATTCGAGTCCGCCTCGGAACTGTGTAAAATGGGTGAAGTTCGGGGGGGTTCGGATTCCGAGGAACCGAACCCGCTCATCACTAGTATACACCCTTCCAGTGCTGAGTGTTACCGGCGACTCTAGTATACACCCTTCCAGTGCTAAGTGTTACCGATGTCTCTAGTATACAGCCTTCCAGGGCTGAGTGTTACCGATGTCTCTAGTATACAGCCTTCCAGGGCTGAGTGTTACCGATGTCTCTAGTATACAGCCTCCCAGGGCTGAGTGTTACCTGCATCCCTAGTATATCATACCTCCCAAGTTCACGGTTGCATAAAGAGGGACTTTGGTGAGGCCCGCCGGAAAAAGGCACGGCTTCGCGGGATGTCGCGATCATGAGCCACGCCCCCATTTTTTGTCACTGAGGGGGCGTGCCCAGCGCTCTGTTTGCTGCTGGCATGCCCCCTCTACCTCCATCTCTAGTGAATAGACGCTGTGCACGTCTATTCACCGCTGCTTTGCTAAGCGACCAGAGCCTCCCAACTGTCTCCCCCCCCCCCCTCCCCCACAGTGGGACACTGCGGACCGCGGGTGGGACAGCAGGACAGTCCCAAAAAACGGGACAATTGGGAGGTATGATATACACCCTTCCAGTGCTGATTGTTACCTGCATCACTAGCATACACTCTTCCAGTGCTGAATGTTACAGACACCTCCAGGGATGGATTGGGAAACAAAAGTGGCCCTGGAAAAGTTTCTTGAAGTGGCCTCATGTGGGCGGCACCAAACCAACTGCAGGCGGAGCCAATACCAAAGTAGGCGGGATTCCTTCAAAATTTAATGTAGGCGGAGTTACACCAACAAAAAGCAGAGCATGTCAAATTAGCTGGACCTAACACATTAACGCAGGAGTAGTTAAATTAAAACTGGGGTGACATTTAATTCTCTGCACACTCATCTCTCAGTCCATCTCCTTCATTTTTCTCTGCTTCTAAGGGGTCAATTCAGTTCAACACGGATTGAATAGCACTGGGAGGGAGCTCCTGGTGCTATTCAATTCAGAGCGATGCTGTCCCTGACTAGAGGATTTGTTCTTGCACCCTTCTAAGGGTGCGAGCCGAAATTCAACAAAACTAGGTCCACAATGCTGCTTTGTGACCTAACGCTGTGCAAACAGCACCACGGCGAGGCAGTTTAGTCAGAGAATGCCCATTCTCATGACTATACACCTTATTTAGTCCAGGAATATGTGTATTCTCAGACTTAGCATCGCGCTGCATTGAATAGCTACAGAAGCTCCCTCGCGGTGCTATCCAATCAGCGTTGAATTGAATGAAACCCTTAGGGTGAGATTCAAATGATATATCACGCCCAATTTCCTTTCTAAAATGATCTCCTTTATCGTGCATATTGCGCCCATAGTAATCAGGTTTAGCTGTGTAAAGGGTTGGGTGCCTCGCTACTAGAGATGAGCGCCGGAAATTTTTCGGGTTTTGTGTTTTGGTTTTGGGTTCGGTTCCGCGGGCGTGTTTTGGGTTCGACCGCGTTTTGGCAAAACCTCACCGAATTTTTTTTGTCGGATTCGGGTGTGTTTTGGATTCGGGTGTTTTTTTTTTAAAAACACTAAAAAACAGCTTAAATCATAGAATTTGGGGGTAATTTTGATCCCAAAGTATTATTAACCTCAAAAACCATAATTTACACTCATTTTCAGTCTATTCTGAATACCTCACACCTCACAATATTATTTTTAGTCCTAAAATTTGCACCTAGGTCGCTGGATGACTAAGCTAAGCGACCCTAGTGGCCGACACAAACACCGGGCCCATCTAGGAGTGGCACTGCAGTGTCACGCAGGATGTCCCTTCCAAAAAACCCTCCCCAAACAGCACATGACGCAAAGAAAAAAAGAGGCGCAATGAGGTAGCTGTGTGAGTAAGATAAGCGACCCTAGTGGCCGACACAAACACAGGGCCCATCTAGGAGTGGCACTGCAGTGTCACGCAGGATGGCCCTTCCAAAAAACCCTCCCCAAACAGCACATGACGCAAAGAAAAAAAGAGGCGCAATGAGGTAGCTGTGTGAGTAAGATAAGCGACCCTAGTGGCCTACACAAACACCGGGCCCATCTAGGAGTGGCACTGCAGTGTCACGCAGGATGGCCCTTCCAAAAAACCCTCCCCAAACAGCACATGACGCAAAGAAAAAAAGAGGCGCAATGAGGTAGCTGTGTGAGTAAGATAAGCGACCCTAGTGGCCGACACAAACACCGGGCCCATCTAGGAGTGGTACTGCAGTGTCACGCAGGATGGCCCTTCCAAAAAACCCTCCCCAAACAGCACATGACGCAAAGAAAAAAAGAGGTGCAATGAGGTAGCTGTGTGAGTAAGATAAGCGACCCTAGTGGCCGACACAAACACCGGGCCCATCTAGGAGTGGCACTGCAGTGTCACGCAGGATAGCCCTTCCAAAAAACCCTCCCCAAACAGCACATGACGCAAAGAAAAAAAGAGGCGCAATGAGGTAGCTGTGTGAGTAAGATAAGCGACCCTAGTGGCCGACACAAACACCGGGCCCATCTAGGAGTGGCACTGCAGTGTCACGCAGGATGTCCCTTCCAAAAAACCCTCCCCAAACAGCACATGACGCAAAGAAAAAAAGAGGCGCAATGAGGTAGCTGTGTGAGTAAGATAAGCGACCCTAGTGGCCGACACAAACACCGGGCCCATCTAGGAGTGGCACTGCAGTGTCACGCAGGATGTCCCTTCCAAAAAACCCTCCCCAAACAGCACATGACGCAAAGAAAAAAAGAGGCACAATGAGGTAGCTGTGTGAGTAAGATAAGCGACCCTAGTGGCCGACACAAACACCGGGCCCATCTAGGAGTGGCACTGCAGTGTCACGCAGGATGGCCCTTCCAAAAAACATTCCACAAACAGCACATGACGCAAAGAAAAATTAAAGAAAAAAGAGGTGCAAGATGGAATTGTCCTTGGGCCCTCCCACCCACCCTTATGTTGTATAAACAGGACATGCACACTTTAACCAACCCATCATTTCAGTGACAGGGTCTGCCACACGACTGTGACTGAAATGACGGGTTGGTTTGGACCCCCACCAAAAAAGAAGCAATTAATCTCTCCTTGCACAAACTGGCTCTACAGAGGCAAGATGTCCACCTCATCATCATCCTCCGATATATCACCGTGTACATCCCCCTCCTCACAGATTATCAATTCGTCCCCACTGGAATCCACCATCTCAGCTCCCTGTGTACTTTGTGGAGGCAATTGCTGCTGGTCAATGTCTCCACGGAGGAATTGATTATAATTCATTTTAATGAACATCATCTTCTCCACATTTTCTGGATGTAACCTCGTACGCCGATTGCTGACAAGGTGAGCGGCGGCACTAAACACTCTTTCGGAGTACACACTTGTGGGAGGACAACTTAGGTAGAATAAAGCCAGTTTGTGCAAGGGCCTCCAAATTGCCTCTTTTTCCTGCCAGTATAAGTACGGACTGTGTGACGTGCCTACTTGGATGCGGTCACTCATATAATCCTCCATCATTCTTTCAATGTTGAGAGAATCATATGCAGTGACAGTAGACGACATGTCCGTAATCGTTGTCAGGTCCTTCAGTCCGGACCAGATGTCAGCATCAGCAGTCGCTCCAGACTGCCCTGCATCACCGCCAGCGGGTGGGCTCGGAATTCTGAGCCTTTTCCTCGCACTCCCAGTTGCGGGAGAATGTGAAGGAGGAGATGTTGACAGGTCGCGTTCCGCTTGACTTGACAATTTTCTCACCAGCAGGTCTTTCAACCCCAGCAGACTTGTGTCTGCCGGAAAGAGAGATCCAAGGTAGGCTTTAAATCTAGGATCGAGCACGGTGGCCAAAATGTAGTGCTCTGATTTCAACAGATTGACCACCCGTGAATCCTTGTTAAGCGAATTAAGGGCTCCATCCACAAGTCCCACATGCCTAGCGGAATCACTCCGTGTTAGCTCCTCCTTCAATGTCTCCAGCTTCTTCTGCAAAAGCCTGATGAGGGGAATGACCTGACTCAGGCTGGCAGTGTCTGAACTGACTTCACGTGTGGCAAGTTCAAAGGGCATCAGAACCTTGCACAACGTTGAAATCATTCTCCACTGCGCTTGAGACAGGTGCATTCCACCTCCTATATCGTGCTCAATTGTATAGGCTTGAATGGCCTTTTGCTGCTCCTCCAACCTCTGAAGCATATAGAGGGTTGAATTCCACCTCGTTACCACTTCTTGCTTCAGATGATGGCAGGGCAGGTTCAGTCGTTTTTGGTGGTGCTCCAGTCTTCTATACGTGGTGCCTGTACGCCGAAAGTGTCCAGCAATTCTTCTGGCCACCGACAGCATCTCTTGCACGCCCCTTTCGTTTTTTAAATAATTCTGCACCACCAAATTCAAGGTATGTGCAAAACATGGGACGTGCTGGAATTTGCCCATATTTAATGCACACACAATATTGCTGGCGTTGTCCGATTCCACAAATCCACAGGAGAGTCCAATTGGGGTAAGCCATTCCGCGATGATCTTCCTCAGTTGCCGTAAGAGGTTTTCAGCTGTGTGCGTATTCTGGAAAGCGGTGATAGAAAGCGTAGCCTGCCTAGGAAAGAGTTGGCGTTTGCGAGATGCTGCTACTGGTGCCGCCGCTGCTGTTCTTGCAGCGGGAGTCCATACATCTACCCAGTGGGCTGTCACAGTCATATAGTCCTGACCCTGCCCTGCTCCACTTGTCCACATGTCCGTGGTTAAGTGGACATTGGGTACAGCTGCATTTTTTAGGACACTGGTGACTCTTTTTCTGAGGTCTGTGTACATTTTCGGTATCGCCTGCCTAGAGAAATGGAACCTAGATGGTATTTGGTACCGGGGACACAGTACCTCCAACAAGTCTCTAGTTGGCTCTGCAGTAATGATGGATACCGGAACCACGTTTCTCACCACCCAGGATGCCAAGGCATCAGTTATCCGCTTTGCAGTAGGATGACTGCTGTGATATTTCATCTTCCTCGCAAAGGACTGTTGGACAGTCAATTGCTTGGTGGAAGTAGTAAAAGTGGTCTTACGACTTCCCCTCTGGGATGACCATCGACTCCCAGCAGCAACAACAGCAGCGCCAGCAGCAGTAGGCGTTACACGCAAGGATGCATCGGAGGAATCCCAGGCAGGAGAGGAATCGTCAGAATTGCCAGTGACATGGCCTGCAGGACTATTGGCATTCCTGGGGAAGGAGGAAATTGACACTGAGGGAGTTGGTGGGGTGGTTTGCGTGAGCTTGGTTACAAGAGGAAGGGATTTACTGGTCAGTGGACTGCTTCCGCTGTCACCCAAAGTTTTTGAACTTGTCACTGACTTATTATGAATGCGCTGCAGGTGACGTATAAGGGAGGATGTTCCGAGGTGGTTAACGTCCTTACCCCTACTTATTACAGCTTGACAAAGGCAACACACGGCTTGACACCTGTTGTCCGCATTTCTGTTGAAATACTTCCACACCGAAGAGCTGATTTTTTTGGTATTTTCACCAGGCATGTCAGTGGCCATATTCCTCCCACGGACAACAGGTGTCTCCCCGGGTGCCTGACTTAAACAAACCACCTCACCATCAGAATCCTCCTGGTCAATTTCCTCCCCAGCGCCAGCAACACCCATATCCTCCTCATCCTGGTGTACTTCAACACTGACATCTTCAATCTGACTATCAGGAACTGGACTGCGGGTGCTCCTTCCAGCACTTGCAGGGGGCGTGCAAATGGTGGAAGGCGCATGCTCTTCACGTCCAGTGATGGGAAGGTCAGGCATCGCAACCGACACAATTGGAGTCGGACTCTCCTTGTGGATTTGGGATTTCGAAGAACGCACAGTTCTTTGCGGTGCTACTGCTTTTGCCAGCTTGAGTCTTTTCATTTTTCTAGCGAGAGGCTGAGTGCTTCCATCCTCATGTGAAGCTGAACCACTAGCCATGAACATAGGCCAGGGCCTCAGCCGTTCCTTGCCACTCCGTGTGGTAAATGGCATATTGGCAAGTTTACGCTTCTCCTCCGACAATTTTATTTTAGGTTTTGGAGTCCTTTTTTTACTGATATTTGGTGTTTTGGATTTGACATGCTCTGTACTATGACATTGGGCATCGGCCTTGGCAGACGACGTTGCTGGCATTTCATCGTCTCGGCCATGACTAGTGGCAGCAGCTTCAGCACGAGGTGGAAGTGGATCTTGATCTTTCCCTAATTTTGGAACCTCAACATTTTTGTTCTCCATATTTTAATAGGCACAACTAAAAGGCACCTCAGGTAAACAATGGAGATGGATGGATACTAGTATACTTATGGATGGACTGCCGAGTGCCGACACAGAGGTAGCTACAGCCGTGGACTAACGTACTGTGTCTGCTGCTAATATAGACTGGATGATAATGATATGAAATCAATATATATATGTATGTATATATAATATCACTAGTACTGCAGCCGGACGGGTAGATAATATATTTATTAGGTAATGATGACTGATGACGGACCTGCTGGACACTGTCAGCTCAGCAGCACCGCAGACTGCTACAGTAAGCTACTATACTATAGTAGTATGTACAAAGAAGAAAGAAAAAAAAAAAACCACGGGTAGGTGGTATACAATTATGGATGGACTGCCGAGTGCCGACACAGAGGTAGCTACAGCCGTGGACTACCGTACTGTGTCTGCTGCTAATATAGACTGGATGATAATGATATGAAATCAATATATATATGTATGTATATATAATATCACTAGTACTGCAGCCGGACAGGTAGATAATATATTTATTAGGTAATGATGACTGATGACGGACCTGCTGGACACTGTCAGCTCAGCAGCACCGCAGACTGCTACAGTAAGCTACTATACTATAGTAGTATGTACAAAGAAGAAAGAAAAAAAAAACCACGGGTAGGTGGTATACAATTATGGATGGACTGCCGAGTGCCGACACAGAGGTAGCTACAGCCGTGGACTAACGTACTGTGTCTGCTGCTAATATAGACTGGATGATAATGATATGAAATCAATATATATATGTATGTATATATAATATCACTAGTACTGCAGCCGGACAGGTAGATAATATTATTAGGTAATGATGACTGATGACGGACCTGCTGGACACTGTCAGCTCAGCAGCACCGCAGACTGCTACAGTAAGCTACTATACTATAGTAGTATGTACAAAGAAGAAAGAAAAAAAAAACCACGGGTAGGTGGTATACAATTATGGATGGACTGCCGAGTGCCGACACAGAGGTAGCTACAGCCGTGGACTAACGTACTGTGTCTGCTGCTAATATAGACTGGATGATTGATAATGAGATGATATCAATATATATATGTATGTATATATAATATCACTAGTACTGCAGCCGGACAGGTACTATATATATTTATTATGTAATGACTGATGACGGACCTGCTGGACACTGTCAGCTCAGCAGCACCGCAGACTGCTACAGTAAGCTACTATAGTAGTATGTATAAAGAAGAATGAAAAAAAAAAACCACGGGTAGGTGGTATACAATATTATATATATATATATATTATATACAATTATATATATATATATATATATATATATATATATATTAAACTGGTGGTGATTGATTATTAAACTGGTGGTCAGGTCACTCACGTTGCAACTTGCAACTAGTACTCCGAGTCCTAAGCAGACAATCACAAAATATATTATTATACTGGTGGTCAGTGTGGTCACAACAATGGCAGTGTGGCACTGACTCTGGCAGCAAAAGTGTGCACTGTACGTTATATGTACTCCTGAGTCCTGCTCTCAGACTCTAACTGCTCCCCACTGTCAGTGTCTCCCCCACAAGTCAGATAATACAATACACTTACAGTCACACTATCTAATCTATATCACTTCAGCAAGTAGTATAGTAGTATAGTAGTACTCCTCCTAATAATGCTCCCCAAAATTACTACTACTGTGTCTCTCTCGTCTCTACTGTGTCTCTCTCTTCTCTAAACGGAGAGGACGCCAGCCACGTCCTCTCCCTATGACTCTCAATGCACGTGTGAAAATGGCGGCGATGCGCGGCTCCTTATATAGAATCCGAGTCTCGCGATAGAATCCGAGCCTCGCGAGAATCCGACAGCGGGATGATGACGTTCGGGCGCGCTCGGGTTAACCGAGCAAGGCGAGAAGATCCAAGTCGCTCGGACCCGTGAAAAAAAACATGAAGTTCGGGCGGGTTCGGATTCAGAGGAACCGAACCCGCTCATCTCTACTCGCTACTCCGGGGGTAGCGAGATGAAATAATGATACAACGTCCCGGAGGGCAGAAACAGAAAGGGTGTGAAAAGGGGTGAAAAGAATTGAATCCCGCCCTTAGTCTATCTCTCCCACTAAGTCCATCTTCTGCATATGTTCGCTCTCTTAGTCCATCTTCTGCGTGCGTCTCCTCCTCCCTCTCAGTCCATCTCCTGCATGTTTCTCCCAGACCCTCTTTTCTCATTTTCACACCTATATCATTCTCCCTTATACATGTTTCCTTCTGTCTATTCACTGACCACCTTCTGCCTTTCTCCTTCTGCACAGTTTCTGCCTCTCTCCCCTTTTCTCTGCCAAGCTTCGTCCAGTCACTTGATGCAGGGCTTCTGCGCCAATGGGACAGCCACAATTGGAAGCATGCAGCCACCCTGTTTAAATAGGGGGCACAGCTTACTGCTGTACCACCTGACCCTACCTTTACTGCATCTCCACTGGGTGAACAATTCTGAGCAATTCGTTTCCCCATGCTTTGACAATTGTTCCTCTTTCTGCTGTCTGTTCCCTATCTGTGTGTATGCCTTCATCTATCAATCACCTGTCTGTCTTTCACCTTCTGTTAGCCTTCTTGTCTCCAGTTTCTTCCCCATTCCCCTCCTCTTTGTGTGTTGTCTGTCCCTACCAGGGCTTAAAGTGGTTCTGGAGAGGTGGTGGAACTAACTTTCCCCCTGACACCGACTCCCCTCCCATTGAGCAGAGGCAGGGGCGATGGTAGGGTGTTAGGCACCCCCCCGTAAACTACAAATTTGAGCACTAACCCCCATACTGTCTAAAGGAACAGTGCGCGCAGAAGGCGTGTATCACAAAAAAGGCGTGCGGCATCACATGGAAAGGGCATGGCCACACAATAGTACCCCCAATACAAATTATGCAACACAGTAGCACACTCTTAGGGGGATATTCAATTGTTTGAAAAGTCAGTTGGGTGTCTGCTTTTTCCTATCTAATAGACAGACACCCAACCGACTTTTCAAACATTTGAATTTCCCCCTTATTGTCATTACACTGTACATAGGCCCTCATTCCGAGTTGATCGCTCACGCTAGCTAGTTTTGGCAGCCGTGCAAGCGCATAGTCGCCGCCCACGGGGGAGTGTATTTTTGCTTTGCAGGAGTACGAACGCCTGTGCAGCAGAGCACCTGCAAACACATTTTGTTCAGAACTAGAACAGCCCTGTAGTTACTTATTCTGTGCGATGATTGCTGCGACGAGTGATGTGGTATTGACGTCAGATACCCGCACTGCAAACGCCCGGCCACGCCTGCGTTTTTCCAAACACTCCCAGAAAACGGTCAGTTGACACCCAGAAACTCCCACTTCCTGTCAATCTTCTTGCGACCGCCAGTGCGACTCAAAGCGTCGCTAGATCCTATGTAAACGCACGTCGGCTGTTGTACCCGTACGACGCGCGTGCGCACTGTGGTGCATACGCTTGCGCAGATCAGCCCCTTTTTGACATGATCGCTGCGCTGTGAAAATCCGTGGTTAGTGATCAACTCGAAATGACCCCCATAGTGCATCTATTTCATATTACACCACAGAGTGGTGCCCCATATTCACGCTATACTACACAGTTACACCCCTTATACACATGCCCACAGTATCAGTGCCGCTTATATACATAATAATACCCAAGGTAACAGTACCGCTTATACACATAATAATGGAAACGGTATCAGTGCTGCTTACATACATAATAATACCCACGGTATCAGTGCCGTTTGTATACATAATAATGCCAACGGTAGCAGTGCCACTTATACACATAATGGCCATGGTATCAGTGCCGCTTATACACATAATGGGCACAGTATCAGTGCCGCTTATATACATAATAATGACCACAGTATCAGTGCCTCTTATAAACACATAATGTCAACAGTAGCAGTGCCGCTTAAACACATAATAATGCCCACAGTAACAGTGCCGCTTATACACATAATGGGCACAGTATCAGTGGTGCTTATTCACATAATTGGCACAGTATCAGTACCGCTTGTATACATAATGCCCACAGTAGCAGTGCTGCTTATACACATAATGCCCACGGTAGCAGTGCTGCTTATACACATAATGCCCACGGTAGCAGTGCCGCTTATACACATAATAATGCCCACAGTAACTGTGCCTGCGCCTACGGTAGCAGTGCCGCTTAAACACATAATAATGCCCACAGTAACTGTGCCTGCGCCCACGGTAGCAGTGCCGCTTAAACACATAATAATGCCCACAGTAACAGTGCCGCTTATACACATAATGGGCACAGTATCAGTGGTGCTTATTCACATAATTGGCACGGTATCAGTACCGCTTGTATACATAATGCCCACAGTAGCAGTGCTGCTTATACACATAATGCCCACGCAGCAGTGCTGCTTATACACATAATGCCCACGGTAGCAGTGCCGCTTATACACATAATAATGCCCACAGTAACTGTGCCTGCGCCTACGGTAGCAGTGCCGCTTAAACACATAATAATGCCCACAGTAACTGTGCCTGCGCCCACGGTAGCAGTGCCGCTTAAACACATAATAATGCCCACAGTAACAGTGCCGCTTATACACATAATGGGCACAGTATCAGTGGTGCTTATTCACATAATTGGCACGGTATCAGTACCGCTTGTATACATAATGCCCACAGTAGCAGTGCTGCTTATACACATAATGCCCACGGTAGCAGTGCTGCTTATACACATAATGCCCACGGTAGCAGTGCCGCTTATACACATAATAATGCCCACAGTAACTGTGCCTGCGCCTACGGTAGCAGTGCCGCTTAAACACATAATAATGCCCACAGTAACTGTGCCTGCGCCCACGGTAGCAGTGCCGCTTAAACACATAATAATGCCCACAGTAACAGTGCCGCTTATACACATAATGGGCACAGTATCAGCGGCGCTTATTCACATAACTGGCACGGTATCAGTATCGCTTGTATACATAATGCCCACGGTAGCAGTGCTGCTTATACACATAATGCCCACGGTAGCAGTGCCACTTATACACATAATAATGGCCATTGTAGCAGTGCTTATACACATGTCCACGTAAGCAGTGCCCCTTTTACACATAATGAATGTCACCCCCACCTCACTTGCCTCATCTCTCAGTGGTGTCTGCTCTCAGTGCGCCACCAGCTCCTTATACCCTCCGCAGTCCAGCACCATTGGAAGGGGACTGGGGGAGGCGGGCTAAGGGTATCAGTCTAGCGCCGCCTGCCCACCGTCCCTTCTATTTGTGTGGGAGCTGCGGCTACACTACAGCGCTGCACTAAAGAATTCTCATGGCCGGGCAAAGTGGGCTGGAGGAAATTGAACTGAGAGTATTCCTCTTCTGCATACTGTTACACCCCCCCATCCAGATCTCCATGTTACACTGACACTACAGCTCTCAATATTTAAAAAAAATGTCCTACAAAATGCAGTACCTGATAGTGGTAAATGGAGATCTGTCTGACTGCTGCAATCAGGGCAGGTTCCATGTCACCATTTCTTCCAGCTTCTTCCCCCCTCCCTGCAGACAGGCTGGCATTACAGGCTGGTGGTGGCCGGGAGCGCAGGCCGAGGTCAGAGTAGACTTATACCAGTGGCGGATCTAGACTTTACTTATAGGGGCAGGGCCGGTGCTAGGGTGTTCGGCGACCCCCTGCAAACTATAAATTTGCGCCCTCTCTCCCATACGTCACAAAGGGACAGCGTGCCGAAGAGACAGCGCATGCCAGGCATTGCATCTGCATGGTGCCTGTGAGGCAGGTTGACCTGTGTGGCGTGGAGTGGTGAGGCTCCTGTACCAGTGCCGTAACTAGACATTTTAGCACTGTGTGCAAAAAAAAACCGCATCGGCGCCCCCTCCCCCAAATACAAAACTGGGCCAATGCGCGCCGTAGGAGCGCGCCAAAATATAGGAGCGTGGCTTTATAGGGAAGGGGCGTGTCCACATAGCTCCCTTTTACACAGTAAGGCAGGCCAGAGCTCCCTTTTACACAGTACGGCAGGTATTTTGCACAGTACGGCACATAGAGTATCATTTTACACATTACAGGAGCAGAGTCCCGTTTTAAACATTACAGCAGCAGAGTCCCGTTTTACACATTACAGCAGCAGAGTCACCCTTTGTTACATATTACAGCAACAGAGAGTGAGTGAGAGTATGTGTGTGTGTCTCAAGTCACTGTTAGGGCGATGCGGCATCCAGGACTACCAGGCGCAGTCACTCAACAACAGAGAGTGAGAGTGAGTGAGTGTGTGTGTGTGTGTGTTTCTCAAGTTACCTGTTAGGGAGATGCGGCATCCAGGACTACCAGGCGCAGACACTCATTTACTGGCGCTCACAGTCCCCTCTCCTGTGCTCAGGCTGCGGCGGGTGTCACAGTAGAGGCAGCGGCGGCTCCTATACGGGGACAGGCGGCTGAAGGAGCGCTCTCTCTCTCCACTTCAGAGGTGGCAGCGGCGGGTCTCCCTGGCGGCATCAATAGAGGCAGCGGCGGCTCCTATACAGGCCCAGGTGGCTGAAGGAGCGCTCCCTCTCCACTTCAGAGGTGGCGGCAGAGCTCACAGCCAGAATTACCGCACGACGGGTAACACCAAATGGCGTGCTCCCCGTCGCTTACAAAGGCAGGCACCGGCGGACAGCAGAAATTTCACTACTCCATCACTAACCAAAACTGCCATAGGTAGGGGTGTGCTGCCATATGGTGCGCCTTCACTGCACTTGCGCTGTGGACAAGGCACCATCGGCACACACCTTGTTACGGCCCTGACCTGTACAGACACAGACAGGAAGAGGGGGGGGTGGTGACTGAGACAGAACACACAGAGGTGGGTGTGACAAAGTGACAGAACACTGCGGGGTGATGCTAACATTACATTGGGGGGGGCACAGTGACAGAACACTGGGGGGTGACACAATAACAGAACACTTTGAGGGTGACACTAATATAACGGGGGGTGACACACTTCACTGAACACTGGGGGGGTGACACTTCACAGAACACTGGGGAGGTGACACTTCACAGAACACTGGGGGGTGACACTTCACAGAACACGGCGGGTGACACTTCACAGAACACTGGGGGGGTGACACTTCACAGAACACTGGGGGGTGACTCTTCACAGAACACTGGGGAGGGGGGTGACACTTCACAGAACACTGGGGGGGGGGTGACACTTCACAGAACACTGGGGGGGGTGACACTTCACAGAACACTGGGGGGGTGACACTTCACAGAACACTGGGGGGTGACACTTCACAGAACACAGGGGGGTGACACGTTACAGAACACTGGGGAGGGGGGTGACACTTCACAGAACACTGTTGGGGGTGACACTTCACAGAACACGAGGGGGTGACACTTTACAGAACACTGGGGAGGGGGCGGCACTTCACAGAACACTGGGGGGTTGACACTTCACAGAACACGGGGGGTGACACTTCACAGAACACTGGGGGGGTGACACTTCACAGAACACTGGGGGGTGACACTTCACAGAACACTGGGGGGTGACATTTCACAGAACACTGGGGGGGTGACACTTCACAGAACAAGAGGGGGTGACATTTTACAGAACACTGAGGAGGGGGGTGACACTTCACAGAACACTGGGAGGGTGACACTCAGAGGCGTAGCTAGGGTTTTCGGAGCACAGGGCAAGATGGAAAATGGCGCCCCACAAAAAAAAAAAACGCAAAAAGATGCATGGGCGTGGCCACACACCAGTAGGGGTGTGGGCACGCTCCAGAAGGGGTGTGGCCACTGAAAATGGCCCACAGTGCCAGTTACATTGCCCCACAGTGCCAGATACAATGCCCCACAGTGCCGGATACATGCCCCACAATGCCAGATACATTGCCCCACAGTGCCAGATACATGCCCCACAGTGCCAGATACATGCCCCACAATGCCAGTTACATTGCCCCACAGTGCCAGTTACATTGCCCCACAGTGCCAGATACATTGCCCCACAGTGCCAGTTACATTGCCCCACAGTGCCAGTTACATTGCCCCACAGTACCGGATACATGCCACACAGTGCCGGATCCATGCCCCACAGTGCCAGATACATTGCCCCACAGTGCCAGATACATTGCCCCACAGTGCCAGATGCATTGCCCCACAGTGCCAGTTTCATTGAACCACAGTGCCAGTTTCATTGAACCACAGTGCCAGATTCATTGAACCACAGTGCCAGATACATGCCCCACAGTGCCAGTTACATTGCCCCACAGTGCCAGATACATGCCCCACAGTGCCAGATACATGCCCCACAGTTCCAGTTACATGCCCCACAGTGCCAGGCCCCGCCCAGTGCCAGTTACATGCCCCACTCAGTGCCAGATACATTGCCCCACAGCGCCAGATACATGCCCCACTCAGTGCCAGATACATGCCCCACAGTGCCAGTTACATTGCCCCACAGTGCCAGTTACATTGCCCCACAGTACCAGATACATGACCCACAGTGCTGGATACATGCCCCACAGTGCCAGATACATTGCCCCACAGTGCTAGATGCATTGCCCCATGGGGCCAGTTTCATTGAACCACAGTGCCAGATACATGCCCCACAGTGCCAGTTACATTGCCCCACAGTGCCGGTTAAATGCCCCACAGTGCCAGATACATGCCCCACAGTTCCAGTTACATGCCCCACAGTGCCAGGCCCCGCTCAGTGCCAGTTACATGCCCCACTCAGGGCCAGATACATTGCCCCACAGTGCCAGATACATGCCACACTCAGTGCCAGATACATGCCCCACAGTGCCAGTTACATTGCCCCACAGTGCCAGATACATGCCCCACAGTGCCAGATACATGCCCCACAGTTCCAGTTACATGCCCCACAGTGCCAGGCCCCGCCCAGTGCCAGTTACATGCCCCACTCAGTGCCAGATACATTGCCCCACAGCGCCAGATACATGCCCCACTCAGTGCCAGATACATGCCCCACAGTGCCAGTTACATTGCCCCACAGTGCCAGGTACATTGCCCCACTGTGCCAGTTACATTGCCCCACAGTGCCAGTTTCATTGCCCCACAGTGCAAGTTACATTGTCCCACAGTGCCGGACACATGCCCCACAGTGCCGAATACATGCCCCACAGTGCCGGATACATGCCACCCAGTGCCAGTTACATGCCCCACAGTGCCAGATACATTGCCCCACAGTGCCAGATACATGCCCCATAGTGCCAGTTACATTGCCCCACAGTGCCAGTTACATTACCCCACAGTGCCAGATACATTGCCCCACAGTGCCAGTTACATTGCCCCACAGTGCCAGTTACATTGCCCCACAGTACCGGATACATGCCCCACAGTGCCGGATACATTGCCCCACAGTGCCAGATACATTGCCTCACAGTGCCAGATACATTGCCCCACAGTGCCAGATACAGTGCCCCACAGTGCCAGATACATGCCCCTCAGTGCCAGTTACATTGCCCACAGCGCCAGTTACATTGCCCCACAGTGCCGGATACATGCCCCATAGTGCCAGATACATTGCCCCACAGTGCCAGATACATTGCCCCACAGTGCCAGTTACATTGCCCCACAGTGCCGGATACATGCCCCACAGTGCCGGATACATGCCCCACAGTGCCAGATACATTGCCCCACAGTGCCAGGTACATTGCCCCACAGTGCCAGATACATTGCCCCACAGTGTCAGTTACATTGCCCCACAGTGCCAGATACATGCCCCACAGTGCCAGTTACATTGCCCCACAGTGCCGGATACATGCCCCACAGTGCCGGATACATGCCCCACAGTGCCAGATACATTGCACCACAGTGCCAGTTACATTGCCCCACAGTGCCAGATACATTGCCCCACAGTGTCAGTTATATTGCCCCACAGTGCCAGATACATGCCCCACAGTGCCAGTTACATTGCCCCACAGTGCCGGATACATGCCCCACAGTGCCGGATACATGCCCCACAGTGCCGGATACATGCCCCACAGTGCCAGATACATTGCCCCACAATGCCAGATACATTGCCCCACAGTGCCAGATACAGTGCCCCACAGTGCCAGATACATGCCCCTCAGTGCCAGTTACATTGCCCACAGCGCCAGTTACATTGCCCACAGTGCCGGATACATGCCCCATAGTGCCAGATACATTGCCCCACAGTGCCAGATACATTGCCCCACAGTGCCAGTTACATTGCCCCACAGTGCCGGATACATGCCCCACAGTGCCGGATACATGCCCCACAGTGCCAGATACATTGCCCCACAGTGCCAGGTACATTGCCCCCCACAGTGCCAGATACATTGCCCCACAGTGTCAGTGACATTGCCCCACAGTGCCAGATACATGCCCCACAGTGCCAGTTACATTGCCCCACAGTGCCGGATACATGCCCCACAGTGCCAGATACATTGCCCCACAGTGCCAGATACATTGCCCCACAGTGCCAGTTACATTGCCCCACAGTGCCAGATACATGCCCCACAGTGCCAGTTACATTGCCCCACAGTGCCAGTTACATGCCGCACAGTGCCAGATACATGCCCCACAGTGCCAGTTACATGCCCCACAGTGCAAGGCCCCACTCAGTGCCAGTTACATGCCCCACTCAGTGCCAGTTACATGCCCCATTTAGTGCCAGATACATGCCCCACTGTGCCAGATACATGCCCCACTGTGCCGCCGCCCCCCACTCACCGCTTGTGGTCTCCAGTGCGCCTCTCCTTCCCCTCACCGCTCCAAGTCTCCGGTGGCTGTCTGGCGCCGGTTCGCTAGCCAATCAGAGCTCGCGGACCGGCAGCCAATCAGGAGCCGGTCCGCAAGATCTGATTGGCTAACGCCGGAGACCGGGCACAGCAGCGCTGCTGGCAGCGCTGCTAGGGCTTTCAGCGGCGGTGAGGGGAGGGAGAGACGGTGCGCTCTCCTCCCCTCACATTTCGGGTTGACGGGGGCTAGTGGGGCATGATGCCCTGGCCGGCGGCGGCGCCCCCTCTCCTGGGCCTGCCAAGGCGCCCAGGGCACGTGCCCCACTCGCCCTACCCTAGATACGCCTCTGGTGACACTACACAGAACACGGGGGGGTGACACTTCACAGAACACTGGACATGGGGGGGGGTGACACTTCACAGACACACACACAGTATATTACATCCCATTCACCACACACACACACCCACCCCGTTCCCTGGAGTCACCACCCTCCACACAAGCTCATAAATGTATGTATGCATGCATACACACATATAAGTCAAATGTTACCTCCAGGTCCCCACAGCACAGAGGGAGCCAGGCAGGCTACGGGCCACACAGACGATCAGTTGACCCAAAGCAAAGTTGGGGGCGTGACCTATTCACGGACCCCCGTGGCCACGCCCCATTTTAAAAAACCCGGCGCCCATAGCAAGCTGCAGGCTGGAGCCCGGGAGAGGAGGTGGTGGAGCTGCAGTAAGGATCTGCCCCACTGTGCCCAGCACCAGTAGAAGTCAAAGTTGTACTCAGTTTGCATTATGGCTGGGGCCGGCTCTGCTGCAGGACCCGCTGCTGCACAGTCTCTCCTGCTGACACGGACCTCCACCTCCACAGGTAAGGGCTGTGCTGCTCCCTATAGCTGCTGATGGCCGCGACGTAGGGGGGGCGGAGCCACATATGAGAAGCGGCCCCGCACGCCACTCGGCCCGCCGGGGACTTCCCCGGTACAGGCAATGGCCCTGGACACCTCTAGTACACACACTACCAGTGCTGATTGTTACCAGTGTCTCTAGTATACACCCTTCCAGTGCTGAATGTTACAGACGCCTCTATTATACACCCTTCCAGTGCTGGTTTTTACCTGTGTCTCTAGTATACATCCTTCCAGTGCTGAATGTTACCGGCGTCTCTAATATACACCCTTTCAGTGCTGAGTGTTACCGGTGTCTCTAGAATACAGCCTTCCAGTGCTGAGTGTTACCTGCATCCCCAGTATATACCCTTCCAGTGTTGAGTGTTACCCATGTCTCTAATAAACACCCTTCCAATGCTGAGTGTTACCGGTGTCTCTAGTATATACCCTTCCAGTGCTGAGTATTACAGACACCTCTAGTATACACCCTTCCAGTGCCGAGTGTTACCTGTATCCTTAGTATACACCAGTGGTTCTCAAAGTGTGTGCCGCGGAACCCTTGCAGGGGTGCCATGGGTTGGTGATCCAGGACCAATTCAAATTATTTATGGTCAATGTAATAGTCAAAACCAGTGCTGGTGGCTGCCAATCATAAAATATGTGAACATACAGAAGCAAATCTTGTCCCTTACCACACAACTGAACCTAAGGATGACATATAAACACAAGTTACTTAATTTAATATTTCTTTCTAAAATTCTCAATAAAAACTTTTGGCCTAGGGGTGCCGTGAAAAAAAATCTGACACTCTAGGGCGCTGTGATTCAAAAGAGTTTGAGAACCACTGGTATACACACTTTCAGAGCTAAATGTTACCTGTATACACCCTTCAAGTGCTTAGTGTTACAGATGTCTCTAGTCTACACCCTTCCAGTGCTGTTACAGATACCTCTATTATACACCCTTCCAAATCTGGTTGTTACCTGTGTCTCTAGTACACACACTTCATACCAAGGCCGGACTGGCCTTCTGGCAAATGCCAGAAGGGCCGATGGCCACGTGGGCCGGTCCAGCGCTCACTGAGACACGCTGCCGCTCAGTCCGGCGGCAGCGTGTCTCAGCTGTCAGGGGAGGAGAGCGCGCCAGCGCGGCTATGTCTGGCGGCGTATAGTGGACTTCAAACCAGCCGCCGGTTCGTGAGCCAATCAGAGCTCGCGGACCGGCATCCAATCGGGAGCCGCCGCTGCCGGTCCGCAAGCTCTGATTGGCTCACGAATCGGCGGCTGGTTTGAAGTCCGCTACACGCCGCCAGACATAGCCGCGCTGGCGCGCTCTCAGC
Organism: Pseudophryne corroboree; assembly: GCF_028390025.1. Taxonomy (NCBI): domain Eukaryota; kingdom Metazoa; phylum Chordata; class Amphibia; order Anura; family Myobatrachidae; genus Pseudophryne; species Pseudophryne corroboree. The sequence goes on from NC_086444.1 coordinate 267,213,134, forward strand.
TGCTAACAGTCACATCCCAGCCGGAGGAGCCGGAGGAGCAGCAGCGGTAAGGGGCAATTGGCACTGTGGGGGCATTTGTATACCTGGCACTGTGGGGGCAATTGGCTGGCACTGTGGGGGCAATTGTTCACCTGGCACTGTGGGGGCATTTGTATACCTGGCACTGTGGGGGCAATTGGCTGGCACTGTGGGGGCAATTGTTTACCTGGCACTGTGGGGGCATTTGTATACCTGGCACTGTGGGGGCAATTGGCTGGCACTGTGGGGGCAATTGTTCACCTGGCACTGTGGGTGCATTTGTACACCTGGCACTGTGGGGGCAATTGGCTGGCACTGTGGGGGCAATTGTTCACCTGGCACTGTGGGGGCATTTGTATACCTGGCACTGTGGGGGCAATTGGCTGGCACTGTGGGGCATTTGTATACCTGGCACTGTGGGGGCATTTGTATACCTGGCACTGTGGGGCATTTGTGGATCTGGCACTGTGGGGGCATTTGTGGATCTGGCACTGTGGCACTGTGGGGGCATTTGTATACCTGGCACTGTGGGGCATTTGTGGATCTGGCACTGTGGGGGCATTTGTATACCTGGCACTGTGGGGCATTTGTGGATCTGGCACTGTGGGGGCATTTGTGGATCTGGCACTGTGGGGCATTTGTGGATCTGGCACTGTGGGGGCATTTGTATACCTGGCACTGTGGGGGCATTTGTATACCTGGCACTGTGGGGGCAATTGTGGATCTGGCACTGCACTATTGGGGGCATATGTCTGTGTAATTTTAATTGGCCACACCCATATTTTTGGCACGCGCGCCTTTGGCGCGCGCACACTGTACCTCTGTGGGACACTCTCTGTCTGGTCACCGCTTAGCCCCGCCGGGAGTACACACAGACGCTCCCACGCCCCTTTTCTGGAGCACGCGCGCTTAGTTACAACCTTTATTTTTTCATACCCCCACTTCAACATTTCCACTTCAACCATTAGTTGTGTGTATTTTAACACAGAATGATGTACACTTGTATGTTGTTATAATATTAATTTATATTTGTAAGTGTGATACCCTGTACCAGTAATGTCATACTGTATGTGGTTATATAGATATGATAGTGATTAAGATAAAGTTATAAGGTTTATTTTATTAAAACTACCATTTAGTGGTAAAAGGTTAATGAATTATAGATACCCTCATGGAGGATAAAGTCTTATATAAAAGTGTATCACCCTCATAGAGGATAGGTGGCCTGGACAGGACAATGAATGGCTCAAGAAAGTTCGAGACCCTTGGAGTCTAATGAGAGCGGCACGAGGAGGATTTGAGTTGGCTCGTGAAGAGGGCAGAGAGCGGGAAGGATCCGGGGCTTAGGACGGAGGAGATAAAAGGGGCTAAGGAGAGAACCGTTGGTGGTTGGCGGAGGAAAGAGGCACGGAGGAGGACGCAGTTCAGCTTGAGCGGCATCACTGACGGAAAGAGAGGACTCCGGCCGCTAGAAAAATAGAAAATAACGAGACTTACCCGAGATCTGTTGCCGGTAACCTCCGGGACGTTCACCGCGATCGGATCTCTGGTGTGTCTGGCTGAGAGGAGCGGAGTGTTGCCGTCGCGTGTAGAGAATCACTGGCCCCGCAACGCCCTCCAGTGGGCGGCCGTGCCCTAGCCAACTAATCAGAGCCGACAGAGACGGACAGTGAAACCGTGAGTGACAACGGAGGGAGGGGAGATAGGCGGCTCCGGCTACCCCATATAAGGTGAGGGGTGGACCAATTGGGAGTGACAGGACAAGGTCCTCCCGATGAAGGGGATTCACAGCTGCACCACATTATAGACTAAAATCCATTATAGTTTGAAAGAAGATCTATGATGATATTGCAGTCACCCTATCTCTAAAATGGCTTCTAACAAGGCTAATTAGTAAAATACTAGCGGAGCTAAAGGAGAACAATATCCAACTCTGTCATTTCAGAAAAGTTAGTCAGCAGTGTACCAGCATGTGAATTGGTCCAAAGATTACCTCAGTTAACAGATAGACACAATGGGGTAAATTTACTAAGGTCCCGATTTTGACTGAGATGCCGTTTTTTCATCAAAGTGTCATCTCGGTAATTTACTAAGCAATAATCACGGCAGTGATGAGGGCATTCGTAATTTTTTGGAAGTCCAACAAAAAAATTACGAATGAATACACCATCGGTCAAAACGCGGCTGTTTAAGTATGAATCTCGGTAATTTACTAAGAAGTGCAAAGCAAAAAACAAACAAACACTGCCGTGAAAAATTACACCTCGTAAAAAGGTGCTAAAAAAAAACAGACCTGCTTTTTTTTTCCGTGATTGGATAGGCATGCACGGATCCATGAGATCCGTGCATGTATATCAGTGGGAAGGGGTGGGAAAGTGGTTATTTTCTGTAAAAAAATTGCGTGGGGTCCCCCCTCCTAAGCATAACCAGCCTCGGGCTCTTTGAGCCGATCCTGGTTGCAGAAATATGGGGAAAAAATTGACAGGGGTTCCCCCATATTTAAGCAACCAGCATCGGGCTCTGCGCCTGGTCCTGGTTCCAAAAATACGGGGGACAAAAAGAGTAGGGGTCCCCCGTATTTTTAAAACCAGCACCGGGCTCCACTAGCTGGACAGATAATGCCACAGCCGGGGGTCACTTTGATATAGTGCCCTGCGGCCGTGGCATCAAAAATCCAACTAGTCACCCCTGGCCGGGGTACCCTGGGGGAGTGGGGACCCCTTCAATCAAGGGGTCCCCCCCCCCCAGCCACCCAAGGGCCAGGGGTGAAGCCCGAGGCTGTCCCCCCCCATCCAATGGGCTGCGGATGGGGAGGCTGATAGCCTTTTGTGATAATGAAAAGATATTGTTTTTAGTAGCAGTACTACAAGGCCCAGCAAGCCTCCCCCGCATGCTGGTACTTGGAGAACCACAAGTACCAGCATGCGACGGAAAAACGGGCCCGCTGGTACCTGTAGTACTACTACTAAAAAAATACCCAAAAAAAGACAAGACACACACACCGTGAAAGTAAAGATTTATTACATACATGCACACAAACATACATACATACTTACCTTATGTTCACACGCAGGTCGGTCCTCTTCTCCAGTAGAATCCAAGGGGTACCTGTTGAATAAATTCTACTCACCAGATCGCGGGTCCCAGGGTCCTCGGGGCATCCATTTGTAATCCACGTACTTGCATAAAATAAGAAAACTGAAAGCCGAGCCACGAACTGAAAGGGGCCCCATGTTTTCACATGGGACTCCTTTCCCCGAATGCCAGAAACCCACTCTGACTGATGTCTAAGTGGGTTTCTTCAGCCAATCAGGGAGCGCTACGTTGTAGCACCCTCCTGATCGGCTGTGTGCTCCTGTACTGAGTGACAGGCGGCACACGGCAGTGATACAATGTAGCGCCTATGCGCTCCATTGTAACCAATGGTGGGAACTTTCTGCCCTGCGGTTGACCTAAAGTGACGTCACCGCTGAGCAGAAAGTTCTGTTGTGTGAGTCAGGGGTACGCACATTATTGTATAGAAAGACCAAGTGCCCTAGGAAGGAGATAACCACATACACATTTTAACCTTCCTGGGTGTGTTTGAAACTTGGAAACTGTTCCATATTAACGTATTCCACATGTGAAAGAAGCTATACTACACATTGGTTGTTTTTTCTTTTTATTTCTTACATTTGTATGAGGCTATCCTTGATCAGAATATACATCAGGAACCACATCTGTGAACAGTGAAAAGAAACCTTGATAGGAGTCTACACTTCTAGTGCCGTGTGAGTTGGGGTACGATACCCAAGTTTATCCTTTAGGAACTAAGATTTCAAGGATTGTTGTATCGTTACATTTAGAAGAACAAAGATACCTTGATGTGTGTAACCCACTCTTTAACAGCGTGAGTGGGGGTACGCAAAGAAAACTAATTTTTTCGATATAGGAAAGTTACTTGATTGTTACAATCCTCATTGTCATTTCCCATGAGCCAAAGGGATCGATTGACCCTATTCTATTCTAGTTTGTGTTCATAATCTTGGATGAGGGGTGATATCCAATTGGGTCTATTGTTTCCATAGGCAGCATATTTTTTGGCGCCAATTTGTGTGGTTTTCAAAACAATTCCTTTTTTGCATACTGTACCGTACTGCTATATATTATATACTGGTGGTCAGCAAAATTATGCACTGTCCTACTACTATATACTGCGCACAAAAACTAAAATGCACCACAGGTATGGATGGATAGTATACTTGACGACACAGAGGTAGGTAGAGCAGTGGACTACTGTACCGTACTGCTATATATTATATACTGGTGGTCAGCAAAATTATGCACTGTCCTACAACTATATATATACTGCGCACAAAAACTTAAATGCACCACAGGTATGGATGGATAGAATACTTGACGACACAGAGGTAGGTAGAGCAGTGGCCTACTGTACCGTACTGCTATATATTATATACTGGTGGTCAGCAAAATTATGCACTGTCCTACTACTATATATATACTGCGCACAAAAACTTAAATGCACCACAGGTATGGATGGATAGTATACTTGACGATACAGCGGTAGGTAGAGCAGTGGACTACTGTACCGTACTGATATAATTCTGGTGGTCACTGGTCAGCAAAATCCTGCACTGTCCTCCTACATTATACTACAATGCAGCACAGATATGGAGCATTTTTCAGGCGGAGAACGTATAATACTGGTGGTCACTGGTCAGGAAAACTCTGCACTGTCCTCCTACTATATAATACTGTTGGTCCCCAGTCCCCACAATAAAGCACACTGAGCACAGATATTTGCAGCACACTAAGCACAGATTTGGAGCGTTTTTCAGGCAGAGAACGTAGATATTTGCAGCACACTGAGCACAGATATTTGCAGCACACTGAGCACAGATATTTTCAGCACACTGAGCACAGATATTTGCAGCACACTGAACACAGAAACTGAGAGAACGCCAGCCAGGTCCTCTCACTATCATCTCCAATGCACGAGTGAAAAATGGCGGCGACGCGCGGCTCCTAATATAGAATACGAATCTCGCAAGAATCCGACAGCGGGATGATGATGTTCGGGCGCGCTCGGGTTAACCGAGCAAGGCGGGAAGATTCGAGTCCGCCTCGGAACTGTGTAAAATGGGTGAAGTTCGGGGGGGTTCGGATTCCGAGGAACCGAACCCGCTCATCACTAGTATACACCCTTCCAGTGCTGAGTGTTACCGGCGACTCTAGTATACACCCTTCCAGTGCTAAGTGTTACCGATGTCTCTAGTATACAGCCTTCCAGGGCTGAGTGTTACCGATGTCTCTAGTATACAGCCTTCCAGGGCTGAGTGTTACCGATGTCTCTAGTATACAGCCTCCCAGGGCTGAGTGTTACCTGCATCCCTAGTATATCATACCTCCCAAGTTCACGGTTGCATAAAGAGGGACTTTGGTGAGGCCCGCCGGAAAAAGGCACGGCTTCGCGGGATGTCGCGATCATGAGCCACGCCCCCGTTTTTTGTCACTGAGGGGGCGTGCCCAGCGCTCTGTTTGCTGCTGGCATGCCCCCTCTACCTCCATCTCTAGTGAATAGACGCTGTGCACGTCTATTCACCGCTGCTTTGCTAAGCGACCAGAGCCTCCCAACTGTCTCCCCCCCCCCTCCCCCACAGTGGGACACTGCGGACCGCGGGTGGGACAGCAGGACAGTCCCAAAAAACGGGACAATTGGGAGGTATGATATACACCCTTCCAGTGCTGATTGTTACCTGCATCACTAGCATACACTCTTCCAGTGCTGAATGTTACAGACACCTCCAGGGACGGATTGGGAAACAAAAGTGGCCCTGGAAAAGTTTCTTGAAGTGGCCTCATGTGGGCGGCACCAAACCAACTGCAGGCGGAGCCAATACCAAAGTAGGCGGGATTACTTCAAAATTTAATGTAGGCGGAGTTACACCAACAAAAAGCAGAGCATGTCAAATTAGCTGGACCTAACACATTAAAAGTTTAGAAAGTATTGTGTTGTAGCAGGAGTAGTTAAATTAAAACTGGGGTGACATTTAATTCTCTGCACACTCATCTCTCAGTCCATCTCCTTCATTTTTCTCTGCTTCTAAGGGGTCAATTCAGTTCAACACGGATTGAATAGCACTGGGAGGGAGCTCCTGGTGCTATTCAATTCAGAGCGATGCTGTCCCTGACTAGAGGATTTGTTCTTGCACCCTTCTAAGGGTGCGAGCCGAAATTCAACAAAACTAGGTCCACAATGCTGCTTTGTGACCTAACGCTGTGCAAACAGCACCACGGCGAGGCAGTTTAGTCAGAGAATGCCCATTCTCATGACTATACACCTTATTTAGTCCAGGAATATGTGTATTCTCAGACTTAGCATCGCGCTGCATTGAATAGCTACAGAAGCTCCCTCGCGGTGCTATCCAATCAGCGTTGAATTGAATGAAACCCTTAGGGTGAGATTCAAATGATATATCACGCCCAATTTCCTTTCTAAAATGATCTCCTTTATCGTGCATATTGCGCCCATAGTAATCAGGTTTAGCTGTGTAAAGGGTTGGGTGCCTCGCTACTAGAGATGAGCGCCGGAAATTTTTCGGGTTTTGTGTTTTGGTTTTGGGTTCGGTTCCGCGGCCGTGTTTTGGGTTCGACCGCGTTTTGGCAAAACCTCACCGAATTTTTTTTGTCGGATTCGGGTGTGTTTTGGATTCGGGTGTTTTTTTTTTAAAAACACTAAAAAACAGCTTAAATCATAGAATTTGGGGGTCATTTTGATCCCAAAGTATTATTAACCTCAAAAACCATAATTTACACTCATTTTCAGTCTATTCTGAATACCTCACACCTCACAATATTATTTTTAGTCCTAAAATTTGCACCTAGGTCGCTGGATGACTAAGCTAAGCGACCCTAGTGGCCGACACAAACACCGGGCACATCTAGGAGTGGCACTGCAGTGTCACGCAGGATGTCCCTTCCAAAAAACCCTCCCCAAACAGCACATGACGCAAAGAAAAAAAGAGGCGCAATGAGGTAGCTGTGTGAGTAAGATAAGCGACCCTAGTGGCCTACACAAACGCCGGGCCCATCTAGGAGTGGCACTGCAGTGTCACGCAGGATGGCCCTTCCAAAAAACCCTCCCCAAACAGCACATGACGCAAAGAAAAAAAGAGGCGCAATGAGGTAGCTGTGTGAGTAAGATAAGCGACCCTAGTGGCCGACACAAACACCGGGCCCATATAGGAGTGGCACTGCAGTGTCACGCAGGATGGCCCTTCCAAAAAACCCTCCCCAAACAGCACATGATGCAAAGAAAAAAAGAGGTGCAATGAGGTAGCTGTGTGAGTAAGATAAGCGACCCTAGTGGCCGACACAAACACCGGGCCCATCTAGGAGTGGCACTGCAGTGTCACGCAGGATGGCCCTTCCAAAAAACCCTCCCCAAACAGCACATGACGCAAAGAAAAAAAGAGGCGCAATGAGGTAGCTGTGTGAGTAAGATAAGCGACCCTAGTGGCCGACACAAACACCGGGCCCATCTAGGAGTGGCACTGCAGTGTCACGCAGGATGTCCCTTCCAAAAAACCCTCCCCAAACAGCACATGACGCAAAGAAAAAAAGAGGCGCAATGAGGTAGCTGTGTGAGTAAGATAAGCGACCCTAGTGGCCGACACAAACACCGGGCCCATCTAGGAGTGGCACTGCAGTTTCACGCAGGATGTCCCTTCCAAAAAACCCTCCCCAAACAGCACATGACGCAAAGAAAAAAAGAGGCGCAATGAGGTAGCTGTGTGAGTAAGATAAGCGACCCTAGTGGCCGACACAAACACCGGGCCCATCTAGGAGTGGCACTGCAGTGTCACGCAGGATGGCCCTTCCAAAAAACATTCCACAAACAGCACATGACGCAAAGAAAAATTAAAGAAAAAAGAGGTGCAAGATGGAATTGTCCTTTGGCCCTCCCACCCACCCTTATGTTGTATAAACAGGACATGCACACTTTAACCAACCCATCATTTCAGTGACAGGGTCTGCCACACGACTGTGACTGAAATGACGGGTTGGTTTGGACCCCCACCAAAAAAGAAGCAATTAATCTCTCCTTGCACAAACTGGCTCTACAGAGGCAAGATGTCCACCTCATCATCATCCTCCGATATATCACCGTGTACATCCCCCTCCTCACAGATTATCAATTCGTCCCCACTGGAATCCACCATCTCAGCTCCCTGTGTACTTTGTGGAGGCAATTGCTGCTGGTCAATGTCTCCACGGAGGAATTGATTATAATTCATTTTAATGAACATCATCTTCTCCACATTTTCTGGATGTAACCTCGTACGCCGATTGCTGACAAGGTGAGCGGCGGCACTAAACACCCTTTCGGAGTACACACTTGTGGGAGGACAACTTAGGTAGAATAAAGCCAGTTTGTGCAAGGTCCTCCAAATTGCCTCTTTTTCCTGCCAGTATAAGTACGGACTGTGTGACGTGCCTACTTGGATGCGGTCACTTATATAATCCTCCATCATTCTTTCAATGTTGAGAGAATCATATGCAGTGACAGTAGACGACATGTCCGTAATCGTTGTCAGGTCCTTCAGTCCGGACCAGATGTCAGCATCAGCAGTCGCTCCAGACTGCCCTGCATCACCGCCAGCGGGTGGGCTCGGAATTCTGAGCCTTTTCCTCGCACCCCCAGTTGCGGGAGAATGTGAAGGAGGAGATGTTGACAGGTCGCGTTCCGCTTGACTTGACAATTTTCTCACCAGCAGGTCTTTCAACCCCAGCAGACTTGTGTCTGCCGGAAAGAGAGATCCAAGGTAGGCTTTAAATCTAGGATCGAGCACGGTGGCCAAAATGTAGTGCTCTGATTTCAACAGATTGACCACCCGTGAATCCTTGTTAAGCGAATTAAGGGCTCCATCCACAAGTCCCACATGCCTAGCGGAATCGCTCCGTGTTAGCTCCTCCTTCAATGTCTCCAGCTTCTTCTGCAAAAGCCTGATGAGGGGAATGACCTGACTCAGGCTGGCAGTGTCTGAACTGACTTCACGTGTGGCAAGTTCAAAGGGCATCAGAACCTTGCACAACGTTGAAATCATTCTCCACTGCGCTTGAGACAGGTGCATTCCACCTCCTATATCGTGCTCAATTGTATAGGCTTGAATGGCCTTTTGCTGCTCCTCCAACCTCTGAAGCATATAGAGGGTTGAATTCCACCTCGTTACCACTTCTTGCTTCAGATGATGGCAGGGCAGGTTCAGTCGTTTTTGGTGGTGCTCCAGTCTTCTGTACGTGGTGCCTGTACGCCGAAAGTGTCCCGCAATTCTTCTGGCCACCGACAGCATCTCTTGCACGCCCCTGTCGTTTTTTAAATAATTCTGCACCACCAAATTCAAGGTATGTGCAAAACATGGGACGTGCTGGAATTTGCCCATATTTAATGCACACACAATATTGCTGGCGTTGTCCGATGCCACAAATCCACAGGAGAGTCCAATTGGGGTAAGCCATTCCGCGATGATCTTCCTCAGTTGCCGTAAGAGGTTTTCAGCTGTGTGCGTATTCTGGAAAGCGGTGATACAAAGCGTAGCCTGCCTAGGAAAGAGTTGGCGTTTGCGAGATGCTGCTACTGGTGCCGCCGCTGCTGTTCTTGCGGCGGGAGTCCATACATCTACCCAGTGGGCTGTCACAGTCATATAGTCCTGACCCTGCCCTGCTCCACTTGTCCACATGTCCGTGGTTAAGTGGACATTGGGTACAGCTGCATTTTTTAGGACACTGGTGACTCTTTTTCTGAGGTCTGTGTACATTTTCGGTATCGCCTGCCTAGAGAAATGGAACCTAGATGGTATTTGGTACCGGGGACACAGTACCTCCAACAAGTCTCTAGTTGGCTCTGCAGTAATGATGGATACCGGAACCACGTTTCTCACCACCCAGGATGCCAAGGCCTCAGTTATCCGCTTTGCAGTAGGATGACTGCTGTGATATTTCATCTTCCTCGCAAAGGACTGTTGGACAGTCAATTGCTTGGTGGAAGTAGTAAAAGTGGTCTTACGACTTCCCCTCTGGGATGACCATCGACTCCCAGCAGCAACAACAGCAGCGCCAGCAGCAGTAGGCGTTACACGCAAGGATGCATCGGAGGAATCCCAGGCAGGAGAGGAATCGTCAGAATTGCCAGTGACATGGCCTGCAGGATTATTGGCATTCCTGGGGAAGGAGGAAATTGACACTGAGGGAGTTGGTGGGGTGGTTTGCGTGAGCTTGGTTACAAGAGGAAGGGATTTACTGGTCAGTGGACTGCTTCCGCTGTCACCCAAAGTTTTTGAACTTGTCACTGACTTATTATGAATGCGCTGCAGGTGACGTATAAGGGAGGATGTTCCGAGGTGGTTAACGTCCTTACCCCTACTTATTACAGCTTGACAAAGGCAACACACGGCTTGACACCTGTTGTCCGCATTTCTGTTGAAATACTTCCACACCGAAGAGCTGATTTTTTTGGTATTTTCACCAGGCATGTCAGTGGCCATATTCCTCCCACGGACAACAGGTGTCTCCCCGGGTGCCTGACTTAAACAAACCACCTCACCATCAGAATCCTCCTGGTCAATTTCCTCCCCAGCGCCAGCAACACCCATATCCTCCTCATCCTGGTGTACTTCAACACTGACATCTTCAATCTGACTATCAGGAACTGGACTGCGGGTGCTCCTTCCAGCACTTGCAGGGGGCGTGCAAATGGTGGAAGGCGCATGCTCTTCACGTCCAGTGATGGGAAGGTCAGGCATCGCAACCGACACAATTGGAGTCGGACTCTCCTTGTGGATTTGGGATTTCGAAGAACGCACAGTTCTTTGCGGTGCTACTGCTTTTGCCAGCTTGAGTCTTTTCATTTTTCTAGCGAGAGGCTGAGTGCTTCCATCCTCATGTGAAGCTGAACCACTAGCCATGAACATAGGCCAGGGCCTCAGCCGTTCCTTGCCACTCCGTGTGGTAAATGGCATATTGGCAAGTTTACGCTTCTCCTCCGACAATTTTATTTTAGGTTTTGGAGTCCTTTTTTTACTGATATTTGGTGTTTTGGATTTGACATGCTCTGTACTATGACATTGGGCATCGGCCTTGGCAGACGACGTTGCTGGCATTTCATCGTCTCGGCCATGACTAGTGGCAGCAGCTTCAGCACGAGGTGGAAGTGGATCTTGATCTTTCCCTAATTTTGGAACCTCAACATTTTTGTTCTCCATATTTTAATAGGCACAACTAAAAGGCACCTCAGGTAAACAATGGAGATGGATGGATACTAGTATACTTATGGATGGACTGCCGAGTGCCGACACAGAGGTAGCTACAGCCGTGGACTAACGTACTGTGTCTGCTGCTAATATAGACTGGATGATAATGATATGAAATCAATATATATATGTATGTATATATAATATCACTAGTACTGCAGCCGGACGGGTAGATAATATATTTATTAGGTAATGATGACTGATGACGGACCTGCTGGACACTGTCAGCTCAGCAGCACCGCAGACTGCTACAGTAAGCTACTATACTATAGTAGTATGTACAAAGAAGAAAGAAGAAAAAAAAACCACGGGTAGGTGGTATACAATTATGGATGGACTGCCGAGTGCCGACACAGAGGTAGCTACAGCCGTGGACTACCGTACTGTGTCTGCTGCTAATATAGACTGGATGATAATGATATGAAATCAATATATATATGTATGTATATATAATATCACTAGTACTGCAGCCGGACAGGTAGATAATATATTTATTAGGCAATGATGACTGATGACGGACCTGCTGGACACTGTCAGCTCAGCAGCACCGCAGACTGCTACAGTAGGCTACTATACTATAGTAGTATGTACAAAGAAGAAAGAAAAAAAAAAACCACGGGTAGGTGGTATACAATTATGGATGGACTGCCGAGTGCCGACACAGAGGTAGCTACAGCCGTGGACTAATGTACTGTGTCTGCTGCTAATATAGACTGGATGAAAATGATATGAAATCAATATATATATGTATGTATATATAATATCACTAGTACTGCAGCCGGACAGGTAGATAATATATTTATTAGGTAATGATGACTGATGACGGACCTGCTGGACACTGTCAGCTCAGCAGCACCGCAGACTACTACAGTAAGCTACTATACTATAGTAGTATGTACAAAGAAGAAAGAAAAAAAAAAAACCACGGGTAGGTGGTATACAATTATGGATGGACTGCCGAGTGCCGACACAGAGGTAGCTACAGCCGTGGACTACCGTACTGTGTCTGCTGCTAATATAGACTGGATGATAATGATATGAAATCAATATATATATGTATGTATATATAATATCACTAGTACTGCAGCCGGACAGGTAGATAATATATTTATTAGGTAATGATGACTGATGACGGACCTGCTGGACACTGTCAGCTCAGCAGCACCGCAGACTGCTACAGTAAGCTACTATACTATAGTAGTATGTACAAAGAAGAAAGAAAAAAAAAAAACACGGGTAGGTGGTATACAATTATGGATGGACTGCCGAGTGCCGACACAGAAGTAGCTACAGCCGTGGACTAACGTACTGTGTCTGCTGCTAATATAGACTGGATGATAATGATATGAAATCAATATATATATGTATGTATATATAATATCACTAGTACTGCAGCCGGACAGGTAGATAATATATTTATTAGGTAATGATGACTGATGACGGACCTGCTGGACACTGTCAGCTCAGCAGCACCGCAGACTGCTACAGTAAGCTACTATACTATAGTAGTATGTACAAAGAAGAAAGAAAAAAAAAAACCACGGGTAGGTGGTATACAATTATGGATGGACTGCCGAGTGCCGACACAGAGGTAGCTACAGCCGTGGACTAACGTACTGTGTCTGCTGCTAATATAGACTGGATGATAATGATATGAAATCAATATATATATGTATGTATATATAATATCACTAGTACTGCAGCCGGACAGGTAGATAATATATTTATTAGGTAATGATGACTGATGACGGACCTGCTGGACACTGTCAGCTCAGCAGCACCGCAGACTGCTACAGTAAGCTACTATACTATAGTAGTATGTACAAAGAAGAAAGAAAAAAAAAAACCACGGGTAGGTGGTATACAATTATGGATGGACTGCCGAGTGCCGACACAGAGGTAGCTACAGCCGTGGACTAACGTACTGTGTCTGCTGCTAATATAGAGTCTAGACTGGATGATAAATTATTGATAATGAGATGAAATCAATATAATATCACTAGTACTGCAGCCGGACAGGTACTATATATATTTATTATGTAATGACTGATGACGGACCTGCTGGACACTGTCAGGTCAGCAGCACCGCAGACTGCTACAGTAAGCTACTATAGTAGTATGTATAAAGAAGAATGAAAAAAAAAAAAACCACGGGTAGGTGGTATACAATATTATATATATATATATATATATATATTATATACAATTATATATATATATATATATATATATATATATATATATATATATATATTAAACTGGTGGTGATTGATTATTAAACTGGTGGTCAGGTCACTCACGTTGCAACTTGCAACTAGTACTCCGAGTCCTAAGCAGACAATCACAAAATATATTATTATACTGGTGGTCAGTGTGGTCACAACAATGGCAGTGTGGCACTGACTCTGGCAGCAAAAGTGTGCACTGTACGTTATATGTACTCCTGAGTCCTGCTCTCAGACTCTAACTGCTCCCCACTGTCAGTGTCTCCCCCACAAGTCAGATAATACAATACACTTACAGTCACACTATCTAATCTATATCACTTCAGCAAGTAGTATAGTAGTATAGTAGTACTCCTCCTAATAATGCTCCCCAAAATTACTACTACTGTGTCTCTCTCGTCTCTACTGTGTCTCTCTCTTCTCTAAACGGAGAGGACGCCAGCCACGTCCTCTCCCTATGACTCTCAATGCACGTGTGAAAATGGCGGCGACGCGCGGCTCCTTATATAGAATCCGAGTCTCGCGATAGAATCCGAGCCTCGCGAGAATCCGACAGCGGGATGATGACGTTCGGGCGCGCTCGGGTTAACCGAGCAAGGCGGGAAGATCTGAGTCGCTCGGACCCGTGAAAAAAAACATGAAGTTCGGGCGGGTTCGGATTCAGAGGAACCGAACCCGCTCATCTCTACTCGCTACTCCGGGGGTAGCGAGATGAAATAATGATACAACGTCCCGGAGGGCAGAAACAGAAAGGGTGTGAAAAGGGGTGAAAAGAATTGAATCCCGCCCTTAGTCTATCTCTCCCACTAAGTCCATCTTCTGCATATGTTCGCTCTCTTAGTCCATCTTCTGCGTGCGTCTCCTCCTCCCTCTCAGTCCATCTCCTGCATGTTTCTCCCAGACCCTCTTTTCTCATTTTCACACCTATATCATTCTCCCTTATACATGTTTCCTTCTGTCTATTCACTGACCACCTTCTGCCTTTCTCCTTCTGCACAGTTTCTGCCTCTCTCCCCTTTTCTCTGCCAAGCTTCGTCCAGTCACTTGATGCAGGGCTTCTGCGCCAATGGGACAGCCACAATTGGAAGCATGCAGCCACCCTGTTTAAATAGGGGGCACAGCTTACTGCTGTACCACCTGACCCTACCTTTACTGCATCTCCACTGGGTGAACAATTCTGAGCAATTCGTTTCCCCATGCTTTGACAATTGTTCCTCTTTCTGCTGTCTGTTCCCTATATGTGTGTATGCCTTCATCTATCAATCACCTGTCTGTCTTTCACCTTCTGTTAGCCTTCTTGTCTCCAGTTTCTTCCCCATTCCCCTCCTCTTTGTGTGTTGTCTGTCCCTACCAGGGCTTAAAGTGGTTCTGGAGAGGTGGTGGAACTAACTTTCCCCCTGACACCGACTCCCCTCCCATTGAGCAGAGGCAGGGGCGATGGTAGGGTGTTAGGCACCCCCCCGTAAACTACAAATTTGAGCACTAAACCCCATACTGTCTAAAGGAACAGTGCGCGCAGAAGGCGTGTATCACAAAAAAGGTGTGCGGCATCACATGGAAAGGGCATGGCCACACAATAGTACCCCCAATACAAATTATGCAACACAGTAGCACACTCTTAGGGGGATATTCAATTGTTTGAAAAGTCAGTTGGGTGTCTGCTTTTTCCTATCTAATAGACAGACACCCAACCGACTTTTCAAACATTTGAATTTCCCCCTTATTGTCATTACACTGTACATAGGCCCTCATTCCGAGTTGATCGCTCACGCTAGCTAGTTTTGGCAGCCGTGCAAGCGCATAGTCGCCGCCCACGGGGGAGTGTATTTTTGCTTTGCAGGAGAACGAACGCCTGTGCAGCAGAGCACCTGCAAACACATTTTGTTCAGAACTAGAACAGCCCTGTAGTTACTTATTCTGTGCGATGATTGCTGCGACGAGTGATGTGGTATTGACGTCAGATACCCGCACTGCAAACGCCCGGCCACGCCTGCGTTTTTCCAAACACTCCCAGAAAACGGTCAGTTGACACCCAGAAACTCCCACTTCCTGTCAATCTTCTTGCGACCTCCAGTGCGACTCAAAGCGTCGCTAGATCCTATGTAAACGCACGTCGGCTGTTGTACCCGTACGACGCGCGTGCGCACTGTGGTGCATACGCTTGCGCAGATCAGCCCCTTTTTGACATGATCGCTGCGCTGTGAAAATCCGTGGTTAGTAATCAACTCGAAATGACCCCCATAGTGCATCTATTTCATATTACACCACAGAGTGGTGCCCCATATTCACGCTATACTACACAGTTACACCCCTTATACACATGCCCACAGTATCAGTGCCGCTTATATACATAATAATACCCAAGGTAACAGTACCGCTTATACACATAATAATGGAAACGGTATCAGTGCTGCTTACATACATAATAATACCCACGGTATCAGTGCCGTTTGTATACATAATAATGCCAACGGTAGCAGTGCCACTTATACACATAATGGCCATGGTATCAGTGCCGCTTATACACATAATGGGCACAGTATCAGTGCCGCTTATATACATAATAATGACCACAGTATCAGTGCCTCTTATAAACACATAATGTCAACAGTAGCAGTGCCGCTTAAACACATAATAATGCCCACAGTAACAGTGCCGCTTATACACATAATGGGCACAGTATCAGTGGTGCTTATTCACATAATTGGCACAGTATCAGTACCGCTTGTATACATAATGCCCACAGTAGCAGTGCTGCTTATACACATAATGCCCACGGTAGCAGTGCTGCTTATACACATAATGCCCACGGTAGCAGTGCCGCTTATACACATAATAATGCCCACAGTAACTGTGCCTGCGCCTACGGTAGCAGTGCCGCTTAAACACATAATAATGCCCACAGTAACTGTGCCTGCGCCCACGGTAGCAGTGCCGCTTAAACACATAATAATGCCCACAGTAACAGTGCCGCTTATACACATAATGGGCACAGTATCAGTGGTGCTTATTCACATAATTGGCACGGTATCAGTACCGCTTGTATACATAATGCCCACAGTAGCAGTGCTGCTTATACACATAATGCCCACGGCAGCAGTGCTGCTTATACACATAATGCCCACGGTAGCAGTGCCGCTTATACACATAATAATGCCCACAGTAACTGTGCCTGCGCCTACGGTAGCAGTGCCGCTTAAACACATAATAATGCCCACAGTAACTGTGCCTGCGCCCACGGTAGCAGTGCCGCTTATACACATAATGGGCACAGTATCAGTGTTGCTTATTCACATAATTGGCACGGTATCAGTACCGCTTGTATACATAATGCCCACAGTAGCAGTGCTCCTTATACACATAATGCCCACGGTAGCAGTGCTGCTTATACACATAATGCCCACGGTAGCAGTGCCGCTTATACACATAATAATGCCCACAGTAATTGTGCCTGCGCCTACGGTAGCAGTGCCGCTTAAACACATAATAATGCCCACAGTAACTGTGCCTGCGCCCACGGTAGCAGTGCCGCTTAAACACATAATAATGCCCACAGTAACAGTGCCGCTTATACACATAATGGGCACAGTATCAGCGGCGCTTATTCACATAACTGGCACGGTATCAGTATCGCTTGTATACATAATGCCCACGGTAGCAGTGCTGCTTATACACATAATGCCCACGGTAGCAGTGCCACTTATACACATAATAATGGCCATTGTAGCAGTGCTTATACAAATGTCCACGTAAGCAGTGCCCCTTTTACACATAATGAATGTCACCCCCACCTCACTTGCCTCATCTCTCAGTGGTGTCTGCTCTCAGTGCGCCACCAGCTCCTTATACCCTCCGCAGTCCAGCACCATTGGAAGGGGACTGGGGGAGGCGGGCTAAGGGTATCAGTCTAGCGCCGCCTGCCCACCGTCCCTTCTATTTGTGTGGGAGCTGCGGCTACACTACAGCGCTGCACTAAAGAATTCTCATGGCCGGGCAAAGTGGGCTGGAGGAAATTGAACTGAGAGTATTCCTCTTCTGCATACTGTTACACCCCCCCATCCAGATCTCCATGTTACACTGACACTACAGCTCTCAATATTTAAAAAAAATGTCCTACAAAATGCAGTACCTGATAGTGGTAGATGGAGATCTGTCTGACTGCTGCAATCAGGGCAGGTTCCATGTCACCATTTCTTCCAGCTTCTTCCCCCCTCCCTGCAGACAGGCTGGCATTACAGGCTGGTGGTGGCCGGGAGCGCAGGCCGAGGTCAGAGTAGACTTATACCAGTGGCGGATCTAGACTTTACTTATAGGGGCAGGGCCGGTGCTAGGGTGTTCGGCGACCCCCTGCAAACTATAAATTTGCGCCCTCCCTCCCATACGTCACAAAGGGACAGCGTGCCGAAGAGACAGCGCATGCCAGGCATTGCATCTGCATGGTGCCTGTGAGGCAGGTTGACCTGTGTGGCGTGGAGTGGTGAGGCTCCTGTACCAGTGCCGTAACTAGACATTTTAGCACTGTGTGCAAAAAAAACAGCATCGGCGCCCCCTCCCCCAAATACAAAACTGGGCCAATGCGCGCCGTAGGAGCGCGCCAAAATATAGGAGCGTGGCTTTATAGGGAAGGGGCGTGTCCACATAGCTCCCTTTTACACAGTAAGGCAGGCCAGAGCTCCCTTTTACACAGTACGGCAGGTATTTTGCACAGTACGGCACATAGAGTATCATTTTACACATTACAGGAGCAGAGTCCCGTTTTAAACATTACAGCAGCAGAGTCCCGTTTTACACATTACAGCAGCAGAGTCACCCTTTGTTACATATTACAGCAACAGAGAGTGAGTGAGAGTATGTGTGTGTGTCTCAAGTCACTGTTAGGGCGATGCGGCATCCAGGACTACCAGGCGCAGACACTCAACAACAGAGAGTGAGAGTGAGTGAGTGTGTGTGTGTTTCTCAAGTTACCTGTTAGGGAGATGCGGCATCCAGGACTACCAGGCGCAGACACTCATTTACTGGCGCTCACAGTCCTCTCTCCAGTGCTCAGGCTGCGGCGGGTGTCACAGTAGAGGCAGCGGCGGCTCCTATACGGGGCCAGGCGGCTGAAGGAGCGCTCTCTCTCTCCACTTCAGAGGTGGCAGCGGCGGGTCTCCCTGGCGGCATCAATAGAGGCAGCGGCGGCTCCTATACAGGCCCAGGTGGCTGAAGGAGCGCTCCCTCTCCACTTCAGAGGTGGCGGCAGAGCTCACAGCCAGAATTACCGCACGACGGGTAACACCAAATGGCGTGCTCCCCGTCGCTTACAAAGGCAGGCACCGGCGGACAGCAGAAATTTCACTACTCCATCACTAACCAAAACTGCCATAGGTAGGGGTGTGCTGCCATATGGTGCGCCTTCACTGCACTTGCGCTGTGGACAAGGCACCATCGGCACACACCTTGTTACGGCCCTGACCTGTACAGACACAGACAGGAAGAGGGGGGGGTGGTGACTGAGACAGAACACACAGAGGTGGGTGTGACAAAGTGACAGAACACTGCGGGGTGATGCTAACATTACATTGGGGGGGCACAGTGACAGAACACTGGGGGGTGACACAATAACAGAACACTTTGAGGGTGACACTAATATAACGGGGGGTGACACACTTCACTGAACACTGGGGGGGTGACACTTCACAGAACACTGGGGAGGTGACACTTCACAGAACACTGGGGGGTGACACTTCACAGAACACGGCGGGTGACACTTCACAGAACACTGGGGGGGTGACACTTCACAGAACACTGGGGGGTGACTCTTCACAGAACACTGGGGAGTGGGGTGACACTTCACAGAACACTGGGGGGGGTGACACTTCACAGAACACTGGGGGGGTGACACTTCACAGAACACTGGGGGGTGACACTTCACAGAACACAGGGGGGTGACACGTTACAGAACACTGGGGAGGGGGGTGACACTTCACAGAACACTGGGGGGGTGACACTTCACAGAACACTGTTGGGGGTGACACTTCACAGAACACGAGGGGGTGACACTTTACAGAACACTGGGGAGGGGGCGACACTTCACAGAACACTGGGGGGTTGACACTTCACAGAACACGGGGGGTGACACTTCACAGAACACTGGGGGGTGACACTTCACAGAACACTGGGGGGTGACACTTCACAGAACACTGGGGGGTGACACTTCACAGAACACTGGGGGGTGACACTTCACAGAACACGGCGGGTGACACTTCACAGAACACTGGGGGGGTGACACTTCACAGAACACTGGGGGGTGACTCTTCACAGAACACTGGGGAGGGGGGTGACACTTCACAGAACACTGGGGGGGTGACACTTCACAGAACACTGGGGGGGTGACACTTCACAGAACACTGGGGGGTGACACTTCACAGAACACTGAGGGGTGACACTTCACAGAACACAGGGGGGTGACACGTTACAGAACACTGGGGAGGGGGGTGACACTTCACAGAACACTGGGGGGGTGACACTTCACAGAACACTGTTGGGGGTGACACTTCACAGAACACGAGGGGGTGACACTTTACAGAACACTGGGGAGGGGGCGACACTTCACAGAACACTGGGGGGTTGACACTTCACAGAACACGGGGGGTGACACTTCACAGAACACTGGGGGGTGACACTTCACAGAACACTGGGGGGTGACACTTCACAGAACACTGGGGGGTGACATTTCACAGAACACTGGGTGGGTGACACTTCACAGAACAAGAGGGGGTGACATTTTACAGAACACTGAGGAGGGGGGTGACACTTCACAGAACACTGGGAGGGTGACACTCAGAGGCGTAGCTAGGGTTTTCGGAGCACAGGGCAAGATGGAAAATGGCGCCCCACAAAAAAAAAAAGCAAAAAGATGCATGGGCGTGGCCACACACCAGTAGGGGTGTGGCCACGCTCCAGAAGGGGTGTGGCCACGCTCCAGAAGGGGTGTGGCCACTGAAAATGGCCCACAGTGCCAGTTACATTGCCCCACAGTGCCAGATACAATGCCCCACAATGCCAGATACATTGCCCCACAGTGCCAGATACATGCCCCACAGTGCCAGATACATGCCCCACAGTGCCAGTTACATTGCCCCACAGTGCCAGTTACATTGCCCAACATTGCCAGATACATTGCCCCACAGTGCCAGTTACATTGCCCCACAGTGCCAGTTACATTGCCCCACAGTACCGGATACATGCCACACAGTGCCGGATCCATGCCCCACAGTGCCAGATACATTGCCCCACAGTGCCAGATACATTGCCCCACAGTGCCAGATGCATTGCCCCACAGTGCCAGTTTCATTGAACCACAGTGCCAGTTTCATTGAACCACAGTGCCAGATTCATTGAACCACAGTGCCAGATACATGCCCCACAGTGCCAGTTACATTGCCCCACAGTGCCAGATACATGCCCCACAGTGCCAGATACATGCCCCACAGTTCCAGTTACATGCCCCACAGTGCCAGGCCCCGCCCAGTGTCAGTTACATGCCCCACTCAGTGCCAGATACATTGCCCCACAGCGCCAGATACATGCCCCACTCAGTGCCAGATACATGCCCCACAGTGCCAGTTACATTGCCCCACAGTGCCAGGTACATTGCTCCACTGTGCCAGTTACAGTGCCCCACAGTGCCAGTTTCATTGCCCCACAGTGCAAGTTACATTGTCCCACAGTGGCGGACACATGCCCCACAGTGCCGAATACATGCCCCACAGTGCCGGATACATGCCCCACAGTGCCAGATACATTGCCCCACAGTGCCAGATACATGCACCACTCAGTGCCAGATACATGCCCCACAGTGCCAGTTACATTGCCCCACAGTGTCAGTTACATTGCCCCACAGTGCCAGATACATGCCCCACTGTGCCAGTTACATTGCCCCACAGTGCCAGTTACATTGGCCCACAGTGCCGGATACATTGCCCCACAGTGCCAGTTACATTGCCCCACAGTGCCAGTTACATTGCCCCACAGTGCCAGTTACATGCCCCACAGTGCCAGATACATGCCCCACAGTGCCAGTTACATGTCCCACTCAGTGCCAGTTACATGCCCCACTCAGTGCCAGATACATTGCCCCACAGTGCCAGATACATGCCCCACAGTGCCAGTTACATTGCCCCACAGTGCCAGTTACATTGCCCCACAGTGCCAGATACATTGCCCCACAGTGCCAGTTACATTGCCCCACAGTGCCAGTTACATTGCCCCACAGTACCAGATACATGCCACACAGTGCCGGATACATGCCCCACAGTGCCAGATACATTGCCCCACAGTGCTAGATGCATTGCCCCATGGGGCCAGTTTCATTGAACCACAGTGCCAGATACATGCCCCACAGTGCCAGTTACATTGCCCCACAGTGCCGGTTACATGCCCCACAGTGCCAGATACATGCCCCACAGTTCCAGTTACATGCCCCACAGTGCCAGGCCCCGCTCAGTGCCAGTTACATGCCCCACTCAGTGCCAGATACATTGCCCCACAGTGCCAGATACATGCCACACTCAGTGCCAGATACATGCCCCACAGTGCCAGTTACATTGCCCCACAGTGCCAGATACATGCCCTACTGTGCCAGTTACATTGCCCCACAGTGCCAGTTACATTGCCCCACAGTGCCAGTTACATTGTCCCACAGTGCCGGATACATGCCCCACAGTGCCGGATACATGCCCCACAGTGCCAGGTACATGCCCCACAGTGCCAGATACATTTCCCCACAGTGCCAGATACATGCCCCACTCAGTGCCAGATACATGCCCCACAGTGCCAGTTACATTGCCCCACAGTGCCAGATACATGCCCCACTGTGCCAGTTACATTGCCCCACAGTGCCAGTTACATTGCCCCACAGTGCCGGATACATTGCCCCACAGTACCAGTTACATGTCCCACTCAGTGCCAGTTACATGCCCCACTCAGTGCCAGATACATTGCCCCACAGGGCCAGATACATGCCCCACTCAGTGCTAGATACATGCCCCACAGTGCCAGTTACATTGCCCCACAGTGCCAGTTACATTGCCCCACAGTGCCAGATACATGCCCCACTGTGCCAGTTACATTGCCCCACAGTGCCAGTTACATTGCCCCACAGTGCCGGATACATGCCCCACAGTGCCAGATACATGCCCCACAGTGCCAGATACATTGCCCCACTGTGCCAGATACATGCCCCACAGTGCCAGTTACATTGCCCCACAGTGCCAGTTACATTGCCCCACAGTGCCAGATACATGCCCCACAGTTCCATTTACATTGCCCCACAGTGCCGGATACATTGCCCCACAGTGCCAGTTACATTGCCCCACAGCGCCAGATACATGCCCCACAGTGCCAGTTACATTGCCCCACAGTGCCAGTTACATGCCCCACAGTGCCAGATACATGCCCCACAGTGCCAATTACATGTCCCACCCAGTGCCAGTTACATGCCCCACAGTGCCAGATACATTGCCCCACAGTGCCAGATACATGCCCCATAGTGCCAGTTACATTGCCCCACAGTGCCAGTTACATTGCCCCACAGTGCCAGATACATTGCCCCACAGTGCCAGTTACATTGCCCCACAGTGCCAGTTACATTGCCCCACAGTACCGGATACATGCCCCACAGTGCTGGATACATTGCCCCACAGTGCCAGATACATTGCCTCACAGTGCCAGATACATTGCCCCACAGTGCCAGATGCATTGCCCCACAGGGCCAGTTTTATTGAACCACAGTGCCAGATACATGCAGCACAGTGCCAGTTACATTGCCCCACAGTGCCAGATACATGCCCTACTGTGCCAGTTACATTGCCCCACAGTGCCAGTTACATTGCCCCACAGTGCCAGTTACATTGTCCCACAGTGCCGGATACATGCCCCACAGTGCCGGATACATGCCCAACAGTGCCAGATACATTGCCCCACAGTGCCAGATACATTGCCCCACAGTGCCAGATACATTGCCCCACAGTGTCAGATACATGCTTAACTCAGTACCAGATACATGCCCCACAGTGCCAGTTACATTGCCCCACAGTGCCAGATAAATGCCCCACTGTGCCAGTTACATTGCCCCACAGTGCCAGTTACATTGCCCCACAGTGCCGGATACATTGCCCCACAGTGCCAGTTACATTGCCCCACAGTGCCAGATACATGCCCCACAGTGCCAGTTACATTTCCCCACAGTGCCAGTTACATGCCCCACAGTGCCAGATACATGCCCCACAGAGCCAGTTACATGTCCCACTCAGTGCCAGTTACATGCCCCACTCAGTGCCAGATACATTGCCCCACAGTGCCAGATACATGCCCCACTCAGTGCTAGATACATGCCCCACAGTGCCAGTTATATTGCCCCACAGTGCCAGTTACATTGCCCCACAGTGCCAGTTACATTGCCCCACTGTGCCAGATACATACCCCACAGTGCCAGTTACATTGCCCCACAGTGCCAGTTACATTGCCCCACAGTGCCGGATACATGCCCCACAGTGCCGGATACATGCCCCACAGTGCCAGATACATTGCCCCACAGTGCCAGATACATTGCCCCACAGTGCCAGATACATTGCCCCACAGTGCCAGATACATGCCCCTCAGTGCCAGTTACATTGCCCACAGCGCCAGTTACATTGCCCCAGTTACAGTGCCAGATACATGCCCCACAGTGCCAGTTACATTGCCCCACAGTGCCAGTTACATGCCCCACAGTGCCAGATACATGCCCCACAGTGCCAATTACATGTCCCACCCAGTGCCAGTTACATGCCCCACAGTGCCAGATACATTGCCCCACAGTGCCAGATACATGCCCCATAGTGCCAGTTACATTGCCCCACAGTGCCAGTTACATTGCCCCACAGTGCCAGATACATTGCCCCACAGTGCCAGTTACATTGCCCCACAGTGCCAGTTACATTGCCCCACAGTACCGGATACATGCCCCACAGTGCCGGATACATTGCCCCACAGTGCCAGATACATTGCCTCACAGTGCCAGATACATTGCCCCACAGTGCCAGATGCATTGCCCCACAGGGCCAGTTTCATTGAACCACAGTGCCAGATACATGCCGCACAGTGCCAGTTACATTGCCCCACAGTGCCAGATACATGCCCTACTGTGCCAGTTACATTGCCCCACAGTGCCAGTTACATTGCCCCACAGTGCCATTTACATTGTCCCACAGTGCCGGATACATGCCCCACAGTGCCGGATACATGCCCAACAGTGCCAGATACATTGCCCCACAGTGCCACATACATTGCCCCACAGTGTCAGATACATGCTTCACTCAGTGCCAGATACATGCCCCACAGTGCCAGTTACATTGCCCCACAGTGCCAGATAAATGCCCCACTGTGCCAGCTACATTGCCCCACAGTGCCAGTTACATTGCCCCACAGTGCCGGATACATTGCCCCACAGTGCCAGTTACATTGCCCCACAGTGCCAGATACATGCCCCACAGTGCCAGTTACATTTCCCCACAGTGCCAGTTACATGCCCCACAGTGCCAGATACATGCCCCACAGAGCCAGTTACATGTCCCACTCAGTGCCAGTTACATGCCCCACTCAGTGCCAGATACATTGCCCCACAGTGCCAGATACATGCCCCACTCAGTGCTAGATACATGCCCCACAGTGCCAGTTATATTGCCCCACAGTGCCAGTTACATTGCCCCACAGTGCCAGTTACATTGCCCCACAGTGCCGGATACATGCCCCACAGTGCCGGATACATGCCCCACAGTGCCAGATACATTGCCCCACAGTGCCAGATACATTGCCCCACAGTGCCAGATACATTGCCCCACAGTGCCAGATACATGCCCCTCAGTGCCAGTTACATTGCCCACAGCGCCAGTTACATTGCCCCAGTTACAGTGCCAGATACATGCCCCTCAGTGCCAGTTACATTGCCCACAGCGCCAGTTACATTGCCCCACAGTGCCGGATACATGCCCCACAGTGCCAGATACATTGCCCCACAGTGCCAGATACATTGCCCCACAGTGCCAGATACAGTGCCCCACAGTGCCAGATACATGCCCCTCAGTGCCAGTTACATTGCCCACAGCGCCAGTTACATTGCCCCACAGTGCCGGATACATGCCCCATAGTGCCAGATACATTGCCCCACAGTGCCAGATACATTGCCCCACAGTGCCAGTTACATTGCCCCACAGTGCCGGATACATGCCCCACAGTGCCGGATACATGCCCCACAGTGCCAGATACATTGCCCCACAGTGCCAGGTACATTGCCCCACAGTGCCAGATACATTGCCCCACAGTGTCAGTTACATTGCCCCACAATGCCAGATACATGCCCCACAGTGCCAGTTACATTGCCCCACAGTGCCGGATACATGCCCCACAGTGCCGGATACATGCCCCACAGTGCCAGATACATTGCCCCACAGTGCCAGATACATTGCCCCACAGTGCCAGATACATTGCCCCACAGTGCCAGATACATGCCCCTCAGTGCCAGTTACATTGCCCACAGCGCCAGTTACATTGCCCCAGTTACAGTGCCAGATACATGCCCCACAGTGCCAGTTACATTGCCCCACAGTGCCAGTTACATGCCCCACAGTGCCAGATACATGCCCCACAGTGCCAATTACATGTCCCACCCAGTGCCAGTTACATGCCCCACAGTGCCAGATACATTGCCCCACAGTGCCAGATACATGCCCCATAGTGCCAGTTACATTGCCCCACAGTGCCAGTTACATTGCCCCACAGTGCCAGATACATTGCCCCACAGTGCCAGTTACATTGCCCCACAGTGCCAGTTACATTGCCCCACAGTACCGGATACATGCCCCACAGTGCCAGATACATTGCCCCACAGTGCCAGATGCATTGCCCCACAGGGCCAGTTTCATTGAACCACAGTGCCAGATACATGCCGCACAGTGCCAGTTACATTGCCCCACAGTGCCAGATACATGCCCTACTGTGCCAGTTACATTGCCCCACAGTGCCAGTTACATTGCCCCACAGTGCCATTTACATTGTCCCACAGTGCCGGATACATGCCCCACAGTGCCGGATACATGCCCAACAGTGCCAGATACATTGCCCCACAGTGCCACATACATTGCCCCACAGTGTCAGATACATGCTTCACTCAGTGCCAGATACATGCCCCACAGTGCCAGTTACATTGCCCCACAGTGCCAGATAAATGCCCCACTGTGCCAGCTACATTGCCCCACAGTGCCAGTTACATTGCCCCACAGTGCCGGATACATTGCCCCACAGTGCCAGTTACATTGCCCCACAGTGCCAGATACATGCCCCACAGTGCCAGTTACATTTCCCCACAGTGCCAGTTACATGCCCCACAGTGCCAGATACATGCCCCACAGAGCCAGTTACATGTCCCACTCAGTGCCAGTTACATGCCCCACTCAGTGCCAGATACATTGCCCCACAGTGCCAGATACATGCCCCACTCAGTGCTAGATACATGCCCCACAGTGCCAGTTATATTGCCCCACAGTGCCAGTTACATTGCCCCACAGTGCCAGTTACATTGCCCCACTGTGCCAGATACATACCCCACAGTGCCAGTTACATTGCCCCACAGTGCCAGTTACATTGCCCCACAGTGCCGGATACATGCCCCACAGTGCCGGATACATGCCCCACAGTGCCAGATACATTGCCCCACAGTGCCAGATACATTGCCCCACAGTGCCAGATACATTGCCCCACAGTGCCAGATACATGCCCCTCAGTGCCAGTTACATTGCCCACAGCGCCAGTTACATTGCCCCAGTTACAGTGCCAGATACATGCCCCTCAGTGCCAGTTACATTGCCCACAGCGCCAGTTACATTGCCCCACAGTGCCGGATACATGCCCCACAGTGCCAGATACATTGCCCCACAGTGCCAGATACATTGCCCCACAGTGCCAGATACAGTGCCCCACAGTGCCAGATACATGCCCCTCAGTGCCAGTTACATTGCCCACAGCGCCAGTTACATTGCCCCACAGTGCCGGATACAAGCCCCATAGTGCCAGATACATTGCCCCACAGTGCCAGATACATTGCCCCACAGTGCCAGTTACATTGCCCCACAGTGCCGGATACATGCCCCACAGTGCCGGATACATGCCCCACAGTGCCAGATACATTGCCCCACAGTGCCAGGTACATTGCCCCACAGTGCCAGATACATTGCCCCACAGTGTCAGTTACATTGCCCCACAATGCCAGATACATGCCCCACAGTGCCAGTTACATTGCCCCACAGTGCCGGATACATGCCCCACAGTGCCGGATACATGCCCCACAGTGCCAGATACATTGCCCCACAGTGCCAGATACATTGCCCCACAGTGCCAGTTACATTGCCCCACAGTGCCAGATACATTGCCCCACAGTGTCAGTTACATTGCCCCACAGTGCCAGATACATGCCCCACAGTGCCAGTTACATTGCCCCACAGTGCCGGATACATGCCCCACAGTGCCGGATACATGCCCCACAGTGCCGGATACATGCCCCACAGTGCCAGATACATTGCCCCACAGTGCCAGATACATTGCCCCACAGTGCCAGATACAGTGCCCCACAGTGCCGGATACATGCCCCTCAGTGCCAGTTACATTGCCCACAGCGCCAGTTACATTGCCCCACAGTGCCGGATACATGCCCCACAGTGCCGGATACATGCCCCACAGTGCCAGATACATTGCCCCACAGTGCCAGATACATTGCCCCACAGTGCCAGTTACATTGCCCCACAGTGCCAGATACATGCCCCACAGTGCCAGTTACATTGCCCCACAGTGCCAGTTACATGCCGCACAGTGCCAGATATATGCCCCACAGTGCCAGTTACTTGCCCCACAGTATCAGTTACTTGCCCCACAATGCAAGGCCCCACTCAGTGCCAGTTACATGCCCCACTCAGTGCCAGTTACATGCCCCATTTAGTGCCAGATACATGCCCCACTGTGCCAGATACATGCCCCACTGTGCCGCCGCCCCCCACTCACCGCTTGTGGTCTCCAGTGCGCCTCTCCTTCCCCTCACCGCTCCAAGTCTCCGGTGGCTGTCTGGCGCCGGTTCGCTAGCCAATCAGAGCTCGCGGACCGGCAGCCAATCAGGAGCCGGTCCGCAAGATCTGATTGGCTAACGCCGGAGACCGGGCACAGCAGCGCTGCTGGCAGCGCTGCTAGGGCTTTCAGCGGCGGTGAGGGGAGGGAGAGACGGTGCGCTCTCCTCCCCTCACATTTCGGGTTGACGGGGGCTAGTGGGGCATGATGCCCTGGCCGGCGGCGGCGCCCCCTCTCCTGGGCCAGCCAAGGCGCCCAGGGCACGTGCCCCACTCGCCCTACCCTAGATACGCCTCTGGTGACACTTCACAGAACACGGGGGGGTGACACTTCACAGAACACTGGACATGGGGGGGGGGGTGACACTTCACAGACACACACACAGTATATTACATCCCATTCACCACACACACACACCCACCCCGTTCCCTGGAGTCACCACCCTCCACACAAGCTCATAAATGTATGTATGCATGCATACACACATATAAGTCAAATGTTACCTCCAGGTCCCCACAGCACAGAGGGAGCCAGGCAGGCTACGGGCCACACAGACGATCAGTTGACCCAAGGCAAAGTTGGGGGCGTGACCTATTCACGGACCCCCGTGGCCACGCCCCATTTTAAAAAACCCGGCGCCCATAGCAAGCTGCAGGCTGGAGCCCGGGAGAGGAGGTGGTGGAGCTGCAGTAAGGATCTGCCCCACTGTGCCCAACACCAGTAGAAGTCAAAGTTGTACTCAATTTGCATTATGGCTGGGGCCGGCTCTGCTGCAGGACCCGCTGCTGCACAGTCTCTCCTGCCGACACGGACCTCCACCTCCACAGGTAAGGGCTGTGCTGCTCCCTATAGCTGCTGATGGCCGCGACGTAGGGGGGGGCGGAGCCACATATGAGAAGCGGCCCCGCACGCCACTCGGCCCGCCGGGGACTTCCCCGGTACAGGCAATGGCCCTGGACACCTCTAGTACACACACTACCAGTGCTGATTGTTACCAGTGTCTCTAGTATACACCCTTCCAGTGCTGAATGTTACAGACGCCTCTATTATACACCCTTCCAGTGCTGGTTTTTACCTGTGTCTCTAGTATACATCCTTCCAGTGCTGAATGTTACCGGCGTCTCTAATATACACCCTTTCAGTGCTGAGTGTTACCGGTGTCTCTAGAATACAGCCTTCCAGTGCTGAGTGTTACCTGCATCCCCAGTATATACCCTTCCAGTGTTGAGTGTTACCCATGTCTCTAATAAACACCCTTCCAATGCTGAGTGTTACCGGTGTCTCTAGTATATACCCTTCCAGTGCTGAGTATTACAGACACCTCTAGTATACACCCTTCCAGTGCCGAGTGTTACCTGTATCCTTAGTATACACCAGTGGTTCTCAAAGTGTGTGCCGCGGAACCCTTGCAGGGGTGCCATGGGTTGGTGATCCAGGACCAATTCAAATTATTTATGGTCAATGTAATAGTCAAAACCAGTGCTGGTGGCTGCCAATCATAAAATATGTGAACATACAGAAGCAAATCTTGTCCCTTACCACACAACTGAACCTAAGGATGACATATAAACACAAGTTACTTAATTTAATATTTCTTTCTAAAATTCTCAATAAAAACTTTTGGCCTAGGGGTGCCGTGAAAAAAAATCTGACACTCTAGGGCGCTGTGATTCAAAAGAGTTTGAGAACCACTGGTATACACACTTTCAGAGCTAAATGTTACCTGTATACACCCTTCAAGTGCTTAGTGTTACAGATGTCTCTAGTCTACACCCTTCCAGTGCTGTTACAGATACCTCTATTATACACCCTTCCAAATCTGGTTGTTACCTGTGTCTCTAGTACACACACTTCATACCAAGGCCGGACTGGCCTTCTGGCAAATGCCAGAAGGGCCGATGGCCACGTGGGCCGGTCCAGCGCTCACTGAGACACGCTGCCGCTCAGTCCGGCGGCAGCGTGTCTCAGCTGTCAGGGGAGGAGAGCGCGCCAGCGCGGCTATGTCTGGCGGCGTATAGTGGACTTCAAACCAGCCGCCGGTTCGTGAGCCAATCAGAGCTCGCGGACCGGCATCCAATCGGGAGCCGCCGCTGCCGGTCCGCAAGCTCTGATTGGCTCACGAATCGGCGGCTGGTTTGAAGTCCGCTACACGCCGCCAGACATAGCCGCGCTCTCAGCTGCTAACAGTCACATCCCAGCCGGAGGAGCCGGAGGAGCAGCAGCGGTAAGGGGCAATTGGCACTGTGGGGGCATTTGTATACCTGGCACTGTGGGGGCAATTGGCTGGCACTGTGGGGGCAATTGTTCACCTGGCACTGTGGGGGCATTTGTATACCTGGCACTGTGGGGGCAATTGGCTGGCACTGTGGGGGCAATTGTTTACCTGGCACTGTGGGGGCATTTGTATACCTGGCACTGTGGGGGCAATTGGCTGGCACTGTGGGGGCAATTGTTCACCTGGCACTGTGGGTGCATTTGTACACCTGGCACTGTGGGGGCAATTGGCTGGCACTGTGGGGGCAATTGTTCACCTGGCACTGTGGGGGCATTTGTATACCTAGCACTGTGGGGGCAATTGGCTGGCACTGTGGGGGCATTTGTATACCTGGCACTGTGGGGGCATTTGTATACCTGGCACTGTGGGGCATTTGTGGATCTGGCACTGTGGGGGCATTTGTGGATCTGGCACTGTGGGGGCATTTGTATACCTGGCACTGTGGGGCATTTGTGGATCTGGCACTGTGGGGGCATTTGTATACCTGGCACTGTGGGGCATTTGTGGATCTGGCACTGTGGGGGCATTTGTGGATCTGGCACTGTGGGGCATTTGTGGATCTGGCACTGTGGGGGCATTTGTATACCTGGCACTGTGGGGGCATTTGTATACCTGGCACTGTGGGGGCAATTGTGGATCTGGCACTGCACTATTGGGGGCATATGTCTGTGTAATTTTAATTGACCACACCCATATTTTTGGCACGCGCGCCTTTGGCGCGCGCACACAGTACCTATATGGGACACTCTCTGTCTGGTCAACGCTTAGCCCCGCCGGGAGTACACACAGACGCTCCCACGCCCCTTTTCTGGAGCACGCGCGCTTAGTTACAACCTTTATTTTTTCATACCCCCACTTCAACATTTCCACTTCAACCATTAGTTGTGTGTATTTTAACACAGAATGATGTACACTTGTATGTTGTTATAATATTAATTTATATTTGTAAGTGTGATACCCTGTACCAGTAATGTCATACTGTATGTGGTTATATAGATATGATAGTGATTAAGATAAAGTTATAAGGTTTATTTTATTAAAACTACCATTTAGTGGTAAAAGGTTAATGAATTATAGATACCCTCATGGAGGATAAAGTCTTATATAAAAGTGTATCACCCTCATAGAGGATAGGTGGCCTGGACAGGACAGTGAATGGCTCAAGAAAGTTCGAGACCCTTGGAGTCTAATGAGAGCGGCACGAGGAGGATTTGAGTTGGCTCGTGAAGAGGGCAGAGAGCGGGAAGGATCCGGGGCTTAGGACGGAGGAGATAAAAGGGGCTAAGGAGAGAACCGTTGGTGGTTGGCGGAGGAAAGAGGCACGGAGGAGGACGCAGTTCAGCTTGAGCGGCATCACTGACGGAAAGAGAGGACTCCGGCCGCTAGAAAAATAGAAAATAACGAGACTTACCCGAGATCTGTTGCCGGTAACCTCCGGGACGTTCACCGCGATCGGATCTCTGGTGTGTCTGGCTGAGAGGAGCGGAGTGTTGCCGTCGCGTGTAGAGAATCACTGGCCCCGCAACGCCCTCCAGTGGGCGGCCGTGCCCTAGCCAACTAATCAGAGCCGACAGAGACGGACAGTGAAACCGTGAGTGACAACGGAGGGAGGGGAGATAGGCGGCTCCGGCTACCCCATATAAGGTGAGGGGTGGACCAATTGGGAGTGACAGGACAAGGTCCTCCCGATGAAGGGGATTCACAGCTGCACCACATTATAGACTAAAATCCATTATAGTTTGAAAGAAGATCTATGATGATATTGCAGTCACCCTATCTCTAAAATGGCTTCTAACAAGGCTAATTAGTAAAATACTAGCGGAGCTAAAGGAGAACAATATCCAACTCTGTCATTGCAGAAAAGTTAGTCAGCAGTGTACCAGCATGTGAATTGGTCCAAAGATTACCTCAGTTAACAGATAGACACAATGGGGTAAATTTACTAAGGTCCCGATTTTGACCGAGATGCCGTTTTTTCATCAAAGTGTCATCTCGGTAATTTACTAAGCAATAATCACGGCAGTGATGAGGGCATTCGTAATTTTTTGGAAGTCCAACAAAAAAATTACGAATGAATACACCATCGGTCAAAACGCGGCTGTTTAAGTATGAATCTCGGTAATTTACTAAGAAGTGCAAAGCAAAAAACAAACAAACACTGCCGTGAAAAATTACACCTCGTAAAAAAGTGCTAAAAAAAAACAGACCTGCTTTTTTTTTCCGTGATTGGATAGGCATGCACGGATCCATGAGATCCGTGCATGTATATCAGTGGGAAGGGGTGGGAAAGTGGTTATTTTCTGTAAAAAAAATTGCGTGGGGTCCCCCCTCCTAAGCATAACCAGCCTCGGGCTCTTTGAGCCGATCCTGGTTGCAGAAATATGGGGAAAAAATTGACAGGGGTTCCCCCATATTTAAGCAACCAGCATCGGGCTCTGCGCCTGGTCCTGGTTCCAAAAATACGGGGGACAAAAAGAGTAGGGGTCCCCCGTATTTTTAAAACCAGCACCGGGCTCCACTAGCTGGACAGATAATGCCACAGCCGGGGGTCACTTTGATATAGTGCCCTGCGGCCGTGGCATCAAAAATCCAACTAGTCACCCCTGGCCGGGGTACCCTGGGGGAGTGGGGACCCCTTCAATCAAGGGGTCCCCCCCCCCAGCCACCCAAGGGCCAGGGGTGAAGCCCGAGGCTGTCCCCCCCCATCCAATGGGCTGCGGATGGGGAGGCTGATAGCCTTTTGTGATAATGAAAAGATATTGTTTTTAGTAGCAGTACTACAAGGCCCAGCAAGCCTCCCCCGCATGCTGGTACTTGGAGAACCACAAGTACCAGCATGCGACGGAAAAACGGGCCCGCTGGTACCTGTAGTACTACTACTAAAAAAATACCCAAAAAAAGACAAGACACACACACCGTGAAAGTAAAGATTTAT
Source organism: Pseudophryne corroboree (assembly GCF_028390025.1). NCBI lineage: Eukaryota > Metazoa > Chordata > Amphibia > Anura > Myobatrachidae > Pseudophryne > Pseudophryne corroboree. The sequence goes on from NC_086444.1 coordinate 267,247,028, forward strand.
TACATACATGCACACAAACATACATACATACTTACCTTATGTTCACACGCAGGTCGGTCCTCTTCTCCAGTAGAATCCAAGGGGTACCTGTTGAATAAATTCTACTCACCAGATCGCGGGTCCCAGGGTCCTCGGGGCATCCATTTGTAATCCACGTACTTGCATAAAATAAGAAAACGGAAAGCCGAGCCACGAACTGAAAGGGGCCCCATGTTTTCACATGGGACTCCTTTCCCCGAATGCCAGAAACCCACTCTGACTGATGTCTAAGTGGGTTTCTTCAGCCAATCAGGGAGCGCTACGTTGTAGCACCCTCCTGATCGGCTGTGTGCTCCTGTACTGAGTGACAGGCGGCACACGGCAGTGATACAATGTAGCGCCTATGCGCTCCATTGTAACCAATGGTGGGAACTTTCTGCCCTGTGGTTGACCTAAAGTGACGTCTTATTTTATGCAAGTACGTGGATTACAAATGGATGCCCCGAGGACCCTGGGACCCGCGATCTGGTGAGTAGAATTTATTCAACAGGTACCCCTTGGATTCTACTGGAGAAGAGGACCGACCTGCGTGTGAACATAAGGTAAGTATGTATGTATGTTTGTGTGCATGTATGTAATAAATCTTTACTTTCACGGTGTGTGTGTCTTGTCTTTTTTTGGGTATTTTTTTAGTAGTAGTACTACAGGTACCAGCGGGCCCGTTTTTCCGTCGCATGCTGGTACTTGTGGTTCTCCAAGTACCAGCATGCGGGGGAGGCTTGCTGGGCCTTGTAGTACTGCTACTAAAAACAATATCTTTTCATTATCACAAAAGGCTATCAGCCTCCCCATCCGCAGCCCATTGGATGGGGGGGGACAGCCTCGGGCTTCACCCCTGGCCCTTGGGTGGCTGGGGGGGGGGACCCCTTGATTGAAGGGGTCCCCACTCCCCCAGGGTACCCCGGCCAGGGGTGACTAGTTGGATTTTTGATGCCACGGCCGCAGGGCACTATATCAAAGTGACCCCCGGCTGTGGCATTATCTGTCCAGCTAGTGGAGCCCGGTGCTGGTTTTAAAAATACGGGGGACCCCTACTCTTTTTGTCCCCCGTATTTTTGGAACCAGGACCAGGCGCAGAGCCCGATGCTGGTTGCTTAAATATGGGGGAACCCCTGTCAATTTTTTCCCCATATTTCTGCAACCAGGATCGGCTCAAAGAGCCCGAGGCTGGTTATGCTTAGGAGAGGGGACCCCACGCAATTTTTTTTTGGGATTTTACAGTGTTTAATTTAAAAAAACAAAACAAAAAAAATGAACCCCAGCACGGATCACACAGATCCGGCCGAGATTCATTGTAAAAAAGTCGGCAGTGTTTTGCTAATCACTGCCGTAAAAAACTGAAAAAAAAAACGAATGACATCGACATCGGAAAACCCGAAAAGGCAAAATACGGCAGCTTAGTAAATCCATCGTAACAAATTCAAAAAGTTGCAGTTTTACACTTTCGATGTCATTCGTGATTATTCTCCCACCAAATCGGGAGAATTACGAATCTTAGTAAATTTACCCCAATGTATAGTGATCTTACCATTTATTAATTGGACATCTTGATTGCAGAAACTGTCCTCTCTGAGTTATACTAATCTAAATGGAAAATAGTTACCATTAGTCTCCTCGTCATACTAAAGAAACATTGCTGCAATACAGATTAATAAAATTAATTACCGATAAATGAAGACAGACATCTGTTGGTAGTTCAGACTACATTTTGCATAGCAGAAGCTGCGATATTTGCATTGACCAATATTGGAAAGGCCTAGAACTTGTTACCTCACATTGATTAAAAAGGATTATAAAGAGTAGCCCGACAACACTAATGTCACAGGATAAGGCAAAAGCCTGGATATGGCCATAAAAGAGAGACTTCATGTGCACCAACAAAATGGACACTAATCCTGCGCAGTATAGGCAATAATATAAGTAATTAGAAGTATTAATAGACTTAAATGTACTGGTAGCTATGCTAAAAGTGAACCGTATGAAGTACTGACAGGTCATTACTAAATATTAGTTTGTGTCAAGCATATTACCTAAAAGTAATTGTATAATTCTAATTGTTGTGTTGTGGGTATTTTATTGTTACTTCTAACATAAGATTTTATTCCTACAGCCGAAGTCTTGCTGAGTTCGTCAGTGGCTGAGAAATAAACTATATTTATTCATCCCGTGTATTTTCAAATTCTGTGGTGATAGTTTTATAGCTAAGAGTATTCATATTGTAACTGATCAACACCCAACAAAGGGTCTTGTGAACTTTGATAATTCATAAAAGAACATTTCCCAGGTTCGCAGTGTCGGCTTTAACCCTACATCTCTACGGAAATTGGAAAGGTAAAACGTGAGAATTACATAAGAGCATAGACTAAGAAGTAGGAGGAGTCGGGAATAGTAAGGGGAGGAGTCAGATGCTGACACCGAGGTGGGCCTGTGTGCTTCAAAAATGCCAGGGCCTATTTTTGGTCCCAGTCCGGCCCTGCTTCATACTGATTGTTACCGGCATCTCTAATATACACCCTTTCAGTGCTGAGTGTTACTGGTGTCTCTAGAATACAGCCTTCCAGTGCTGAGTGTTACCTGCATCCCAGTGACGTGCTGCATCCCTACTATAAAGCCTTCCAATGATGAGTGTTACCGGTGTCTGTAGTATACACCCTTCCAGTGCCAAGTGTTACAGACACCTCTAGTATACACCCTTCCAGTGCTGAGTGCTACCTGCATCCCTAGTATACACCCTTCCAGTGCTGAATGTTATCGGCGTGTGTAGTATACACCCTTCCAGTGCTGAGTGTTACCGGTGTCTCTATTATACACCCTTTCAGTGCTGAGTATTATCTGCATAACTAGTATACACCCTTCCAGTTCTGAGTGTTACCTGCATCCCTACTATAACCCTTCCAATGCTGAGTGTTACCGGTGTCTCTAGTATACACCCTTCCAGTGCCAAGTGTTACAGGCACCTCTAGTATATACCCTTCCAGTGCCGGGTGTTACCTGCATCCCTAGTATACACCATACTTACCTACTTTTCGGGAGATACTCGGAGAGGAGAAGCAGGTGGGCAGCGACGGAGACGGGGCCGGGTCAATGCCATCATTAGGCGCCGCCCGCTGCACAAACAAATTCCGTGACTAGGCGGTATTTGCATATGGGCGGGGCTTCAATTAAGCGATTAGCATATAATGGCGTCATTAAGCCCCACCCCCTCCATTGGGTCCTCTATTCAGCACTATTTAGCTCCCCATTCTGCCCACTTTCCTAGGAAGTGGGCAGAATGCGGGAGGGGTGCCCACTCTTCCAGGGCTGCGGAGGACTACCCGAGAAACCGGGTGTCTCCAGCAGAATCCAGGAGAGTAGGCAAGTCTAGTATACACCCTTCCAGTGCTGAGTGTTACCTGCATAACTAGTATACACCCTTCCAGTCCTGAGTCTTACAGACACCTTAATTATACACCCTTCCAGTGCTGAGTGTTACCTGCATCCCTAGTATACACCCTTCCAGTGCTGAGTGTTACAGACACCTCTAATATACACCCTTCTATTGCTGAGTGTTACCTGTGTCTAGTGTACCTCCTTCCAGTGCAGAATGTTACATACACCTCTAATATACACCCTAGTATAGATCCTTCCAGTGCTGGTTGTTACCAGCGTCTCTAGTATACACCCTTTCAGTGCTGGTTGTTATGGGTGTCTCTAGTATACACCCTTTCAGTGCTGGTTGTTACAGACACCTCTAATATACACCCTTCTATTGCTGAGTGTTACCTGTGTCTAGTGTACCTCCTTCCAGTGCAGAATGTTACATACACCTCTAATATACACCCTAGTATAGATCCTTCCAGTGCTGGTTGTTACCAGCGTCTCTAGTATACACCCTTTCAGTGCTGGTTGTTATGGGTGTCTCTAGTATACACCCTTTCAGTGCTGGTTGTTACAGACACCTCTAATATACACCTTTCTATTGCTGAGTGTTACCTGTGTCTAGTGTACCTCCTTCCAGTGCAGAATGTTACATACACCTCTAATATACACCCTAGTATAGATCCTTCCAGTGCTGGTTGTTACCAGCGTCTCTAGTATACACCCTTTCAGTGCTGGTTGTTATGGGTGTCTCTAGTATACACCCTTTCAGTGCTGGTTGTTACCACATACCCTCCAACTGTACCTTTTTGGCAGGCACAGTACCTTTTTTATGGTCTGTACCGATTTTTGGCTCTCCAAACTTCCATTGAAAGTATGGGAAAAGGGGCTTGGCCATGTCACTTTACCCATGGCCAAGCCCTCTTTTCGAATTTGTACCAATCTTTATATGTAAATTGTTGTGCTGAGTGTTACAGACATCTCTAGTATACACCCTTCCAGTGCTGAGTTACTGGTGTATCTAGTATACACCCTTCCAGTGCCGAGCATTACAGACACTTCTAGTATACACGAAGGGCCAGCCCTACGCATACTCTGACTATGCGGCTGCATAGAATGGGGGACTGATGAGGGCACACAGCTGTCAGAATTGGGATGGAGGAGCTCCGCAGGTTGTGTGCGGCATGCTCGGCAGCTGTCTCCTATTTCTCATACGTCCTAAAGGATGCTGGGGATGCTTCAAGAACCATGGGGTATAGATGGGATCCGCAGGAGACATGGGCACTTTAAGACTTTAAATGGGTGTGAACTGGCTCCTCCCTCTATGCCCCTCCTCCAGACTCCAGTTAGATTCTGTGCCCAGGGAGACTGGCCACAAACAGGGGAGCTCTACTGAGTTTCTCTGAAAAAAGACTTATGTTAGGTTTTTTATGTTCAGGGAGCACTGCTGGCAAGTGGCAACAGGCTCCCTGCTTCGAGGGACTGAGGGGAGAGAAGCAGACCTACTTCTGTGAGTTCAAAGGCTCTGCTTCTTAGGCTACTGGACACCATTAGCTCCAGAGGGTTCGATCACTTGGTGTGCCTAGCTGCTCGTTCCCGTAGCCGCGCCGTCACCCCCCCTTGCAGAGCCAGAAGAAAGAAGCCGGGTGAGTAAAAGAAGAAAAGAAGACTTCAGTGACGGCAGAAGACTTCAGGTCCTGAGGTACCGCGCAGCGGTTGCGCTGCGCGCCATGCTCCCAATAACACAGCGGCACTGACAGGGTGCAGGGCGCAGGGGGGGCGCCCTGGGCAGCATGGGGACCTGAAAGGACTGGCAAAAGTATATGTAAAGTGCCTAGGCACTCAATATAGACCCCCGCCAGTATAAAAAATTTAAATTGAGTGGGACTGAAGCGCGCCGGTGAGGGGTCGTGACTTAGTCCCCACAGCTCTGACCAGCGCCATTTTCTCTTCACAGAAGTTGCAGAGACGCTGGCCCTGACCTCCACACTGCTGTACAAGTAACAGGGTGCAAAACGGGGGGGTGGCACAGTAGATTTGGTGCTATTATCTTCTATATATAAAAGCGCTAGCAGTTCTGAGGCATTGTATGTAAAGTTTCAGTACCGGGTTGGGCGCTGGGTTGTGAGCTGGCAAACTCCCTCTGTGTCTTTCTAACAGGCTTTGCTGTGGGTCTGTCCCCTATAGCCCAGTGTGATTGTAGGTGTCAGTACATGTGTGTCGACATGTCTGAGGCTGAGTGCTCTTCCCAGGAGGAAGCCAGAGTGGGGACAGTAAAGGAGGTGGGAGTGACCATGTCGGCACCGCCGACTGCTGAATGGGTAAATATGTTGAATGTTTTGAATGCAAATGTGGCTCAGTTGACTAATACCCCTTTTCCACTAGCTCCTTAAAACATGGGTAAATGCGCGGGGGCGAGCATTTACCCGTGTTTTTCCCTAGTGGAAACGGGTCCCCCGGCAAATTCCCGGATCAAGTGATCCGGGAATCCTACCCGGGTAGCTAGCCGGGTTGAACACGTGTTCAACCCGGCTAGCTGTCTAGTGTGAACGGGAGCCGTGTCTAGCCGACACGGCTCCCGTTCACAGTGTATAGGGAGGGCGGCGCTGGGAGATCATGTGATCTCCCAGCGCCGCCCCTGCCGCGTCACTAGCCGCGTCACCAACCCGGCAATATGCTGAAAGGGGACTATAGCACGGGTCGCAGCCGTGTCAGGCGACACGGCTGCGACCCGTGCTTATAGTGGAAAAGGGGTATAAGAGATTAGATAAATCAGAGTCTAAGAACCAGACATGGAGGAAATCCATGGAAGATGCATTGTCACAAGCTCAGACCCCTTCGGGGTCACCAAAACGTGCATTTACCCAGATAGCAGATACAGATACCGACACGGACTCTGATTCCAGTGTCGACTATAGTGATGCCAGATTAAATCCTAAACTGGCTAAGAGCATTCAGTACATGATTGTGGCGATAAAAGATGTATTACATATCACGGAGGACCCTGCTGTTCCTGATACTAGGGTCTGTATGTTTAAAGGAAAGAAACCTGAGGTAACGTTTCCTCCCTCTCATGAACTGAACGTTCTTTTTGAAAAGGCTTGGGAAAATCCTGACAAGAAGGTGCAGGTTCCCAAAAGAATCCCAGTGGCATATCCGCTCCCCTCGGGGGACAGGGAAAAGTGAGAGTCAACCCCCACAGTGGACAAAGCTCTATCGCGTCTGTCCAAGAAGGTGGCGCTTCCGTCTCCTGACACGGCAGCCCTAAAGGATCCTGCGGATCATAAACAGGAAAATACACTAAAATCCATTTATGTCACTACAGGTTCGCTACTCAGGCCTGCCGTTGCTTCGGCATGGGTGAGTAGCGCTATTGAAAAATGGGCAGATAACTTGTCATCTGAGATAGATACCCTGGACAGGGATAACGTGCTTTTGACTCTGGGTCATATCAGGGACGCTGCAGCATATTTAAAAGAAGCTGCAAAAGGCGATCAAGGGCCAATGCCATGGCAGTCTCAGCTAGGAGAGCATTGTGGATTCATCAATGGAACGCTGACTCGAAGAAGGCTATGAGTCTCTACCGTTTAACAGTAGTGTCGTGTTTGGTAACGGCCTCACTGACCTGGTATCTACGGCTACCGCGGGTAAGTCGTAATTTTTACCTTATGTTCCTGCGCAACAAAAGAAAACGCCCCACTATCAGATGCAGTCCTTTCGGCCCAATAAATACAAAAAAGGACAAGGATCCTCCTTTCTTGCTGCGAGAGGAAGAGGAAAGGGAAAAAGGTCACAGTCTGTGGCAAGTTCCCAAGAACAGAAGTCCTCCCCGGCTTCTACCAAATCCACCGCATGACGCTGGGGCTCCTCTGCGGGAGTCCGCACCAGTTGGGGCACGTCTCAAACTCTTCACTCAGGTTTGGGCTCGCTCGGCCCTGGATCCTTGGATATTAGAAATAGTGACCCATGGGTACAAATTAGAGTTTCAAGATGTGCCCCCTCACCGATTTTTTAAATCGGCCTTGCCAGCTTCTCTTCCAGAAAGGGAAGTGGTATGCGCTGCGATACTAAAGCTGTGTCAAATTCAAGTCATTTTCATGGTACCCCCGTCGCAACAGGGGGAGGGTTTTTATTCAAGTCTGTTCGTGGTACCAAAGCCGGATGGCTCAGTCAGACCGATTCTGAACCTAAAATCCCTCAATGTCTTTCTAAGAAAATTCAAATTCAGGATGGAATCTCTCTGAGCAGTGATCTCCAGTCTGGAGGAAGGGGATTTTATGGTGTCGCTCGACATAAAGGATGCCTACTTACACGTTCCTATATATCCTCCACATCAGGCTTACCTGAGGTTTGCGGTTCAGGATTGTCATTACCAATTTCAGACGTTGCCGTTTGGTCTGTCCACATCTCCGAGAATTTTCACCAAGGTTATGGCGGAAATGATGGTTCTCCTGCGCAAGCAGGGAATCACAATTATCCCGTACTTGGACGATCTCCTCATAAAGGCGTGATACAAGGAGCAACTGCTGAAAAACGTTGCACTCTCTTTGACAATTCTGCAACAACACGGTTGGCTCCTAATATCACTGACCTGGTTTGGAAGTGTTGTGGACTCGGGGTTTCTTCCGGTGACCGGGAAGAAGAACCGCTACTGGGTCGCAGTAGAGATGGCCGGATGTAGGTCTTCCTCATATAGGATTAGGACGGTAGGCAGGAGGCACGGGTGAATGCTTGAAGGTCTCCTGAAAGACAAGACTTGTAAAGGTGCTGATGAATTGAGCGGAGGTGCTGAGTGCTGAGGCACGGAGGTGCTGAGTGCTGAGGCACGGAGATGCTGAGGCACGGAGGTGCTGAGTGCTGAGGCACGGAGGTGCTGAGGCATGGAGATGCTGAGGCACGGAGGTGCTGAGTGCTGAGGCACGGAGACACTGGAGGCACGGAGATGCTGAGGCACGGAGGTGCTGGGAAGCACGGAGATGCTGGGAAGCACGGAGATGCTGAGGCACGGAGGTGCTGGGACACGGAGACACTGGAGGCACGGAGGTGCTTGGAAGCACGGAGATGCTGAGGCACGGAGAAACGGGAGCTCTGGAGATCACCACCACAGTCGCAGCAACGATGATACTCAGGCGCCGGAGCATTGCCCGGCGTCTGAATTTGAACTTCCCGCCAGGGCCTGATTGGTGGAGGTACCGATGACGTCACCCGCACCTCCTGTGGACGTCGAGCGCACACGCTGGCCGGACGGAGCGCTGGACGCCGGGAACCGCCAGCGAGGACGGCCGCACGGATACCCAGCGCGCCCGGAGGGGTAAGTATGGAGACCGCGGCGGCGCTGTGACAGTACCCCCACCTCTAGGAGTGGCCCCTGGACACTTTCCTGGTTTCGTAGGGTGTCTAGAATGGAAAATCCGGATTAGTCGAGGAGCCGAGATCTCAGAAGCCTTTATCCAACTTCTCACCTCAGGACCATATCCTTTCCATTCCACCAGATATTGCAGATTCTTGTGAAGGTAACGAGAGTCTAGAATAGTTTTGATCTCGAAGTCTGTTCCTGTTTCAGTGTGCACTGAGGTGGGGCTAGAGGTCTTTGAATGAAAACGATTAAGGACGAGAGGACGAAGAAGAGAAACATGGAAGGCATTTGGTATACGTAGGTGAGAAGGTAAACCCAGCTTACAGACCACAGGATTTAGGACTTGTAGCACAGGGTAAGGACCGATGAATCTTGGAGCAAACTTCATGGTGGGCACCTTCAACCAGAGATTACGTGTGGACAGCCATACCCTGTCACCAACCTTGTATTGAGGAGCGGCTCACCGTTTCTTATCTGCAAAGAACTTGTACCGGACTGAAACCTTCTTAAGATTAGCATGAATCTTACTCCAAATTTGTCCGTTTGTGTTGTAGAGTGGACGTTACAGCTGGAACCTCTTCTATCGGAAGGCTTGGTAATTCCGGAACACGTGGATGGAACCCGTAGTTGACGAAGAATGGAGATTCACCAGTGGAAGAATGAAAAGAATGGTTATGGGCAAACTCCGCCCAAGGTAACAACTCCACCCAGTTGTCCTGTGAAGGGGAGAGATAAAGACGAAGGAAAGTCTCTAGATCTTGATTGACTCGTTACGTTTGTCCATTCGTTTGGGGATGATAAGTGGAAGAAAACTTAAGTTTAATCTGTAAAGTTGAGCAGAGGGCTTTCCAAAACCTTGCGGTGAACTGTACCCCACCCCACGATCAGAGACTATTTCCTGTGGCAACCCATGCAACCGAAAATGTTCTTGGATGAATAGTAGAGCTAGTTTCGGAGCTGTCGGTAGACCAGTCAATGGAACGAAGTGTGCCATCTTTGAAAAACGGTCGACGATCACCCAGACGGTGTTGCAACCCTTGGAACAGGGCAAGTCAGTGATGAAGTCCATGGAAATGTGAGTCCAGGGTCTCACAGGAATAGGCAAAGGACGAAGCAACCCAGCAGGAGGCAGGCGAGGAGATTTATGTTGTGTACACTGTGGACAAGAATTAACGTAATCCTGTACATCCTTCCTCATGGTGTTCCACCAGTAAGACCTTTGCAGAAACTTGTACATCTTCTGGGCACCGGGATGACCGGAAAACTTGGAGTTATGGGCCCACTGTAATATTCTTGGCCGGAATCTAGCAGGTACGACATTCTTCCAGGAGGAGGAGCTGGAGTAGTTAAAGCAGCGGAGACAGAAACTGGATTTAGAATTAAACTCCGCTCAAAAGATTCATCCTTGTCTGTGGAAACTTGTGAACGGGACAGCGCATCCGCTTTAATATTAAGAGTCCCGGCCCGGTACTTGATAACAAAAGAAAATCGAGTAAAGAAAAGTGCCCATCTCGCTTGGCGAGGATTCAAGCATTGTACGGATTTGATGTACAACAAATTTTTGTGATCCGTGTAAATGGTAAACACATGTTTAGCCCCTTCTAAGAGGTATCTCCACTCTTCCAAGGCGGATTTAATTGCCAAAAGCTTCTGGTCTCCAATAGTGTAATTTCGTTCGGCCGGAGAGAATTTACGAGAGTGGAAGCCACACGGATGTAATTTCTTATCAGAGGAGTACTGAGAGAGAACGGCCCCAACCCCGACTGAAGATCCGTCAACCTCTAGGAAGAAAGGTTCATCAAAATTTGGTTGTTGGAGAACTGGAGCAGACATGAAAGCTAACTTCAAGTGGGAAAAGGCCTCAATGGCTTCAGGAGGCCACAAACTCGGATTAGAGCCCATTCTCGTCAAGGCAGTAATGGGCGCAACAATGGTGGAGAAACCTCTAACGAATTTCCTGTAGTAATTCGCAAAGCCCAGGAATCTTTGTATTGCTTTTAAAGAGAGAGGCTGAGTCCAGTCACGAATGGCAGAGAGCTTTTCCGGATCCATGCGAAGCTCCGTCCCCGAGATGATATAACCGAGGAACGGAATTGATGTTACTTCAAAGGTACATTTGGAAAGCTTAGCATAGAGATGATTCTCTCGTAAACGGTGGAGCACTTCTTTGACTTGAGTCCTGTGTTCAACAAGATTTTTGGAAAAAATCAGTATGTCGTCCAAATATACCACAACACTCTGATATAACATGTCTCGGAAGATTTCGTTGACGAATCCCTGGAAAACAGCAGGAGCATTACTAAGACCGAACGGCATCACCAGGTATTCGTAATGCCCATCCCGGGTATTGAAGGCAGTCTTCCATTCATCCCCTACTCGGATGCGTATAAGATTATAAGCTCCCCTCAAGTCGAGTTTGGAGAAAACGCAGGCGCCACGAACCCTATCAAATAACTCTGTGATTAGTGGCAAGGGGTATTTATTCTTGATAGTGATATCGTTTAAGCCGCGGTAGTAGATACAGGGCCTGATTGTTGGAGGTACCGATGACGTCACCCGCACCTCCCGTGGACGTCGAGCGCACACGCTGGCCGGACGGAGCACTGGACGCCGGGAACCGCTAGCGAGGACGGCCGCACGGAGACCCAGCGCGCCCGGAGGGGTAAGTATGGAGACCGCGGCGGCGCTGTGACACCTAAACTTGCCAAAATCACAATTGGTTCCGACGACATGGCTGTCGTTCTCCTGGGTATGATTCTGGATACAGAATTACAGAGAGTCTTTCTTCCAGTGGAAAAGGCTCTGGAAATACAGAACATGGTAAAACAGATTCTGAAACCGGCTAGAGTGTCGAGACTTCAATGCACTCGGTTGCTGGGGAAGATGGTGGCGGCCTATGAGGCCATTCCGTATGGCAGGTTCCATGCCAGGGTGTTTCAGTGGGACCTGTTGGACAAGTGGTCCGGGTCTCACCTGGACATGCACCGGAAAATAATCCTATCTTCCAGGACCAGGATCTCCCTTCTGTGGTGGCTGCACAGTTCTCACCTTCTGGAGGGACGCAGGTTCGGGATTCAGGATTGGATCCTGGTGACCACGGATGCAAGTCTCCGAGGCTGGGGAGCTGTCACACAGGGGAGAAATTTCCAGGGAAAATGGTCAAGCCAGGAAGCTTGTCTGCACATAAACATTCTGGAATTAAGGGCCAATTACAACGGCCTTCTGCAAGCGGTCTGCCCGTCTTGATTCAGTCAAACAACATAAAAGCAGTGGCGTACATAAACCGCCAGGGCGGAACAAAGAGCAGAGTGGCGATGGCGGAGGCCACGAAAATTCTTCGCTGGGCGGAGAGACATGCAAGCGCTCTGTCAGCAGTCTTCATTCCAGGAGTGGACAACTGGGAAGCAGACTTCCTCAGCAGACACGATCTCCATCCAGGAGAGTGGGGTCTTCATCAAGAGGTCTTTGCAGAAGTGACAAGTTGTTGGGGAATTCCTCAAATAGACATGATGGCGTCTCACCTCAACAAGAAACTTCAGAGATATTGTTCCAGGTCGAGGGACCCTCAAGCAATAGCGGTGGACGCCCTAGTGACACCGTGGGTGTTTCCGTCGGTCTATGTGTTCCCTCCACTTCCACTCATTCCAAAGGTGATAAGGATCATAAGAAGAACAAGGGTTCAGGCGATACTCATTGTTCCAGACTGGCCAAGGAGGGCCTGGTATCCAGATCTTCAGGAGTTGCTCATAGAAGATCCCTGGCCTCTTCCTCTACGAAAGGACCTGTTACAACAAGGACCGTGCGTGTATCAAGACTTACTGCGGCTGCGTTTGACGGCATGGCGGTTGAACGCCAAATCCTAGCCCGAAAGGGTATTCCCAGTGAAGTCATTCCCACACTTCTTCAGGCTAGAAAAGAAGTAATGGCAAAGCATTACCACCGTATTTGGAGAAAATATGTATCTTGGTGTGAATCCAAGAAAGCTCCTACGGAGGATTTTCAGCTGGGGCGTTTGCTCCATTTTTTGCAAGCTGGTGTGGATGCGGGCCTAAAGTTAGGCTCCTTTAAAGTACAAATTTCGGCCTTATCTATTTTCTTTCAGAAAGAATTGGCCTCCCTTCCAGAAGTTCAGACCTTCGTGAAAGGCGTACTGCACATCCAACCTCCCTTTGTGCCCCCAGTGGCACCATGGGATCTTAATGTGGTGTTGCAGTTCCTGTAATCTCATTGGTTTGAACCTTTACGTAAGGTTGAGTTAAAATTCCTTACTTGGAAAGTAGTCATGTTGTTGGACTTGGCATCCGCAAGGCGGGTATCTGAATTGGCGGCTTTGTCTCACAAAAGCCCCTATTTAATCTTCCATGCTGATAGAGTGGAGTTGACTACTCATCAGCAATTTCTGCCAAAAGTGGTTTCATCGTTTCACGTAAACCAGCCTATTGTGGTGCCACTGGCTACTGACGCCTTGGCGGAATCGAAGTCTCTCGATGTGGTCAGAGCTTTGAAAATCTATATCGCCAGAACGGCTCAAATTAGGAAAACAGAGGCTCTTTGTCCTATGGGCTCCCAACAAGATTGGGGCTTCTGCTTCCAATCAGACTATTGCACACTGGATCTGTAATACGATTCAGCAGGCTCATTCTACGGCAGCATTGCCATTACCGAAATCGTTGAAGGCCCATTCTCTCAGAAAGGTGGGCTCATCCAGGGCGGCTTCCCGAGGGGTCTCGGCATTACAGCTTTGCCGAGCTGCTACTTGGTCGGGATGCAAAGTTTTGCAAGTTTGATACCCTGGCTGAGGAGGACCTCTTGTTTGGTCAGTCGGTGCTGCATAGTCATCCGCACTCTCCCACCCGTTCTAGAGCTTTGGTATAAACCCCATGGTTCTTGAAGCATCCCCAGCATCCTCTAGGAGGTATGAGAAAATAGGATTTTAATACCTACCGGTAAATCCTATTCTCTTAGTCCGTAGAGGATGCTGGGCGCCCGTCCCTGTGCGGACATTATCTGCAGTACTTGTTTCATAGTTATTGCTTGTGTTACACAAAGGTTGTGTTTCAGTTATGGTCAGCCTGTTGCTGATTTTGTTCATGCTGTTGACTGGAATTCTGTTTAATGCCATGTTGTACGGCGTGTTTGTGGTGTGAGCTGGTATGTATCTCACCCTTAGTTTAACAATAAATACTTTTTCTCTAAATGTCCGTCTTCCTGGGCACAGTTCCTATAACTGGAGTCTGGAGGAGGGGCATAGAGGGAGGAGCCAGTACACATCCATTTAAAGTCTTAAAGTGCCCATGTCTCCTGCGGATCCCGTCTATACCCCATGGTTCTTGAAGCATCCCCAGCATCCTCTACGGACTAAGAGAAAAGGATTTACCGGTAGGTATTAAAATCCTACTTTTACACTGACAGAGCTGGAGGTTGGCTGATTGTACACTAGGGGGAGCTCCTCTTATGATGTTATCATCTGCAGAGCTGGTCAGGTGAGGCTCCAGTCTATGGACTCTGCTGCAGTAGCAATCAGGTGTGTGTATCTCATGTCCGAGGTGCCATGTGGGGAGGAGGGTGTCTGGGATGATGGCCGGGTCCCTGTATTCCTCTCATGCCTGGGGAAGCGGTGGAGTCTTTAATAAAGGATGGTGGGTTATTTATTTGCTTTAAATGATGGTGGTTGTGTTTAATTATATTGTGAAAGAGTAGTGTGTGTATGACGTGTGCTGCTATAAACTGTTTATACTGTAGCTTTGTGTGTGTTTATGACATCCATGTGTGCTATATTTGAGTGCGTGTGTTGTGTTTGTGAAGTGTGAGTTTGTGACATACAGGTGTGGTAAATATACAGCTGTGTGTTTTATGTTTTTGTGATCTCTCTCTCTCTCTCTCTCTCTCTCTCTCCCTCCCTCTCCCTCTCCCTCTCCCTCCCCTTGTTTTAAGTACCCTGGGCCACCCGTAGCCTTAATCCAGCTCTGAATTGCCTCATGTGATAAATAATGACGTGACAAGTAACAAACACATATATAATGGGTTTTTCACAGGGTATAAATGAAGAGCATTTTTTTACATATATTGATGGATATAAATAGTTTATAGAATTTTGGAGGTGTTGTTGCATTGCAAATGACAGTTGTATTATGAACATGAGATGTACATAATGGTAAAATGTTTTACTGTTAAATGGTGATATATGCATGTTTATGCTGGCACCGCATGTCCTGAGGAAGGGTCCCGCCGTGGTCCCGAAATGCTGCATTGACCAGCGGCGTGTGCCAAGGCTCCTTACTTATATGAATGCTTCTACTATATGCTGACCCAGGAATGGGTGATAACATGTGAAATTGCACTTTTTCATTACATTGGATGATTTATAAAGCCCTGTAGTGCCGTGTCTTTGTTTGGGACATAGACTGTTCTTTTCTTGCTACGTTTTATATATGTAAGAAAGCTGCGTTTGCCCCTGGGCACGCTGCAGACAGTGACTGAGTCACTGTCACTCTCGCTGCAGCATGCCACCCTCCCAGGAAAGGTGTTTCACCACAGGTGATGGCAATCATACATTTCCAGGAAAGTCCAGGAACAGAGCATTTTCTCCCTCATGGAGAGGGTCAGGTAGGCAAGTATGTACTAGAGACTCCTCTGACTATTGCACAGAGGAGCCTTCACGGAGTACACAGCCCTCCTCCACATGCCTGACCCAGGAACAGGGGGAGGGAGCCAGTGCAGCGCCTGAACGAGGGGGAGCTGGAGCTGCCTATGACAAAACAGAGAAGGTATGTTCCTGGCTGACTGCTCCCCCTGTACTATCTGTGTGTGTCAGTGTGCCCCTCATCCCTGCACAATGTGTGTGTGTGTGTATCAATTGCACCTGGTCCCTGCACAATGTGTGTGTCTGTATGACCTTATACAATCTGCCTGTGTGTGCCAGCGTGCCCCTGGACCCTGTGTGTGCCAATATGCTCATATACAATATGTTTCTCTAACGTCCTAGTGGATGCTGGGGACTCCGTAAGGACCATGGAATAGACGGGCTCCGCAGGAGACAGGGCACTTTAAGAAAGAATTTGGATTCTGGTGTGTTCTGGCTCCTCCCTCTATGTCCCTCCTCCAGACCTCAGTTTGAATCTGTGCCCGGACGAGCTGGGTGCTACTTAGTGAGCTCTCCTGAGCTTGCTATAAGAAAGTATTTGTTAGGTTTTTTATTTTCAGGGAGATCTGCTGGCAACAGACTCCCTGCATCGTGGGACTGAGGGGAGAGAAGCAGCCCTACTCTCTGAAGATAGGTCCTGCTTCTTAGGCTACTGGACACCATTAGCTCCAGAGGGATCGTACACAGGATCTCACCCTTTGTCGTCCGATCCCGGAGCCGCGCCGCCGTCCCCCTCGCAGAGCCGGAAGACAGAAGCCGGGTGAAAGAAGCAAGAAGACTTCGAAATCGGCGGCAGAAGACTCCAGTTTTCAAACTGAGGTAGCGCACAGCACTGCAGCTGTGCGCCATTGCTCCCTCACTACACGCACATACTCCGGTCACTGTAGGGTGCAGGGCGCAGGGGGGGGGGGGGCGCCCTGGGCAGCAATTAGGACCTCTTGGCAAAAGTGGGCATATATACAGTTGGGTACTGTATATATGCATGAGTCCCCGCCAAAAATTGTACATGAAAGCGGGACAGAAGCCCGCCGTCGAGGGGGCGGGGCTTCTTCCTCAGCACTCACCAGCGCCATGTTTTTTCTCCACAGCACCGCTGAGAGGAAGCTCCACAGCCTCTCCCCTGCAGTTACACGGTAGAAGAGGGTAAAAAGAGAGGGGGGGCACATAATTAGGCGCAAAAATCAATATAAACAGCAGCTACTGGGTTAACATTAAGTTACTGTGTTATTCCTGGGTTAATAGCGCTGGGGTGTGTGCTGGCATACTCTCTCTCTGTCTCTCCAAAAGGCCTTATGGGGGAATTGTCTTCAGATGAGCATTCCCTGAGTGTGTGGTGTGTCGGTACGTGTGTGTCGACATGTCTGAGGCAAAAGGCTCCCCTAAGGAGGAGATGGAGCAAATATGTGTGTGAGAGGGTGTCTCAGTCGACAACGCCGACACCTGTTTGGATATGTGTAATTAAGTGCTAAGAATTTATTGCACAAAAGATTAGAGAACAGACAGGGAATCTACCCATGTCTGTCCCTATGTCGCAGAGACCTTCAGAGTCTCTCAATGCTCACTATCCAAAATAATAGACACTGATATCGACACGGAGTCTGACTCCAGTGTCGACTACGATAATGCAAAGTTACAGCCAAAATGGCAGAAAAGTATTCAATATATAATTATTGTAATAAAAGATGATTTGCATATCACTGATGACTCATCTGTCCCTGAAACAAGGGTACACATGTTTAAGGGGAAGAAAGCTGAGGTAAATTTCCCTCCTCTCATGAGGAAAAAGAGCGGGAATCTCCAGACAAGAGACTGCAGTTTCCCACAAGGAATTTTCAGGCAGTATCCTTTCCCCACTAGGGCCAGGATACGATGGGAATCTTCCCCTAGGGTGTCACGTTTGCCCAAAAGGTAGCCCTGACGTAACAGCTATTCTCAGGTATCCTGCAGATAGCGTGCGCATTCTGGTACACTACTCAGACCGGCGATTGTGTCGGCATGGGTTTATAGCGCTGTGGCAGCGTGGACAGGTACCTTATCAGCAGAGATGGAGACCCTAGTATGTGTGTGTGTGTGTGTGTGTGTGTGTGTGTGTGTGTGTGTGTGTGTGTGTGTGTGTATGTATGTATATATATATATATATATATATATATATATATATATATATGTGTGTATGTATGTGTATATATAGATAGATAGATATATAGAGACATCTATATATATATATATATATATATATATATATATATATATATATATATATATAGAGATAGATAGATAGAGATATATATATATATATATATATATATATATACATATATATAGAGAGAGAGAGATATAGAGAGATATATATATATATATTAAAGATGCTGTCTTAAGAGATATATATATACAGGGTAGTGTCCACACTCACGTGTTATAAAGAAGCTTGCTGGGGTGACATCCAAATAGATTGGAACAAAGTCCTATTCTAACACAATTCCAATAAGAAAGCAGGAGCACTCACCAGTCTTCAAAATAGCAAAAGGTTTTTTTATTCAGAGTACTCTATTTTAGAGAGAGATTTTTTACCTAAAGTAATTCTCTGATAAGTATTATAATAACATGTTTAATCCAGTCATGCTGGTTATCTGTGTGTGCATATGGATACATATATGTATTTATGTGTATGTGTGTGCATGCACATACTAACTATATGGTTCACCTTAAATCCCAGTTCCGCCCTGCCTATCCAGTCCGGTTCTTAGTTACTTGAAGAATACACTTAGTTGCCATAGCAACGGATCAGCCCAGACAGACGTAGTGAATATGTGATTTTTATATATTATACCATGGATTTCTAGAAATCCTCAATTATAGTTGAGAGCTTTTGATCGCCTGCAGGAGCTTGATTTTCTAATATCTAAAAGAGAATAGTATGGATCCTTTACTTTCCGGTCTCGGCGCCCTGTTACCATGGTAGCGCCTGACGTCCGGTCAGCTGATGCGCTCCACGGGCAGGAAGTGAGGAGGCCTGTGGAACGCACGCCGGAGCTTTCACTCTACCAATGTGCTTTTTATGATATGCACAAGATCGTGGCCTACTATCATGACTGGATCTAGGTAGGGTGTTGACTGGCATTTTAATTACTGATCTTTATGTGTTTTATGTACATTTGTGATATGTTTATTGTTATTATTGTTTCTATATGGGGTGTGGGGGTGTTGCTTTGATTAATTGGTGGGTGGGTTTATATAGGGTATATAAGGGTAATCTTTTCAGTCTGTAATCATCTTGACAAAGGTCTACATACAGACCGAAACGTTGCTCTGAATCTTGCACTGATGATCTGAATAAAAAAACCTTTTGCTATTTTGAAGACTGGTGAGTGCTCCTGCTTTCTTATTGGAGATATATATATATATATATATATATATATATATATATATATATATATATATATATATATATGTGTAAAAAATAGGAGTAAAGCGCCACATGTGAGGGAAAACAATACCTGAAATTGAATATATTTATATGTAAAAAACACTCCCTTGTAGGTAATAGGGTGTCAGCCGTCCTCTAAGCAGTCTTACAGCATTGGTGAGATGCTGTATGGAGATAAATAGATATGGGTAGATAGGGGTACTGGCGACCAGCTGGTGTTTTTATATATCAAAAATATTTAGCGGACTGGAGTATCAAATATATAAGGACTGGATTAAGAAAAAACTCCTTTTTATATAAAAGAGAATTAGCAATTTATTTTACAAATAATAAAAAATATATATATATAAAATATTCAACACTTGCTTTCTAAAAGATACATATAAAACCGATTCCTCTACAAATATAAAAAATGTATTAAAACGGATTATATAGTAAAAAGCAGTTGTATAAAATTATTTTAAGACATATATTGGAAGGAAAAATAAAAATTTTCTTAAAAAATTAATAGTTAGTAACAAGCAGCTTATCTTTGGGTGGAGGGTCATACAGGAGATCCCAACGCGTTTCGTCTGTCTGACTTCATCAAGGGGTAGTGACTTAATGATATATATATATATAACATGCCCAAAGAGACACGAGTCTACTGGGTCCTAGAGACAAAGCTATGTCGATTTCTGCTTGACGTGTCCTGTAGAATATGCAATGGACAGATGATGCCGACTTAAGAGGCATATGGAAGGCTGAGGATTGTGTGGAGAAGGGTTCTCGGACCTGGTCTCCACAGCTATATCTGGTAATTCTGATATTTTGCTTTATATTCCTGCACAGCCTAGGAAAGCACGACATTATCAAATGCAGCCTTTCGAACAAAGAAACAAGAAAGTCCGAGGTGCGTCCTTTCTTGCCAGAGGCGAGGGCAGAGGAAAGAAGCTGCACAACACAGCTAGTTCACAGGAACAGAAGTCCTCCCCGGCCTCTACAAAATCCACCGCATGTCGCTGGGGCTCCACAGGCGGAGCTAGGCCCGGTGGGGGCACGCCTTCGTAAGTTCAGCCACAAGTGGGTTCACTCCCTGTTAGATCCCTGGGCAATAGATATTGTGTCTCGGGGATACAAGCTGGACTTTGAGGAGAAGCCCCCTCACCGACGGCCCTGCCGGCTTCCCCCCACGAGAGGGAAACAGTGTTAACTGCAATTCACAAATTGTATCTTCAACAGGTGGTGGTCAAGGTTCCCCTCCTTCAACAAGGAGGGGGTTATTATTCGACCATTTTGTAGTCCCGAAACCAGACGGTTCGGTCAGACCCATATTGAATTTAAAATCCCTGAACATATACCTGAAAAGGTTCAAGTTCAAGATGGAATCGCTATGAGCGGTAATCGCAAGCCTGAAAGGGGGAGATTTTATGGTGACTCTGGACATAAAGGATGCATACCTTCATGTCCCCATTTATCCACCTCATCAGGCGTACCTCAGAATTGCGGTACGGGATTGTCATTACCAATTTCAGACGTTGCCGTTTGGTCTCTCCACGGCCCCGAGAATATTCACCAAGGTAATGGCGGAAATTATGGTGCTCCTGCGGAAGCAAGGTGTCACTATTATCACGTACTTGGACGATCTCCTCATAAAAGCGAGATCAAGAGAGCAGTTGCTGAACAGCGTATCACTTTCTCTGGAAGTGTAACGTAATCACGGCTGGAGTCTATATATTCCAAAGTCGCAGTTGGTTCCTACAGCTCATCTGCCTCTCCTAGGCATGATCCTAGACACAGACCAGAAAAGGGTTTATCTCCTGATAGAGAGAGCTCAGGAGCTCGTGACACTGGTCAGGAATCTATTAAAACCAAAACGGGTATCAGTGCATCACTGCACTCGAGTCCTGGGAAGGATGGTGGCATCTTACGAGGCCATTCCCTTCGGCAGGTTCCATGCGAGGACCTTCCAGTGGGACTTACTGGACAAGTGGTCCGGATCACATCTTCAGATGCATCGGTTAATCACCCTATCCCCCAGGGCCAGGGTGTCTCTACTGTGGTGGCTGCAGAGTGCTCGCATTCAGGACTGGGTCCTGGTGACCACGGATGCAAGCCTCCGAGGGTGGGGGGCAGTCACACAGGGAATACATTTCCAAGGGCTGTGGTCAAGTCAGGAGACTTGCCTTCACATCAACATCCTGGAACTAAGGGCCATATACAACGCCCTACGTCAAGCGGAGTCCCTGCTTCGCGACCAACCGGTTCTGATTCAGTCAGACAACATCACCGCAGTGGCTCATGTAAACTGCCAAGGCGGCACAAGGAGCAGGGTGGCGATGGTAGAAGCCACCAGAATTCTTCGCTGGGCGGAGAATCACGTAAGCGCACTGTCAGCAGTGTTCATTCCGGGAGTGGACAACTGGGAAGCAGACTTCCTCAGCAGGCACGACCTCCACCCGGGAGAGTGGGGACTTCATCAAGAAGTCTTCACGCAGATTGCAAGTCGGTGGGAACTGCCACAGGTGGACATGATGGCATCCCGCCTCAACAAAAAGCTACAGAGATATTGCGCCAGGTCAAGAGACCCTCAGGCGATAACTGTGGACGCACTGGTGACACCGTGGGTGTTCCCGTAGGTATATGTATTTCCTCCTCTTCCTCTCATACCCAAGGTGCTGAGTATCATAAGGAAACGAGGAGTGAGAACAATACTCATTGTTCCGGATTGGCAAAGAAGGACTTGGTATCCAGATCTGCAAGAAATGCTCATAGAGGCCTCTGCCTCTAGGACAGGACTTGTGCAATAGGGGCCCTGTCTGTTCCAAGACTTACCGCGGCTGCGTTTGACGGCATGGCGGTTGAACGCCGGATCCTAGCAGAAAAAGGCATTCCGGATGAGGTCATTCATACGCTGATAGAGGCTAGGAAGGATGTGACTGCTCAACATTATCACCGTATATGGCGGAAATATGTGGCTTGGTGTGAGGCCAGGAATGCCCCTATGGAGGAATTCCAGCTGGGCCTATTCCTTCACTTCCTACAGTCGGGAGTGACTTTGGGCCTTAAATTGGGTTCCATTAAGGTTCAGATTTCGGCCTTATCCATTTTCTTTCAAATAGAACTGGCTTCTCTGCCTGAAGTTCAGACGTTTGTAAAGGGAGTGCTGCATATTGGGATCTTAACGTGGTGTTGAGTTTCCTGAAATCACACTGGTTTGAACCACTCAAAACAATGGAAGTAAAATATCTCACGTGGAAGGTGGTCATGCTATTAGCCTTGGCTTCGGCTAGGCGTGTGTCAGAATTGGCGGCTTTGTCCCATAAAAGCCCTTATCTGGTTTTCCATGCGGATAGAGCAGAATTGCGGACCGCCCACAATTTCTGCCGAAAGTGGTTTCATCCTTTCATATAAACCAACCTATTGTGGTGCCTGTGGCTACTACTGACTTGGAGGATTCCGAGTCACTGGATGTAGTCGGGGCTTTGAAGGTTTATGTAGCCAGAACGGCTAAGGTCAGGAAAACAGAATCTTGGTTTATCCTGTATGCTTCCAACAAGCTTGGGGCGCCTGCTTCAAAGCAAACTATTGCTCGCTGTATCTGTAACACGATTACAGCAGGCTCATTCTGCGGCTGGGTTGCCGCTGCCTAAATCAGTTAAGGCCCATTCCACAAGGAAGGTGGGCTCTTCTTGGGCGTCTGCATCAAACACCTTTGCAAAGTTCTACAAGTTTGATACCCTGGCTGAGGAGGACCTTGTGTTTGCTCATTCGGTGCTGCAGAGTCATCCGCACTCTCCCGCCCGTTTGGGAGCTTTGGTATAATCCCCATGGTCCTTACGGAGTCCCCAGCATCCACTAGGACGTTAGAGAAAATAAGATTTTACTTACCGGTAAATCTATTTCTCGTAGTCCGTAGTGGATGCTGGGCGCCCGTCCCAAGTGCGGACTTCTTCTGCAATACTTGTATATAGTTATTGCTTAAATAAGGGTTATGTTATGGTTGCATCAGGGTTGATCTGATGCTCCGTTGTTGTTCATACTGTTAACTGGGTATGTTTATCACAAGTTATACGGTGTGATTGGTATGAGTCTTATGGGCC
This sequence comes from Pseudophryne corroboree, assembly GCF_028390025.1. Classification (NCBI taxonomy): domain Eukaryota; kingdom Metazoa; phylum Chordata; class Amphibia; order Anura; family Myobatrachidae; genus Pseudophryne; species Pseudophryne corroboree. The sequence continues at coordinate 267,269,929 of NC_086444.1, forward strand.
CTACTCACTGGCCGAGGTGCCCGACGGCCGATACGGCCGACGAGCGACCCGGCGGCGGGGGGGGCAGTGACGGGGGGAGTGAAGCTTCTTCACTCCCCCCGTCACCCGGCTCCATAGACGTGCAGGCAAATATGGACGAGATCGTCCATATTGGCCTGCATGCACAGCCGACAGGAGACCAGCGATGAACGAGCGCGGGGACGCGCATCGTTCATCGCTTAAGTCTCCACACTGAAAGATATGAACGAGATCTCGTTCATTTATGAACGAGATCGTTCATATCTTTCAAAATATCGGCCAATGTGTAGGGCCCATTACCCTGGATTCCAAAATCCTTTCCTTGTACTGTCGGCTCTTCCGGGCACAGTTTCTCTAACTGAGGTCTGGAGGAGGAACATAGAGGGAGGAGCCAGAACACACCAGAATCCAAATTCTTTCTTAAAGTGCCCTGTCTCCTGCGGAGCCCGTCTATTCCATGGTCCTTACGGAGTCCCCAGCATCCACTACGGACTACGAGAAATAGATTTACCGGTAAGTAAAATCTTATTTTTTGTGTCAGTGTGCTTCTGGTCTGTGTGTGGGTGTCAGTGTTTCTCTGGAACCTGCCCCATATGTGTGTGTCAGTGTGTCACTTATACAATCTATGTAACATGTATAAGCTACTCCTTTGGGGTGTAACGTGTATAAGTGTCTCCTCTGGGGTGTAACGTGTATAAGAGTCTCTACTGGGGTGTGACGTAGCATGTATGAGGGGCTCTTCTGTGGCGTAGCATCAGAGCCGGCCCTAACCAATATGATGCCCTAGGCAAGATTTTGGCTGGTGCCCCCTAGCACTACCGCTGGTTCCGCCTCTGACCTTGCACCTCTTTCCCAGCACCATTGCCCCTCACCCATAGCAGTCCTTATTTTGGTGTTTGTACCCCCTATATTTTAAATAGGAACAGTTCACACATTTGGTGCACAGCCCAAAAAGGGGTGTGTTTTTGCTGGCAAGGGGCATGGCCACACAATAGTAACTCCAATTTCAATAATGCCTCACAGTACTGCAACTTTATTCACATTTGATCATGCGATAGTTTCCATAATTCATATTACATCCCACAGTAGTATCACTTTACCTTATAAACGTTACTCCTCACAGTAGAGCCCCTTATTCACATTACATCACACTGAATTGCTCCTTATTCACAATGCACCACACCCTATTGCTCTTTATTCATATTAGACGACCCTTTCTATACGAAACCCCACATAGATCATCTTATACACATAATGCCATACATTAGTAATGCATTTATACACATAATTCCACACAGTAATGCCCCTTACACATTATTAATGTCCTTATAAACATAATGCGTCTTACACATTATGACAACCTTTATTAATGCCCTTTTACACATAATGTCCCTTACATATATCCCGCATATTATTAATGCCCTTATACACATAATGACACACATAGTGCCCCCTACACATTTGCTGCACATTATTAATGCTCCTATACACATAATGACACACATACAGTAGTACCCTGTTACACATATGCTGCACATTATTAATGCCCTTATACACATAATGACACACATAGTGCCCCTTACACATATGTTGTACATTATTAATGCATTTTTACATGACACACATAATGCTCCTTACACATATTCCGAACACTACTGCACAACTAACCCACTCACATGCACACAGCACTCACACTTCCACTAACACTGTGACCTCTGCCTCTGCTTGGATACAGATGTGTCCTCATAAATCTTGCCTCAATGCTAACGTTGGGCACCTTTTTTTTTATGAAAATGCATCTTATTTGCATTGCTATGTAGCTAGGATGCACAAGCAGATTCTGCTGATTAAAATGATATGCAGCATGCCTATATATTGTGTGAGACTGTGGCTGTATCTGCATAAGAAATGCTACACACATAATATAGGCATGTTGCATATCATTTTAATCAGCAGAAGCTACTGATGCCCCTAGGCATATCAAATGCCCTAGGAAATTGCCTAGTTTGCCTATGCCTATGGCCGGCTCTGCGTAGCATGTATATTGGGCTCTACTGTGTGGTGCAATGTGAATTGATACTATTCTGTGACCATGTCCCTTATCCATGAATCCACGCCACTATATATTCCACTATGGGGCCCCAAAATATATATTTGCATACCAAAAAATTAGGCTCTGCCCGTCCCTGTATACACGCTTTCAGTCACATTCTGTTTTAATATTGGGCCTCTGGTGGCTGCTGTTCAGCTTGGGATCCTATTAAACTCATTGTAAATGCTGATGATTTTACAATCTTTTTACAAACGGCTGTTTATTAAAAAGATTGTAAAACTAAAACTTTTATTGTTTGTTTTGGCAATACAGGTTTTTGTTGTGCCGCCGCAATCCCTCATTTCATAAGTCGCCCCAGCAAAAACCTCACTGCTGTGTGAGCGAAGTACAGATGTTGTTACTGTTAGCATTACTGCCCCACCGCAGCGAGGTTACGGGTTCGTGGAGTTTGTACAGTATATTCTCCCCGTGCTTGCATGGGTTTCCTCCGGGTACTCCGGTTTCCCCCACTGTATACAAATATGCTAGTAGGTTTATTGGTTCCCAACAAAAATTAACCCTAGTGCGTAAGTGTGTGCATATACTGTGTTTAGGGCAGACTAGATGGGCCAAGTGGTCCTTATCTGTCATCACATTCTATAGGGTCAATCCAGTCGGCCCGAACTCGCTCAAAACTGCTCGCTTCTGCACAGGGTAGGGAGCAATTTTGAGCGAATTCAGGCATAATCCAGACTGCGAAGGGTGCAAGATCGGGTACCGTTGCTGGCGTTTAAATGCCGTGGCAACGGCACATCGCACCCTCTGCAGCTAATTGGATTGACCCCTATGTTTCTCACTGGCAGCTTAGTGCAGAAGGCAAGGAATTCCTCCATGCTTCTCATATTGCATTTAGCTTTGACCTGTCCAACTGCGCATTGATGGGTATAATCCCCTATAGATCATCTCAATGCTTTTTGTTCATTGCTGGACTGCGGTATGCCTCCTTCCACAGACGTCTATGGAGGTGTAGGTAAGCAGCAGGGTATGGGAGAAATCTCTGGTGATTAATTATCACTTGTCACCACAAATGGTCATTATTGCCATGTCAGATGAGTAAGCTTGTTTGCCGCAGGGAAAAGTCTCTTACCCTCCTAGCCATAGGCCTTATGCCAGTATCCACATACAGAATGAAGACAGTTTGCCGCAGAATATTATATTTTTGCTATGCACTATACTGCGTAGTAACCCCAGCTGGTAAACACCATAACAGTGCAGATAATTGTAGCGAGTACATTAAAATCTATTGAAAGCTTAAAGTCCTTGTCCAAACATATATCTCATAAATTCACATTTTGAGTCATGAATCTCCAATAAAAAAATATTTACTTCATTCCGCTCAACCAATCCGTGCGGGTGACCCACTGGCACTAACACTCCTATTCTGTGTTCTGCGTCTCTCTGCCATCTGTTGGAGCAGATGAACTGGGAGCCAAATGCAGGTAAGAGTGCATTTCCCCGAGGGAACCACCACCCCACTAAAGTACTACATGAGAGAAGGCACTTGGCTTTTGTTGGTGGGGAGGAGATTCACTAATGGTGAATTTGTTTGTGGAATTTCACAGTAATTATCTTTCTCTTATGTCCTAGAGCAGTGGTTCTCAAACTCGGTCCTCAGGACCCCACACAGTGCATGTTTTGCAGGTTTCATCACAGAATCACAAGTGAAATAATAAGCTGCACCTGTGGGCCCTTTAAAATGTGTCAGTGAGTAATTAATACACCTGTGCCCCTGCTGGGTTACCTGCAAAACATGCACTGTGTGGGCTCCTGAGGACCGAGTTTGAGAACCTATGTCCTAGAGCACAGGTTCTCAAACTCGGTCCTCAGGACCCCACATGGTCCATGTTTTGCAGGTCACCTGTAGATTTTTAAAATGTGACAGTTGGTGATACACAGTGCAGCTGCCGGGTGACATGGAAAACGTGAACCGTGTGGGGTCCTGAGGACCGAGTTTGAGAACCACTGTCCTAGAGGATACTGTGTTCCATATAGTACCATTGGGTATAGACTGGTCCACTAGGAGCCATGGTCACTTTAAGAATTTGATAGTGTGGGCTGGCTCCTCCCTCTATGCCCCTCCTACCAGACTCAGTTTAGAAAATGTGCCCGAAGGAGCCGGTCACGCTTTATGGAAGCTACTGAAGAGTTTTCTGCATTTATTTTATGTTTATTTTCAGGCATGGCTGGATGGCACCAGCCTGCTTGCTTCGTGGGACTTAGGGGAAGAACTGGCCAACCTCTTGAAGGGATAATGATCCCGTTCCCCGCTGACAGGACACAGAGCTCCTGAGGAAACTGTTTGCAAGCCGCACCACGGCGAGCGTACATTCCCGCAGCACACCGCCACCCCTAACAGCCAGACGAATGAACAGCGGTTAGTACCGAGCCGGCGTCCCGGTTATCGGGGCGCCGGCCAATATGGCAGCATGAGGGTACGGAGACGCAGAGCTTCTAACCGGCGCGGAATGCGTCCCCAAACACAGTGCACAGCTGCGTCTCAGTACACTGTACACAGTACCCACAATGGCAAAAACAGCCTTAAATCAGTTTTCTCTCCATTTTAAGCACCAGATTAGCTCAGCCAGTATAAAAAAGCAGGAAGACCGCGTGCCATTGAAGGGGCGGGGCCTTCACTATGAGCGGAACCAGCAGTTCACCAGCGCCATTTTACCTCTGCAGTGGACACAGACGCTGACTGACAGGGAGAGAGACTCCAGATTACCTCAGCGGTACCAGGGGGTCATGGCAGGGGGGGAGCAATTATTAGGGGGAGATTCAAATGTTTGGAAAGTCAGTTGGGAGTCTGTTTTTTCCTATCTAATAGGAAAAAACAGACACCTAACCGACTTTTCAAACATTTGAATCTCCCCCTGCGACCCGGCTTAACATGGCATTAGCGATAAGGGCGCAGTGGGGGCTGACTCCAAATAACTGTGTTTTCCTGAAGGGCTCTTTATGGGTTAATTGTGCTTAACCTTTTCCTGTGTGTGTGTGTGTGTGTGTGTGTGTGTGTGTTGCCACATTTACATTATGTCAGGCAAAGAGTGTGTTTCTTGTACAGCTGAGTGTTCCTCTTCACCATGGGGCTCACTACTGGGTACTCAGGGGAGTGCATATTCCCAGAATAGCGGGGCTGAACCGGAGTGGGTTAATTCCATTAAAAGAATGATCTCCAATATTTCTACAAAATTATCCCGCAATGAGAAAGAGACGCAATACTTAAGACAGACTGTGGATGAGTTTATGAATAGAGAGTTAGTCCCCAAACCAGCGTCTCATTCCCCTCTCAGTTGTCCGCAAAAATGATCTCTGGCCCATATCCTGCAGTCTGATTCTGACGGGTCAGACATGGAGGAGGGTGAGGTGGATTTGAAGGGGGGGGGGGGGGGGGGTGCTACTCTGTCACAGGGAATAGAGGCTCTTATAGAGGCTATCAGAGATGTTCTGTAAATTCCTGATAAGGTGTCAGAGGAGTGTGAGGAATCTTATTTTAATGTAAAAAAGAAGTCCTCAGTCACTTTTCCTGCGTCAAAGAAATTGAATACCCCGTTTGAAGAACCGTGTGTTAATCCTGATAAGAAATTTCAAATCCCTAAAAGGTTGCTCTCATCTTTTCCTTTTCCTCTGGAGGATAGGAAAAAATAGGAAAATCCACCGATAGTGGACGCATCAGTCTCTAGGCCAGGCATGTCCAAACTTTGTGTGTGTCAGCGTGCCCCTGGACCCTGTGTGTGTCAGCGTGCCCCTGGACCCTGTGTGTGTCAGCGTGCCCCTGGACCCTGTGTGTGTCAGCGTGCCCCTGGACCCTGTGTGTGTCAGCGTGCCCCTGGACCCTGTGTGTGTCAGCGTGCCCCTGGACCCTGTGTGTGTGTCAGCGTGCCCCTGGACCCTGTGTGTGTCAGCGTGCCCCTTTACCCTGTGTGTGTCAGCGTGCCCCTGGACCCTGTGTGTGTCAGCGTGCCCCTGGACCCTGTGTGTGTCAGTGAGCCCCTGGACCCTGTGTGTGTCAGCGGTGCCCCTGGACCCTGTGTGTGTCAGCGAGCCCCTGGACCCTGTGTGTGTCAGCGAGCCCCTGGACCCTGTGTGTGTCAGCGTGCCCCTGGACCCTGTGTGTGTCAGCGTGCCCCTGGACCCTGTTTGTGTCAATATGCTCATATACAATATGTTTTTGTGTCAGTGTGCTTCTGGTCTGTGTGTGGGTGTCAGTGTTTCTCTGGGACCTGCACCATAAGTGTGTGTCACCTATACAATCTATGTAACATGTATAAGCTGCTCCTCTGTGGTGCAACTTGTATAAGTGTCTCTACTGTGGTGCAACGTGTCTAAGCGTCTCCTCTGGGGTGTAACGTGTGTAAGCGTTTTCTCTGGGGTGTGATGTAGCTTGTATAAGGGGCTCTTCTGTGGCGTAGCATGTATATTGGGCTCTACTGTGTGGTGCAATGTGAATTGATACTATTCTGTGGCCATGTCCCTTATCCATGAAGCCACACCACTATATATTCCACTAAGGGGCCCCAAAATATATTTCTTACGTCCTAAAGGATGCTGGGGTCCATTTTAGTACCATGGGGTATAGACGTTCCGCAGGAGCCTTTGGCACTTTAAGACTTTTCAACAGTGTGAACTGGCTCCTCCCTCTATGCCCCTCCTCCAGACCTCAGTTTAGAAAATGTGCCCAGGAGACTGGATGCACACTAGTGAAGCTCTACAGAGCTTTGCTGGAAAAAGACTTTCTTAGGTTTTTTATTTTACAGGGAAGCTGCTGGCAACAGCTTCCCTGCTTCGTGGGACTTAGGAGGGGAAGTAGGAACCAACTTCTCAATTAGTTAATGGTTCTGCTTACACCATTAGCTCCTGAAGGGTACTGAACACAGCCTAAGCCTGGCCAGCGCTCACTCCCACAGCACTGCCGCCACCCCCTAACAGAGCCAGAAGTCAGAAGGCTGGTGAGTATATTACCGGAGTCCTGCAGAGGGGATCCTCCGGTCATCGTTGGTGGCATACAGGTACACGTGCAGCGCGCATCATGTCTCTCAGCACAAGGGTGCAGAGTGCAGGGGGGGGGGAAATGGGGGGCGCGCTCTGAGGGCATGTTTTAAAACCTTACTCTCACTGGTAAAAAGGGTACATACATGTACAGCCGCTGATGTGCCATCCCCAGCCATTATTAATATTACATTGCTGAGGCTGAAGGGCGGGGCTTCTCCTCAGACTTGCCAGAACACTCACTGGGTGGCATTTTCTCCTGCAGAAACTCCAGTGTGAAGCTCCTGAACGTTGTTTCTCCTCATGACAACGCTGACACAAGTACAGGGTGTTATAGAAGGGGCAGAGAGTGTTCATTATAATTAGGTCTGTGGGCCTATTATTGGTATATGCGCTGTAAGTGGGTAATATTTCCACAAATCACAATAAGGAGCAGTGTGTGTGTGGACTGGCAAATCCCTCTGTGTCTCTCTGATAGACTTTAGTGTGGGTCTGTCCCCAATAGCTCCCCTGTGTGATAGAGGTGTGTGTGTGTGTGTGTGTGTGTGTGTACACAAGCGTGTAACGTCGGACATTGGGGAGGGTTCTTCACAGGAAGAACCCATTTTAGATGCACAAGAGGGTAATGTGGCCCTTCCCTCTCAGAAGGAGCCGGAGTGGGAATATGTCAATTGCAAAGAATTCTCAGAGTCTGAACAATAGACTAAATATTGAAAGCAGTCTGTGGAGGATGCACTGTTTACTGACCCCTCCATATCATCCACTCGGGTCCCATCCAGTTCCCAGAAAAGGTCTCTGGCCCAGATAATGCAAGGAGACACAGACACAGATTCCGACTCTGACGTCGACACTGGGGATTTGAGAGGGGTAGACCCCAAATTAGCCAAAAGCATACAATGTATTATAGTTGCTATAAAGGAAGTGTTGGAGTTTCCTGAAGCAACACTGGTCCCTGAGGAAAGGGATTATTTTAAATTAAATAAAAAGCAGGTTGTGACTTTTCCTCCTTCAAAGGATTTGAATGCGTTCTTTGAAGAATCCTGGGCTAACCCTGAGAAGAAATTTACCCTTCCCAGAAGGATACGTGTAGCGTACCCTTTCCCTGAGGAAGACAGGCACAAATGGGAGACTCCTCCAATGATAGACACCTTAGTTTCTCGGCTGGCTAAGAAAATTGTTTTGAGCTGCCCCTGGTTCAGCCTCTTGAAAAGATCCAGGTGACCGTAAATTAGAAACAACCCTGAAATCCATATCAGAATCAGAATCAGCTTTATTGGCCAGGTGTACTCAAGTACACTAGGAATTCTTTGTGGTACAATGCATCGCCAAGCAGCAACATGAAGGGGGAATACATAGCATAAGAAGGGGGAATAACATAGCATACATTACAAACATTACACATATGAGTTCATACTGCACATTGCAACTGTACAATAGACTCAACATATTATACATATTATACATGTAAGACTAAAAACAAAGGCTGCTTGGCAGAGCAGCACCGAGGCAGCTATCCGCGGCGCCAACTAGAACTCAAACAATGCACATAATACAAAAGATTTAAGTATTACATCAAAAGATAAACCACACAGACAATAAAGACAGAATAATGCATGATTGGTGTAGGCATTTTGGGTAATAACCTCCAGGGGTTGTGTATTCCACCCTCACAAGGTACCAGGTGCGGCAGCCATCTTAGGCGCACTGCGTAGGATTACCCAGGGTGGAATAGACCACCCCTAGAAGAGAACACAAAAACGGGGAGATTGCAGAGTCCTTAAGTTCAAAGTAGTGTTCCACTAAAACCATCAGGTCCATGTATTTTTCATCCAATCCACAAGCGCACCAGATAAGGCAGCCATGTTGGGCGCACTACGAAGGTTACACAGTGGGAGATGAGCCATACAAGGGCCAAATGCATGTATTGGAAAACTGACACGTGTGTAGGAGTATGCTATGCCCTGCATGGAAAGATCCAAATGAAGCACACCCTGCCCATGGAGGAACCATCCGAGGCAGCCATGTGGGGTGCACTGCGTAGGTTACTGCTGGCAGGGTGTGCACCCAGTGGAGGTACACATTACAGGAATAGCACACAGTGGGGTGGAAGTACCCTGTAAGAAGAAAGAGAAGAGAAAATAACACATTTGCAGGAAAACTGTAGTAACATTATTTTGTGAAAATGATAAATGACCTGGTCTCATGAGAGCAGTGCGGGTGGGTGTGAGAATGTGGGGAGCACACTAATGTCCAATGGAACTGACCCAGCAAAGTCTGGTCCTGATGCGCACGTTCCTCAGTTCCCTGCTCAGCTTGAGGGGTAGTCCCGGGGGCAGTCACGATGTTCTTGGATAGAGGAGTAGTAGGCATTGGTCCTGGTGTTCTCATGGCAGAGGTGAGGAGAGACCACATGATGGTCCTGAGTTGCAGTGTTTGCTGAACCGTTGCTTGGAGACCAGGGGCAGTGAGCAATGTGGCTTTGCAAAAAGGTCTGCATTACTGGGCGCCGCCATGTTGGAGACCAAGTTTTAAGCATAGTTCCTGTTTCTTCCAGCCAATCCAGGGGAAGCTCTCCCTATAAAAGGGGGCTGGTTTAGGACAGGGATGCCAGTGCTTCAAGTTACAACCCTGTTGTAGGTGCTTTAGCCTGTGCTCCCAGGATTCCTGCTGGATCTTGGCTCCTCCTGATCCTGCTTGGTCGGTTCTTTGTTGCTGCTGCAGCCCTGCCGTTTCTTGCCTGCTACTGCCTGTGGAAGCGCTCCTGGAAAACCTGGTCCAGTAAGACTCTTTGGGCACAGTCGGCCCCGGGTCTTCTGCCTCGTCTTTCAAGCCACACTCCACAGATCTCCTTCACCAGCCACGCCTTTGTACCACTGACCACAGCCTGCAGATTATTATCTTCAAGCCTTGTTTTCCAAACCACAGTCCACAGTCCTTGTTTCCAGCCACGTTTTCAACTACCATCCACAGTTCCACAGTTCATCATCTACAGTCTCGTCTTTCAAATCACAGTCCGCAGTTCTTCACCTCCAGCCACATCTTTAACCATTGCGCTTCAGCCTCAGTTCCCTACCTCAGCTCTGTACATAATAAATACTTTCCATTGACTCTCAAACCCCGCCTACGTTCTTCATTGCTCCGTGTCCCATGCGAAGGAACTATATCCAGCCCCCTCATCTGGTTCATTCACAACCTGCTACCTCCTCGGGCAAATCTCAGCTGCCGGATCCTCAAACCCTGCCAGACGTGACAGTAAGCACTGGCCCAATGGATTCGACGGGTGATCAGGCCTCAGGAGGAGATTCAACTGCAGATATCTGGTCTCGCTTAAATAAGCAGGAGGCCACACAATCTCAAATCGTGCAGTTCATGCAGAGTATGTCCGAACGTCTCGATTCTCTCTGTGTTGCCATGACGGCACCTCAAGTATCTACAGCTGCTCCCACATTGGCACCTCCGGTCCTGCTTCCTCATGTACCAGTACCACTTCCACGTTTGCATTTGCCACCTCCCAGTAAATTTTATAGGAATCCAAAACAATGCCACGGGTTTCTTAACCAGTGCGAAATCCAGTTCGAACTACAGTCGGCCAACTTCCCATCAGCACGAACCAAAGTAGCCTATATAATTTCTTTACTTACCGGGCAAGCGTTGGAATGGGCTTCACCATTGTGGGAGAGGATGGATCCCATCTTATCTAACTATCCAGAATTCATGGCCACCTTTCGAAGAATCTTCGACGAACCGGGCAGGACTTCTGCCGCCTCATTGGAGATCCTGCGCCTGCGTCAGGGCACGCGTACGGTCAGTCAGTACGTGATCCAGTTTTGCACCCTTTCCTCAGAACTGAACTGGAACGAGGAGGCTCTCATTGCAGCTTTCTGGAGCGGTCTCTCCGAAAAGATCAAAGATGACCTCGCAACTCAGGACGTACCTGATAAGTTGGATAAACTAATTTCTTTATGCAATAAGTTAGATCTGAGGTACTGTTATGAGCCACGGCTGTGGCTCATTCCTGTTTTGCAGTTTTGTTCTGTATTTCATGTTATACTTCTGTTTATGTTCCCCGTGGGTGTCATGGGGTGCTCGGAGCTCACCCTTAAGGAGGGGATACTGTTATGAACCACAGGAAGTGGTTCATTCCTATTTTATGTTTATAAAGTTGTCTTGCATGCCAGGATTTCCTGTTGCTCTGTTTTAGAATACTCTTGTCTGCTGCCGCTGGTGAGTCTGTGTAATTGCAGCTTGTTCCCATGTGTTCAGCCTCACCTGGCTGCTAATTGCATCTTGTCAGTTTGGAATCATGCAACAGGGCAGCTGCATTGGATTATTAATTAGGCCTCTCTGTTATATGCTGGCTGACTGCATTCACAGATGCTGGTGATATTCCTTGGTTTGCAGTCTGCTTGAAGTGTGAGCTGGTTCCTGTCAGTCCCTGTGTTGATTCCTGTGTCAGTCCCTGTGTCGATTCCTGTGTCTGATCCGGTGTCCTGCGGTGAGGCGTTCCTGCCCTGAGGTCCAGTGGCTTTGCCTGTCCCTGGTTAAGTCTTCTGGCTTCCTGGTGTCCACCGGTCTGTCGTTTGGGATTCTGCCTGTCCTCCAGTTCTGAGAGTCGGTGTCGGCAGCATTAGAAGTTCCTGTCCGTTTGCCAGTATTCGTACCGGTTCCGTGAGTAGCGGCTCTCCCACGTCCGTTGGCCTAGGCCGCTGTATTCCATTATTGTTTCTGTCCCTGGTGTTTTGCAGAGGGTTCTGCTTATGCTGTCACCGCCGGTACACAAAGGTATTGTGTCGGCGTGTGATCAGCATTTCCTTTGTTGTTCTTTTCCTTTGGCGGTTTCTCCGCACATACTTTAGGTTTTTAGTTAGCTTGTAGCCCCTGGCCTGTTTGCTTAGTTAGAGGTCCTCTTGTTATCATTCTGCCTCGGATTTCCCTTTGTCTCTCATTAAGACCGGGGGGCACCGGAGTTGGGCAGACATAATCCGCCCTTCAAACGTGGCTGCCAAGGGCTCAAGAAACCATAGTCTCGCAAGGGATTTCCGATAGCACGGGTGAGACAACAGAGTTAGGGCGCCAGGGGCTATTCCCTTTCCATTCCCCTTTCCCAGCGTTACGTCCTGGTGCTCTGGACTCACTTCATGAACATCTCCCTTGTTCTGAGCACCAGGAACCTAACATTATCACCAGCCATACCACAAAAAAGAAATAAAACTTTTTTTTCTTTTTTGGCCCAGTCCAGTGTCTAGTCTAGAATCCAGTCCTGTCTAGAATTCAGTGTGCAGAATCCAATCCGGTGTTTAGATTCCAGTCTTGTCTAGAATTCAGTGTGCAGAATCCAATCCGGTGTTTAGAATCCAGTCCTGTCTAGAATTCGGTGTTTAGAATCCAGTCCGGTGTATCCAGTCCGGTGTTTAGAATCCAGTCCGGTGTTTAGAATCCAGTCCGGTGTTTAAAAAAAAAAAAAAAAAAAAAGTCTTGTTTTGTTTAGCAAAAATTTAGTCTTGCCTTGTCTTGTCTTGTCTTGCCTTGTCTTGCCTTGTCTTGTCTAGTTTTAAATCCTCCTATGTCTACTATGCAAGCCCTGCAGGCATCTCTCGCAGCCCTGAACTCTGTATTCAGTGCTTTGAGACCAGAGCGACTAGAAGTTTTGCAGCAATCCCTAAAGCAACTGCAAAACCTACTGACTAAAATCTTGCTCATCTTGCCAGAAGTCGTTGAGAGTACATCTATCTCTAAAGAGACTCTTGTTCACAGTATGGTGACAAGAGAATCCTCTGGTTTAATTGAAGAGAAAAGGTTTAAAAGTTTTCTGCGGCCCAGGCTCTCAGAAGAGGAGCGTCTGCGTCGCAGAAACTTAAACTTGTGCCTATATTGTGGGGGTTTAGGCCACTATCTGCAGACCTGTGAGTTGCGCAAGCCAAAGTGTGGTGACGAGTCTTGCCCTCTGGCCAAGTTGAGTTAGGATACAAGACCTACTCCTGTCTCTACTGTGGCAGAGGTACTTGTCACACAACCCACACTAAAAAGCTCTCTGTCCTATAATTGGGGTCCTTGGGCAAGGGAGCCCCATTATAGATTCAGGAATCAAAAGAGAATGTTTCTCTCCTCTCTTGAGGTTCCTGTGGAAGCAGAGTTGCAAGCCCCTGGAGTGGTGCCCGATGCCCAGGTTCCTGGAGTGGTGCCCGATGCCCAGGTTCCTGGAGTGGTGCCCGATGCCCAGGTTCCTGGAGTGGTGCCCGATGCCCAGGTTCCTGGAGTGGTGCCCGATGCCCAGGTTCCTGGAGTGGTGCCCGATGCCCAGGGTCCTGGAGTGGTGCCCGTAGCCCAGGGTCCTGGAGTGGTGCCCGTAGCCCAGGGTCCTGGAGTGGTGCCCGTAGCCCAGGGTCCTGGAGCGGTGCCCGTAGCCCAGGGTCCTGGAGCGGTGCCCGATGCCCAGAGTGCTGGAGCGGTGCCCGATGCCCAGAGTGCTGGAGCGGTGCCCGATGCCCAGAGTGCTGGAGCGGTGCCCGATGCCCAGAGTGCTGGAGCGATGCCCAGAGTGCTGGAGCGGTGCCCGATGCCCAGAGTGCTGGAGCGGTGCCCGATGCCCAGAGTGCTGGAGCGGTACCCGATGCCCTAGCTTATAGAGGGACATCAAATATTATAGTTCAGGTGTCCATACCGGAAGGGGTCTCAGAAGCTGTCACCCCAGGTAGGGACTTGAAAAGCGCAACCCTAGAAAGGGTCTCTAAAACCATAGCTCTTGAAGGGAACTCGAGAAGCAAAACCCCAGAAGGGATCTTTGAAGTAATATCCCCAAGTGGGGTCTCGAGAGACGCAGCCCCAAAGAAGGGTCTAGAAGTCGCTTCCCCAGGAAAGAACTTAAGAAGCATAGCATTAGTGGAGGATCTGAACGTTATTGCTTCAGCAAAAGTCCCGGAAGTCATAGTCCCGGGAGAACTTTCGATAATTATCGACTCAGAGAGGGAGGCCGATGGCCCGATCCCAGTCAGGGAGGCCAACGGTCCGGTCCCAGTAAAAGAATCCGAGGTGCTGGCCCCAGCGGGGTTCCCGGAGGCCACTGCCCCAGCGGGGTTCCCGGAAGTCACTGCCCCAGCGGGGTTCCCGGAAGTCACTGCCCCAGCGGGGTTCCCGGAAGTCACTGCCCCGGGTGGGGTTCAGAAAGTCACTGCCCCGGGTGGGGTTCAGAAAGTCACTGCCCCGGGTGGGGTTCAGAAAGTCACTGCCCCGGGTGGGGTTCAGAAAGTCACTGCCCCGGGTGGGGTTCAGAAAGTCTCAGCCCCGGGTGGGGTTCAGAGAGTCTCAGCCTCGAGTAAGGTCAATAGTGACCAGGTCCTAGCAAAGCACTCCAGTCAGTCAGATGGGAAGGAAACAGATCCTGACTCTGGTATCTCAACATCCATAATCTTTGATGGGGACTTAGCCCAATTTTTGGCACTTTACAAACACTATTACATTATTATGTTGTCTAGACCATTTCTGGGCATCACTTCAGAGAACCTTGTGCTTTATCTGATTTACTCTTTTAGAGGAGAGCCTTTTGAGTGGGCGACCAGCCTAATGAAAGCTGAAGATCCCATTCTTCAGGATCCCCCAGCATTCAGTGATGCAATTATTAAAAGATATGGTTCCAAAGAAATTGGTTCAGGTTCCTCTAGGTCACCCGTCTTGTCTGCTGAGAGTCCACCAAATACTGTAAACTCGGCACAAGAGTCCCAGCCCGTTGTTTTGACTGCAGGATGTGCTTTTTTGACTTCTTCTTCTAATAATAGTACTTTACCAGAAAGTTCAGCTCCCAAGGGTAAGAGACCTGTCTCTGATTTGAACGCAGCCTTGCTGGGTGGTACCATCAGTTCAGACAATGTTTGGGGAATTACCTTGGTCAGACCTAAAGAGCTTTGTAAAAAGAAGAAGAAGAAAAAGAAATAATTTTTGACTCTTGCCTTGATAAAAGAGTCAAGTCCAGTTGCCACCATCAAGGGGAGGGCACTGTTACAAGTTGTTGCTACAACTTGTTTTTTGTTTTCTTGTCTGTTAGACCAGTGTATCAGGTTTTTTTTTTTTGTATCCCTTGTTCTGGATAGTCTGAATTTTGGGGTCTTTTGACCCCTCCTCAAGGGGGGGGGGGGTAATGTTATGAGCCACGGCTGTGGCTCATTCCTGTTTTGCAGTTTTGTTCTGTATTTCATGTTATACTTCTGTTTATGTTCCCCGTGGGTGTCATGGGGTGCTCGGAGCTCACCCTTAAGGAGGGGATACTGTTATGAACCACAGGTAGTGGTTCATTCCTATTTTATGTTTATAAAGTTGTCTTGCATGCCAGGATTTCCTGTTGCTCTGTTTTAGAATACTCTTGTCTGCTGCCGCTGGTGAGTCTGTGTAATTGCAGCTTGTTCCCATGTGTTCAGCCTCACCTGGCTGCTAATTGCATCTTGTCAGTTTGGAATCATGCAACAGGGCAGCTGCATTGGATTATTAATTAGGCCTCTCTGTTATATGCTGGCTGACTGCAATTCACAGATGCTGGTGATATTCCTTGGTTTGCAGTCTGCTTGAAGTGTGAGCTGGTTCCTGTCAGTCCCTGTGTTGATTCCTGTGTCAGTCCCTGTGTCGATTCCTGTGTCTGATCCGGTGTCCTGCGGTGAGGCGTTCCTGCCCTGAGGTCCAGTGGCTTTGCCTGTCCCTGGTCAAGTCTTCTGGCTTCCTGGTGTCCACCGGTCTGTCGTTTGGGATTCTGCCTGTCCTCCAGTTCTGAGAGTCGGTGTCGGCAGCATTAGAAGTTCCTGTCCGTTTGCCAGTATTCGTACCGGTTCCGTGAGTAGCGGCTCTCCCGCGTCCGTTGGCTTAGGCCGCTGTATTCCATTATTGTTTCTGTCCCTGGTGTTTTGCAGAGGGTTCTGCTTATGCTGTCACCGCCGGTACACAAAGGTATTGTGTCGGCGTGTGATCAGCATTTCCTTTGTTGTTCTTTTCCTTTGGCGGTTTCTCCGCACATACTTTAGGTTTTTAGTTAGCTTGTAGCCCCTGGCCTGTTTGCTTAGTTAGAGGTCCTCTTGTTATCATTCTGCCTCGGATTTCCCTTTGTCTCTCATTAAGACCGGGGGGCACCGGAGTTGGGCAGACATAATCCGCCCTTCAAACGTGGCTGCCAAGGGCTCAAGAAACCATAGTCTCGCAAGGGATTTCCGATAGCAAAGGTGAGACAACAGAGTTAGGGCGCCAGGGGCTATTCCCTTTCCATTCCCCTTTCCCAGCGTTACGTCCTGGTGCTCTGGACTCACTTCATGAACATCTCCCTTGTTCTGAGCACCAGGAACCTAACATTATCACCAGCCATACCACAAAAAAGAAATAAAACTTTTTTTTCTTTTTTGGCCCAGTCCAGTGTCTAGTCTAGAATCCAGTCCTGTCTAGAATTCAGTGTGCAGAATCCAATCCGGTGTTTAGATTCCAGTCTTGTCTAGAATTCAGTGTGCAGAATCCAATCCGGTGTTTAGAATCCAGTCCTGTCTAGAATTCGGTGTTTAGAATCCAGTCCGGTGTATCCAGTCCGGTGTTTAGAATCCAGTCCGGTGTTTAGAATCCAGTCCGGTGTTTAAAAAAAAAAAAAAAAGTCTTGTTTTGTTTAGCAAAAATTTAGTCTTGCCTTGTCTTGTCTTGTCTTGCCTTGTCTTGCCTTGTCTTGTCTAGTTTTAAATCCTCCTATGTCTACTATGCAAGCCCTGCAGGCATCTCTCGCAGCCCTGAACTCTGTATTCAGTGCTTTGAGACCAGAGCGACTAGAAGTTTTGCAGCAATCCCTAAAGCAACTGCAAAACCTACTGACTAAAATCTTGCTCATCTTGCCAGAAGTCGTTGAGAGTACATCTATCTCTAAAGAGACTCTTGTTCACAGTATGGTGACAAGAGAATCCTCTGGTTTAATTGAAGAGAAAAGGTTTAAAAGTTTTCTGCGGCCCAGGCTCTCAGAAGAGGAGCGTCTGCGTCGCAGAAACTTAAACTTGTGCCTATATTGTGGGGGTTTAGGCCACTATCTGCAGACCTGTGAGTTGCGCAAGCCAAAGTGTGGTGACGAGTCTTGCCCTCTGGCCAAGTTGAGTTAGGATACAAGACCTACTCCTGTCTCTACTGTGGCAGAGGTACTTGTCACACAACCCACACTAAAAAGCTCTCTGTCCTATAATTGGGGTCCTTGGGCAAGGGAGCCCCATTATAGATTCAGGAATCAAAAGAGAATGTTTCTCTCCTCTCTTGAGGTTCCTGTGGAAGCAGAGTTGCAAGCCCCTGGAGTGGTGCCCGATGCCCAGGTTCCTGGAGTGGTGCCCGATGCCCAGGTTCCTGGAGTGGTGCCCGATGCCCAGGTTCCTGGAGTGGTGCCCGATGCCCAGGTTCCTGGAGTGGTGCCCGATGCCCAGGGTCCTGGAGTGGTGCCCGTAGCCCAGGGTCCTGGAGTGGTGCCCGTAGCCCAGGGTCCTGGAGTGGTGCCCGTAGCCCAGGGTCCTGGAGTGGTGCCCGTAGCCCAGGGTCCTGGAGTGGTGCCCGATGCCCAGGGTCCTGGAGCGGTGCCCGATGCCCAGAGTGCTGGAGCGGTGCCCGATGCCCAGAGTGCTGGAGCGGTGCCCGATGCCCAGAGTGCTGGAGCGGTGCCCGATGCCCAGAGTGCTGGAGCGGTGCCCGATGCCCAGAGTGCTGGAGCGATGCCCAGAGTGCTGGAGCGGTGCCCGATGCCCAGAGTGCTGGAGCGGTGCCCGATGCCCAGAGTGCTGGAGCGGTACCCGATGCCCTAGCTTATAGAGGGACATCAAATATTATAGTTCAGGTGTCCATACCGGAAGGGGTCTCAGAAGCTGTCACCCCAGGTAGGGACTTGAAAAGCGCAACCCTAGAAAGGGTCTCTAAAACCATAGCTCTTGAAGGGAACTCGAGAAGCAAAACCCCAGAAGGGATCTTTGAAGTAATATCCCCAAGTGGGGTCTCGAGAGACGCAGCCCCAAAGAAGGGTCTAGAAGTCGCTTCCCCAGGAAAGAACTTAAGAAGCATAGCATTAGTGGAGGATCTGAACGTTATTGCTTCAGCAAAAGTCCCGGAAGTCATAGTCCCGGGAGAACTTTCGATAATTATCGACTCAGAGAGGGAGGCCGATGGCCCGATCCCAGTCAGGGAGGCCAACGGTCCGGTCCCAGTAAAAGAATCCGAGGTGCTGGCCCCAGCGGGGTTCCCGGAGGCCACTGCCCCAGCGGGGTTCCCGGAAGTCACTGCCCCAGCGGGGTTCCCGGAAGTCACTGCCCCAGCGGGGTTCCCGGAAGTCACTGCCCCGGGTGGGGTTCAGAAAGTCACTGCCCCGGGTGGGGTTCAGAAAGTCACTGCCCCGGGTGGGGTTCAGAAAGTCACTGCCCCGGGTGGGGTTCAGAAAGTCACTGCCCCGGGTGGGGTTCAGAAAGTCTCAGCCCCGGGTGGGGTTCAGAGAGTCTCAGCCTCGAGTAAGGTCAATAGTGACCAGGTCCTAGCAAAGCACTCCAGTCAGTCAGATGGGAAGGAAACAGATCCTGACTCTGGTATCTCAACATCCATAATCTTTGATGGGGACTTAGCCCAATTTTTGGCACTTTACAAACACTATTACATTATTATGTTGTCTAGACCATTTCTGGGCATCACTTCAGAGAACCTTGTGCTTTATCTGATTTACTCTTTTAGAGGAGAGCCTTTTGAGTGGGCGACCAGCCTAATGAAAGCTGAAGATCCCATTCTTCAGGATCCCCCAGCATTCAGTGATGCAATTATTAAAAGATATGGTTCCAAAGAAATTGGTTCAGGTTCCTCTAGGTCACCCGTCTTGTCTGCTGAGAGTCCACCAAATACTGTAAACTCGGCACAAGAGTCCCAGCCCGTTGTTTTGACTGCAGGATGTGCTTTTTTGACTTCTTCTTCTAATAATAGTACTTTACCAGAAAGTTCAGCTCCCAAGGGTAAGAGACCTGTCTCTGATTTGAACGCAGCCTTGCTGGGTGGTACCATCAGTTCAGACAATGTTTGGGGAATTACCTTGGTCAGACCTAAAGAGCTTTGTAAAAAGAAGAAGAAGAAAAAGAAATAATTTTTGACTCTTGCCTTGATAAAAGAGTCAAGTCCAGTTGCCACCATCAAGGGGAGGGCACTGTTACAAGTTGTTGCTACAACTTGTTTTTTGTTTTCTTGTCTGTTAGACCAGTGTATCAGGTTTTTTTTTTTTGTATCCCTTGTTCTGGATAGTCTGAATTTTGGGGTCTTTTGACCCCTCCTCAAGGGGGGGGGGTAATGTTATGAGCCACGGCTGTGGCTCATTCCTGTTTTGCAGTTTTGTTCTGTATTTCATGTTATACTTCTGTTTATGTTCCCCGTGGGTGTCATGGGGTGCTCGGAGCTCACCCTTAAGGAGGGGATACTGTTATGAACCACAGGTAGTGGTTCATTCCTATTTTATGTTTATAAAGTTGTCTTGCATGCCAGGATTTCCTGTTGCTCTGTTTTAGAATACTCTTGTCTGCTGCCGCTGGTGAGTCTGTGTAATTGCAGCTTGTTCCCATGTGTTCAGCCTCACCTGGCTGCTAATTGCATCTTGTCAGTTTGGAATCATGCAACAGGGCAGCTGCATTGGATTATTAATTAGGCCTCTCTGTTATATGCTGGCTGACTGCAATTCACAGATGCTGGTGATATTCCTTGGTTTGCAGTCTGCTTGAAGTGTGAGCTGGTTCCTGTCAGTCCCTGTGTTGATTCCTGTGTCAGTCCCTGTGTCGATTCCTGTGTCTGATCCGGTGTCCTGCGGTGAGGCGTTCCTGCCCTGAGGTCCAGTGGCTTTGCCTGTCCCTGGTCAAGTCTTCTGGCTTCCTGGTGTCCACCGGTCTGTCGTTTGGGATTCTGCCTGTCCTCCAGTTCTGAGAGTCGGTGTCGGCAGCATTAGAAGTTCCTGTCCGTTTGCCAGTATTCGTACCGGTTCCGTGAGTAGCGGCTCTCCCGCGTCCGTTGGCTTAGGCCGCTGTATTCCATTATTGTTTCTGTCCCTGGTGTTTTGCAGAGGGTTCTGCTTATGCTGTCACCGCCGGTACACAAAGGTATTGTGTCGGCGTGTGATCAGCATTTCCTTTGTTGTTCTTTTCCTTTGGCGGTTTCTCCGCACATACTTTAGGTTTTTAGTTAGCTTGTAGCCCCTGGCCTGTTTGCTTAGTTAGAGGTCCTCTTGTTATCATTCTGCCTCGGATTTCCCTTTGTCTCTCATTAAGACCGGGGGGCACCGGAGTTGGGCAGACATAATCCGCCCTTCAAACGTGGCTGCCAAGGGCTCAAGAAACCATAGTCTCGCAAGGGATTTCCGATAGCAAAGGTGAGACAACAGAGTTAGGGCGCCAGGGGCTATTCCCTTTCCATTCCCCTTTCCCAGCGTTACGTCCTGGTGCTCTGGACTCACTTCATGAACATCTCCCTTGTTCTGAGCACCAGGAACCTAACAGGTACAGAGAGCGCTGTATGGAGAGGTTGGGGTCAGATCGCCCTAAGCCTAGAGTTGTTCTTTCACCAACACCATCATCACCAACTGTGGAAGAACCCATGCAGATTAATCGCTCCCACCTCGCCAATGAAGAACGTCAGAGACGGCGATAAGGGAACCTCTGCCTGTATTGTGGTGCATCTGATCACTTTGTTAAAACTTGCAGTCTACGTCCGGGAAACGCCCGCTCCTAGTTTGTGCTGGAGAGGTCAAGCTAGGAGAATTCTCAGAATTACATACCAAGAAAGAGTCTGTCCTGTTAACCCAATTGGAGCTCCCTTCTTCTTCTCATCCCTGCACTACTCGACTCCGGAGCCGCCGAAAGCTTCATTACGTCAGCTCTGGTCAAACGATCTGGAATACAAACGGTTCCTTTGGATCGTACCATTTCTGTTACGGCAGTGGATGGAAGTTATATCCCAGATGATATTAGATCCTTGCGTACTATTCCTCTCAAGATGGAAGTCGGAGTTCTCCATTCAGAAAAAATCTCTTTCCTTGTAATTCCTAAAGCCTCTCATGAACTAATCCTAGGGTTTCCATGGTTAATCAGACACAATCCCCACATAGATTGGCAAACTATGGATGTTCTCTCTTGGGGACAAGACTGCTTTCAGAACTGTTTACCTTCAGTTAGACCTCTCTGTTCTTCCAACCCTTCCAGCCTTCCTGTGGAGTACCAATCTTTTCAAGATGTTTTCAGTAAGCATGGGGCGGACACCTTGCCTCCGCATCGTACTTGGGATTGTCCCATTGAGCTAGTACTCCTCCCCGAGGTCGAATTTACCCTCTCTCACTTCCCGAGACACAGGCCATGTCGGAGTATATACGGGAGAACTTGGAGAAAGGGTTCATCAGGTCTTCTACATCTCCGGCCGGAGCAGGGTTTTTCTTCATCAAAAAGAAGGATGGGGGGTTGCGGCCCTGTATTGACTATAGAGGTCTCAATGACATAACAATTAAGAACAGATATCCGTTACCTCTGATTCCAGAACTGTTCGACCGTGTTAAAGGAGCTACTGTATTTACTAAGTTGGACTTACGGGGGGCCTACAATCTTATACGTATTCGCCCAGGGGACGAATGGAAGACGGCATTTAATACCCGCGACGGCCATTACGAATACCTGGTAATGCCTTTTGGCCTATGCAACGCCCCAGCCGTCTTTCAAGAGTTCGTTAACGAAATCTTCAGAGATCTCCTCTATGACTGCTTGGTAGTGTATCTGGATGACATCCTCATTTTTTCTAGGGATCTGAAGACCCACCGGGAACAAGTCAAAGAAGTGTTAACTCGTTTACGAAGGAATCAGTTATTCTGTAAGTCAGAGAAGTGCACCTTTGAAGTACCCACGATTCCATTCCTCGGTTACTTTCTTTCAGGGCAGAGGTTACAGATGGACCCCGCTAAAGTCCAGGCGATTCAGGATTGGGAACTTCCAGCTACCCTTAAAGGAATTCAACGTTTCCTGGGGTTTGCTAACTTCTACCGAAGATTCATTCAAAATTATTCTTCTGTCATAGCTCCTATAACCGCATTAACTAGGAAGGGAGCTGATCCTGCCAAGTGGTCTCCGGAGGCTTTGGAAGCTTTTTCTTCGTTAAAGGAGGCCTTCACGACTGCTCCAATTCTTCGACAACCCGATCTCAGCCGTCCGTTCTTGGTGGAGGTTGATGCCTCTACTGTAGAAGTAGGAGCAGTATTATCCCAGCTTTTCGAGGACAAGAAGGTCCATCCTTGTGCATTCTTCTCGCGAAGATTCTCCCCCGCTGAACAGAATTACGCTATTGGGGAACAGGAATTACTGGCAATTAAGTTGGCCTTTGAGGAGTGGAGGTATTTGTTGGAGGGAGCTCAGCGTCCAATTTCGGTGACCACAGATCACAAGAACCTCCTGTATCTACAGTCAGCCCGATGTCTGAACCCATGCCAAGCAAGATGGGCACTCTTCTTTACCCGTTTTAATTTTAAACTCTGTTACAGACCAGGTTCCCTCAACAAAAAGGCAGATGCATTATCTCGCTCCCTAAGTTCAGAATAACCCCCTGACCGTTCAAAAGAGCAATTTATCCTGGAATCCACCTCTTTTTCTGCAACTAATACCTCTCCACTTCCTCCTCCAGGGAAGATCTTCGTTGCACCAAATCTTCACAAAAAACTTCTTACATGGGCTCACTCCTCCTTCATGGGCCATGCGGGTGGTTATAAGACACTTAAATTCATTCAACGCTCCTACTGGTGGCCTCATCTCAGGACTGACGTTCAGGAATTCGTAGCTGCCTGTCCAAAATGTGCCCAGCATAAAAGTCCCAAAGGTCCACCAGCCGGGTTACTCCATCCTTTGCCGGTACCACTAAGACCATGGACGCATATTTCTATGGACTTTATTACAGATTTACCTATGTCTGGTGGGCGGAACACCGTATGGGTCATAGTTGACCGATTCTCTAAAATGGCACACTTTGTTCCTCTGGCTAATCTTCCATCTGCATCCCAGTTGGCAAAATTGTTTATAGCAGAGATCTTTCGACTCCATGGTGTACACCAGGAGATCGTGTCTGATAGAGGTCCTCAATTTGTGGCCAGGTTTTGGAGATCCCTATGTTCTGCTCTTGGCGTGAAATTAAACTTCTCCTCAGGATATCATCCTCAAACGGATGGTCAAACAGAGAGAGTGAACCAGGATCTGGAGACTTTTCTGCGTTTATTCATGTCCTCCTCACAGGACGACTGGCTGGACTTCCTCCCGTTCGCAGAATTTGCCCATAACAATCTTTATCACTCTGCCACAAAATCTTCTGCATTCTTCATTAATTATGGTTACCATCCAAGAGTTCCTGACTTCCAACTGCTGCCTACGCTCGAGCTTCCGGCCGCAGAGTCAACACTTCGTCAATTTATTGAAGCCTGGAAACAAGTTCACAAGACATCCAAGAGATATAAGACCTATGCAGATCTAAAACGAAAAGCTGTACCAAGCCTTAAGGTAGGAGATCGGGTTGGGTTTCCACACGTAACCTAAGATTAAAGGTTCCTACAAAAAAGTTTGCTCCCAGATTTATTGGGCCTTACCCAATCGAAAGAGTGTTGAATCCTGTGGCTTACAAAGTGAAATTACCTCCGCAGTTAAGAATTCCTTATGCATTTCATATTTCTCTCTTAAAACCATTGGTACTTAATCGGTTCAGAGCCGCTCTGCCTAAATCACCCAAGATCCAATCAGCACATGGAGATGAATTTGAGATTCACAAGATCCTCGATTCTCGCAGACGTTACGGTCGCATCCAGTACCTTGTCGATTGGAAAGGGTATGGGCCAGAGGAGAGATCTTGGGTAGATGCAGAGGATGTCCATGCTCCAAGACTTCTTCGGACATTTCATGCCAAGTTTCCAACTAAACCACATAGGTGTCCGGAGTCCACCCACAAAAGGGGGGGTACTGTCAGCGTCCGGAGTCTTACCGGTACGCTGGGGCCGCGGGGCTGGCTTCCTTGGCGTTGTGCGGGCAGCGGCGGAGGTGGGCTGCTGCGCTGGATCCATGTTCAGCAGTAGCGGAGGTGAGGGGGTCTGCTCGTGGCGGCGGGACGCCGCTACAGCGGGTCGCTCTTGCTGAACCGTTGCTTGGAGACCAGGGGCAGTGAGCAATGTGGCTTTTCAAAAAGGTCTGCATTACTGGGCGCCACCATGTTGGAGACCAAGTTTTAAGCATAGTTCCTGTTTCTTCCAGCCAATCCAGGGGAAGCTCTCCCTATAAAAGGGGGCTGGTTTAGGACAGGGATGCCAGTGCTTCAAGTTACAACCCTGTTGTAGGTGCTTTAGCCTGTGCTCCCAGGATTCCTGCTGTATCTTGGTTCCTCCTGATCCTGCTTGGTCGGTTCTCTGTTGCTGCTGCAGCCCTGCCGTTTCTTGCCTGCTACTGCCTGTGGATGCGCACCTGGAAAACCCGGTCCAGTAAGACTCTTTGGGCACAATCGGCCCCGGGTCTTCTGCCTCGTCTTTCAAGCCACACACCACAGATCTCCTTCACCAGCCATGCCTTTGTACCACTGACCACAGCCTGCAGATTATTATCTTAAAGCCTCGTTTTCCAAACCACAGTCCACAGTCCTTATTTCCAGCCACGTTTTCAACTACCATCCACAGTTCCACAGTTCATCATCTACAGTCTCGTCTTTCAAATCACAGTCCGCAGTTCTTCACCTCCAGCCACGTCTTTAACCATTGCGTTTCAGCCTCAGTTCCCTACCTCAGCTCTGTACATAATAAATACTTTCCATTGACTCTCAAACCCCGCCTACGTCGTTCTTTGCTCCGTGTCCCATGCGAAGGAACTATATCCAGCCCCCTCATCTGGTTCATTCACAGCCTGCTACCTCCTCGGGCAAATCTCAGCTGCCGGATCCTCAAACCCTGCCAGACGTGACACCACCCAGATGGTATTGTACTTGTTTCACTCTGGAAGGTCTGTAATAGTCCATTGATAAATGGGTCCAAGGACGGTATGGAACAGACAACGGGACCAGTTGCCCGGCTGGCGACTGGTGAGGTACCTTGTGCTGGGCACACTTAGGGCAGGATGCAATAAATTCTGTAATGTCCTTTTTTAGGGTCGGCCACCAGTATGATCTGGAAACAAATTCTAAGGTCTTCTGAATACCCGCGTGTCCGGCAAAGCGAGAGGAATGTGCCCATTGCAATAGCTTCCTTCTGAGAGCCGGTTTTACGAGTCTTTTCCCTGGCGGGGGCATAGAGTCCATCCTCACTGCGGAGAATGCCACTGGATCAATAATAGGATGCTTGTCAGTAGACTCAGACTCATTTTCTTGCTCCCATGAGCGGGAAAGAGCATCAGCCTTGCGATTCTGTGACCCTGGACAAAACTGGAGTTTAAAGTCAAACCTGAAAAAGAAAAGTGCCCACCTGGCTTGGCGAGGATTGAGGCATTGTGCGCCTTTTAGATGCAGAAGATTCTTGTGGTCCGTCAGAATGGTGATAGTGTGAGAAGCTCCCTCCAGCAAATATCTCCACTCTTCCAGAGCGAGTTTGATGGCCAAAAGTTCTTGATCGCCAATGGCGTAATTGCGCTCAGCAGGAGAGAACTTCCGTGAGAAGAGGCCACAAGGGTGTAAGTGGCCGTCATCCGCACTTTGAGACAAGGCTGCGCCCACTCCAACGGAAGAGGCATCCACCTCATTGGTGAAGGGCGAGTTGGTATCTGGCTGTTTCAAAACTGGAGCAGAGACAAACTTTTGCTTTAAAAGATGGACAGCTTGGATAGCTTTTTCTGACCACTTAGAAGGATTAGCGCCCTTTTTACTGAGGGCAGTGACGGATGCCACAATAGTAGAAAAGTCTCGAATAAACTTTCTGTAGTAATTGGCGAATCCTAGGAATCTCTGAATACCCTTGAGTGTAGAGGGTATTGGCCAATCACGGATAGCTTGGAGTTTCTCAGGATCCATCTCTAGTCCGGAACCAGACACAATGTAACCTAGAAACGGAATGGATTTGACCTCGAAGACACATTTCTCCAACTTGCAATACAGATGATTGGCACGGAGACGGGACAGGACCTCCTTGACCCAGAAGCGATGTTCCTTCAAATCATTAGCGAAGATGAGAATATCGTCGAGGTAGACCACTACATGTCGGTAAAGAATATCTCTGAAGATCTCATTCACGAAGTGTTGAAATACAGCTGGAGCGTTACTGAGTCAGAAAGGCATGACGAGGTACCCGTTAAATGCTGTCTTCAACTTGTCACCCTTCCGGATCCGGATGAGGTTATAGGCACCCCTCAGGTCTAACTTTGAAAAGATAGTAGCTCCAATGACCCGATCAAACAACTCGGTGATAAGAGCAGAGGGTACCGATTTCTCGCAGTGATGTCGTTCAACCCATGATGGTCAATACAAGGCCGCAGACCTCCATCTTCTTAACGAAGAAGAAGCCTGCGCCAGCTGGAGAGGAGGAAGGCCGGATAAACCCTTTGGCAAGGTTCTTTTTGATGTATTCCTCCATGGAATGGGTTTCTGGTAATGACAGCGGATATGTACGTCCCAGAGGAGGAGTCTTCCCTGGGATGAGATCAATTGGGCAATCCCACTCCCTATGAGGGGGAAGGATATCTGCTGAGGACTTGCTGAAAACATCTGTGAAGCCTCGGTATGGAGGAGGCGGAACATCTGTAGACTTGGAAGAAGATGTACAAACTGGAAGTACTTTTGAAAGACAGGTCTTTGAGCAGGAGGGACCCCATGCCAGAATATGGGTAGTTCTCCAATCAACTTGAGGGTTATGGAGACAAAGCCATGGAAGGCCTAGAACCACAGGATGTGTGGCCTTTGGAATCACCAGGAACGAAATCAGTTCGGAGTGAAGAGCTCCTACCTTCAGACGGATAGGCAGAGTCTTGGAGATAATGACTGCATCAGAAATCCTGCTGCCATCCATGGAGGTCAAGGGTATGGAAGACGAAAGTCTCTCAGTGGGTAGGGACCACCGCTTAACGCATTCCTCAGTCATAAAGTTCCCAGCTGCCCCAGAGTCTAACAGAACAATGAGGTTCCTGGAGCGCTGAGCAACTTGAAGCAAAACTGGGAGATTACAATCACATGAAGCTGGAGAGGGGTTCATAACTCCTAGCCGGCCCTCTCCTTGGTGGGCTAGGACTTGGAGTTTCCCGGACGTTTGGGACAAGCATTGATGACATGAGAGGGAGCAGCACAGAATAGACACAGGTTTGTGGAAAGATGTCTTCTACGCTCTGCAGGCGACAGACGAGAGTGACCAATCTGCATGGGTTCTTCCTTTGGCAGAGATGGCTGAGGAGGAGGAGCCGTAGAAGACTTAGGAAATGTAGACCTTCCTCGCTCAAGCGCTCTTTCACGGAACCGCAAATCAACTTTGGTGCAGAGAGAGAAATGAGCTCGTTTAGTTTTGAAGGTAAATCTCTAGTAGCTAGCTCATCCTTGATCCTCTCAGATAAGCCATGCCAGAAGGCTGCATAAAGAGCGTCATCGTTCCAGGAAAGTTCAGACGCTAGAATCTGGAACTGTACCAGATATTGGCCGACAGTTCATGTCCCTTGACGTAGCCAGAGGATATCGGAGGAGGCTGATGTCACACGACCTGGCTCATCAAATATGCGCCTAAAGGTTGCCACGAAGTCTGCATATGAAGAAAGCAGGGCATCTGACTTCTCCCATAGAGGTGATGCCCAGTCGAGGGCGGAGCCACTGAGGCGGGAGATGATGTAAGCAACCTTGGTGCGGTCAGTTGGGAAATTGCCAGGCTGCAACTCAAAATGTATCCCACACTGATTTAGGAAACCCGACAAGCTTTAGGGGAACCATCGAACTTGGCAGGTGTCGGCAAATGGAGACGAGGAGCTGAAACGGGAATGGTGGGTGGGGTTACCACCGAAGGTACTGCAGTCGGCACACTGGACGTCCCTGAACCACGGAGGGTCGTTTGTATTCCATCCAGCCGAGAGGAGAGGTCCTGAAGACAGCGGATCACATGGCTCTGTGCAGCCTCCTGATGTTCAAGGCGGGCTACTAGTTGTTGTATTGGGCTGGTCGCTTAGACCTGATCTCCGGCCAGATCCATGTGGTCAGTGCTTACTGTCACAACTGAGGGCTGGTGCTGACCAGGGGAAGACTCCGTTGTAGGGGCTGGTGTGTGTGTGTGTGAACCTGGAAAGCCGTATCGGATTCCTTGACATGCAGGAAACTTGCAGTACCAATGCCCGAAGGCGTGACCATGACAACAGGGTAAAAGACGGGGCCTCTTGGTCTTGATCCGACGGGGTCCTCTTGATCCGGGGGGTCCTCTTGATCCGACAGGGTCCTCTTGGTCTTGATCCGACGGGGTCCTCTTGGTCTTGATCCGACGGGGCCTCTTGATCTGACGGGTCCTCTTGATCCAACGGGGTCCTCTTGGTCTTGATCCGACGGGACCTCTTGATCCGACGGGGCCTCTTGATCCGACGGGGCCTCTTGGTCTTGATCCGAGGGGTCCTATTGATCCGACGGGGTCCTCTTGATCCGACGGGTCCTCTTGGTCTTGATCCGACGGGGTCCTCTTGATCCGACGGGGTCCTCTTGGTCTTGATCCGACGGGTCCTCTTGGTCTTGATCCGACGGGTCCTCTTGGTCATGATCCGACGGAGTCCTCTTGATCCGACGGGGTCCTCTTGATCCGACGGGGTCCTCTTGGTCTTGATCCGACGGGTCCTCTTGGTCTTGATCCGACGGGTCCTCTTGATCCGACGGGGCCTCTTGATCCGACGGGGCCTCTTGATCCGACGGGGCCTCTTGATCCGACTGGTCCTCTTGATCCGACTGGGCCTTTTGATCCGACGGGGCCTCTTGGTCTTGATCCGACGGGGTCCTCTTGATCCGACGGGGTCCTCTTGATCCGACGGGGCCTCTTGATCCGACTGGTCACTTGATCCGACTGGGCCTTTTGATCCGACGGGGCCTCTTGGTCTTGATCCGACGGGGTCCTCTTGATCCGACGGGGTCCTCTTGATCCGACAGGGTCCTCTTGATCTTGATCCGGGGGGTCCTCTTGATCCGACAGGGTCCTCTTGGTCTTGATCCGACGGGGTCCTCTTGATCCGACGGGGTCCTCTAGATTCGACGGGTCCTCTTGATCCGACGGGGTCCTCTTGGTCTTGATCCGACAGGTCCTCTTGATCCGACGGGGTCCTCTTGGTCTTGATCCGACAGGTCCTCTTGATCCGACGGGGCCTCTTGGTCTTGATCCGAGGGGTCCTCTTGATCCGACGGGGTCCTCTTGATCCGAGGGGTCCTCTTGGTCTTGATCCGACGGGGTCCTCTTGATCCGACGGGGTCCTCTTGATTCGACGGGGTCCTCTTGATCCGAGGGGTCCTCTTGGTCTTGATCCGACGGGGTCCTCTTGATCCGACGGGGTCCTCTTGATTCGACGGGGTCCTCTTGATCCGACGGATCCTCTTGGTCTTGATCCGACGGATCCTCTTGGTCTTGATCCAACGAGTTCTCTTGGTCTTGATCCGACGGGCTCCTCTTGATCCGACGGGCTCCTCTTGATCCGACGGGCTCCTCTTGATCCGACGGGTCCTCTTGATCCGACGGGCTCCTCTTGATCCGACGGGCTCCTCTTGGTCTGACGGGTCCTCTTGGTCTTGATCCGACGGGGTCCTCTTGATCCGACGGGGTCCTCTTGATCCGACGGGGTCCTCTTGATCCGACGGGGTCCTCTTGATCCGACAGGGTCCTCTTGGTCTTGATCCGACGGGGTCCTCTTGGTCTTGATCCGACGGGGTCCTCTTGATCCGACGGGGTCCTCTTGATCCGACAGGGTCCTCTTGGTCTTGATCCGACGGGGTCCTCTTGGTCTTGATCCGACGGGGCCTCTTGATCCGACGGGGCCTCTTGATCTGACGGGTCCTCTTGATCCAACGGGGTCCTCTTGGTCTTGATCCGACGGGACCTCTTGATCCGACGGGGCCTCTTGATCCGACGGGGTCCTCTTGGTCTTGATCCGACGGGGTCCTCTTGGTCTTGATCCGACGGGGTCCTCTTGGTCTTGATCCGACGGGTCCTCTTGGTCTTGATCCGACGGGTCCTCTTGGTCTTGATCCGACGGGTCCTCTTGGTCATGATCCGACGGGTCCTCTTGGTCATGATCCGACGGGGTCCTCTTGATCCGACGGGGTCCTCTTGGTCTTGATCCGACGGGTCCTCTTGGTCTTGATCCGACGGGGTCCTCTTGGTCTTGATCCGAGGGGTCCTCTTGATCCGACAGGGTCCTCTTGGTCTTGATCCGACGGGGTTCTCTTTATCCGATGGGATCCTCTTGGTCTTGATCCGAGGGGTCCTCTTGATCCGACGGGTCCTCTTGGTCTTGATTCGACGGGTCCTCTTGATCCGACGGGGTCCTCTTGGTCCGATGGGTTCCTCTTGGTCATGATCTGACGGGGTCCCCTTGGTCTTGATCCGACGGGTCCTCTTGGTCTTGATCCGACGGGTCCTCTTGGTCATGATCCGACGAAGTCCTCTTGATCCGACGGGGTCCTCTTGATCCGACGGGGTCCTCTTGATCCGACGGGGTCCTCTTGATCCGACGGGG
The DNA here is from genome assembly GCF_028390025.1 of Pseudophryne corroboree. Taxonomy (NCBI): domain Eukaryota; kingdom Metazoa; phylum Chordata; class Amphibia; order Anura; family Myobatrachidae; genus Pseudophryne; species Pseudophryne corroboree. Next base: position 267,300,673 of record NC_086444.1, read on the forward strand.
TCCTCTTGATCCGACGGGGTCCTCTTGATCCGACGGGGCCCTCTTGATCCGACCGGTCCTCTTGGTCTTGATCAGAGGGGTCCTCTTGATCCGACAGTGTCCTCTTGGTCTTGATCCGACGGGGTCCTCTTGATCCGACGGGGTACTCTTGATCCGACGGGGTCCTCTTGGTCTTGATCCGACGGGTCCTCTTGATCCGACGGGTCCTCTTGATCCGACGGGGTCCTCTTGATCCGACGGGGTCCTCTTGATCCGACGGGTCCTCTTGATCCGACGGGGTCCTCTTGATCCGACGGGGTCCTCTTGATCCGACGGGTTCTCTTGATCCGACGGGGTCCTCTTGATCCGACAGGGTCCTCTTGGTCTTGATCCGACGGGGTCCTCTTGGTCTTGATCCGACGGGGCCTCTTGATCCGACGGGGCCTCTTGATCCGACGGGGCCTCTTGATCCGACGGGTCCTCTTGGTCTTGATCCGACGGGTTCCTCTTGATCCGACGGGGTCCTCTTGGTCTTGATCCGACGGGGTCCTCTTGATCCGACGGGGTCCTCTTGGTCTTGATCCGACGGGGTCCTCTTGATCCGACGGGGTCCTCTTGGTCTTGATCCGACGGGTCCTCTTGGTCTTGATCCGACGGGTCCTCTTGGTCATGATCCGACGGGTCCTCTTGGTCATGATCCGACGGGGTCCTCTTGATCCGACGGGGTCCTCTTGATCCGACGGGGTCCTCTTGGTCTTGATCCGACGGGTCCTCTTGGTCTTGATCCGACGGGGTCCTCTTGGTCTTGATCCGAGGGGTCCTCTTGATCCGACAGGGTCCTCTTGGTCTTGATCCGACGGGGTTCTCTTTATCCGATGGGATCCTCTTGGTCTTGATCCGAGGGGTCCTCTTGATCCGACGGGTCCTCTTGGTCTTGATTCGACGGGTCCTCTTGATCCGACGGGGTCCTCTTGGTCCGATGGGTTCCTCTTGGTCATGATCTGACGGGGTCCCCTTGGTCTTGATCCGACGGGTCCTCTTGGTCTTGATCCGACGGGTCCTCTTGGTCATGATCCGACGAAGTCCTCTTGATCCGACGGGGTCCTCTTGATCCGACGGGGTCCTCTTGATCCGACGGGGTCCTCTTGATCCGACGGGGCCCTCTTGATCCGACCGGTCCTCTTGGTCTTGATCAGAGGGGTCCTCTTGATCCGACAGTGTCCTCTTGGTCTTGATCCGACGGGGTCCTCTTGATCCGACGGGGTACTCTTGATCCGACGGGGTCCTCTTGGTCTTGATCCGACGGGTCCTCTTGATCCGACGGGTCCTCTTGATCCGACGGGGTCCTCTTGATCCGACGGGTCCTCTTGATCCGACGGGGTCCTCTAGATCCGACGGGGTCCTCTTGATCCGACGGGCTCCTCTTGATCCGACGGGTCCTCTTGATCCGACGGGCTCCTCTTGATCCGACGGGCTCCTCTTGGTCTGACGGGTCCTCTTGGTCTTGATCCGACGGGGTCCTCTTGATCCGACGGGGTCCTCTTGATCCGACGGGGTCCTCTTGATCCGACGGGGTCCTCTTGATCCGACAGGGTCCTCTTGGTCTTGATCCGACGGGGTCCTCTTGGTCTTGATCCGACGGGGCCTCTTGATCCGACGGGGCCTCTTGATCTGACGGGTCCTCTTGATCCAACGGGGTCCTCTTGGTCTTGATCCGACGGGACCTCTTGATCCGACGGGGCCTCTTGATCCGACGGGGTCCTCTTGGTCTTGATCCGACGGGGTCCTCTTGGTCTTGATCCGACGGGGTCCTCTTGGTCTTGATCCGACGGGTCCTCTTGGTCTTGATCCGACGGGTCCTCTTGGTCATGATCCGACGGGTCCTCTTGGTCATGATCCGACGGGGTCCTCTTGATCCGACGGGGTCCTCTTGATCCGACGGGGTCCTCTTGGTCTTGATCCGACGGGTCCTCTTGGTCTTGATCCGACGGGGTCCTCTTGGTCTTGATCCGAGGGGTCCTCTTGATCCGACAGGGTCCTCTTGGTCTTGATCCGACGGGGTTCTCTTTATCCGATGGGATCCTCTTGGTCTTGATCCGAGGGGTCCTCTTGATCCGACGGGTCCTCTTGGTCTTGATTCGACGGGTCCTCTTGATCCGACGGGGTCCTCTTGGTCCGATGGGTTCCTCTTGGTCATGATCTGACGGGGTCCCCTTGGTCTTGATCCGACGGGTCCTCTTGGTCTTGATCCGACGGGTCCTCTTGGTCATGATCCGACGAAGTCCTCTTGATCCGACGGGGTCCTCTTGATCCGACGGGGTCCTCTTGATCCGACGGGGTCCTCTTGATCCGACGGGGCCCTCTTGATCCGACCGGTCCTCTTGGTCTTGATCAGAGGGGTCCTCTTGATCCGACAGTGTCCTCTTGGTCTTGATCCGACGGGGTCCTCTTGATCCGACGGGGTACTCTTGATCCGACGGGGTCCTCTTGGTCTTGATCCGACGGGTCCTCTTGATCCGACGGGTCCTCTTGATCCGACGGGGTCCTCTTGATCCGACGGGTCCTCTTGATCCGACGGGGTCCTCTTGATCCGACGGGGTCCTCTTGATCCGACGGGTTCTCTTGATCCGACGGGGTCCTCTTGGTCCGACGGGTCCTCTTGATCCGACGGGTCCTCTTGATCTGACTGGTTCCTCTTGATCCGACAGGGTCCTCTTGGTCTTGATCCGACGGGGTCCTCTTGGTCTTGATCCGACGGGGCCTCTTGATCCGACGGGGCCTCTTGATCCGACGGGTCCTCTTGGTCTTGATCCGACGGGTTCCTCTTGATCCGATGGGTCCTCTTGGTCTTGATCCGACGGGGTCCTCTTGATCCGACGGGGTCCTCTTGGTCTTGATCCGACGGGGTCCTCTTGATCCGACGGGGTCCTCTTGGTCTTGATCCGACGGGTCCTCTTGATCCGACGGGGTCCTCTTGATCCGACGGGTCCTCTTGATCTGACGGGTTCCTCTTGATCCGACAGGGTCCTCTTGGTCTTGATCCGACGGGGTCCTCTTGGTCTTGATCCGACGGTGCCTCTTGATCCGACGGGGCCTCTTGATCCGACGGGGCCTCTTGATCCGACGGGTCCTCTTGGTCTTGATCCGACGGGTTCCTCTTATTCTGATGGGGTCCTCTTGGTCTTGATCCGACGGGTCCTCTTGATCTGATGGGTCCTCTTGGTCTTGATCCGACGGGGTCCTCTTGATCCGACGGGGTCCTCTTGGTCTTGATCCGACGGGGTCCTCTTGGTCTTGATCCGACGGGTCCTCTTGATCCGACGGGGTCCTCTTGATCCGACGGGGTCCTCTTGATCCGACGGGTCCTCTTGATCTGACGGGTTCCTCTTGATCCGACAGGGTCCTCTTGGTCTTGATCCGACGGGGTCCTCTTGATCCGACAGGTTCCTCTTGGTCTTGATCCGACGGGGTCCTCTTGATCCGACGGGGTCCTCTTGGTCTTGATCCGACGGGGCCTCTTGATCCGACGGGGCCTCTTGATCCGACGGGGCCTCTTGATCCGACGGGGCCTCTTGATCCGACGGGGCCTCTTGATCCGACGGGGCCTCTTGATCCGACGGGGCCTCTTGATCCGACGGGTTCCTCTTGATCCGACGGGTTCCTCTTATTCTGATGGGGTCCTCTTGGTCTTGATCCGACGGGTCCTCTTGATCCGATGGGTCCTCTTGTTCTTGATCCGACGGGGTCCTCTTGATCCGATGGGGTCCTCTTGGTCTTGATCCGACGGGGTCCTCTTGATCCGACGGGGTCCTTTTGATCCGACTGGGTCTTCTTGGTCTTGATCCGACGGGGTCCTCTTGATCCGACGGGGACCTCTTGGTCTTGATCCGAGGGGTCCTCTTGGTCTTGATCAGAGGGGTCCTCTTGATCCGACAGTGTCCTCTTGGTCTTGATCCGACAGGGTCCTCTTGATCCGACGGGGTCCTCTTGATCCGACGGGGGCATCTTGGTCTTGATCCGACGGGTCCTCTTGATCCGAAGGGGGCATCTTGGTCTTGATCTGACGGGTCCTCTTGATCCGACGGGGTCCTCTTGGTCTTGATCCGAGGGGTCCTCTTGATCCGACAGGGTCCTCTTGGTCTTGATCCGACGGGTCCCTCTTGATCCGACGGGGTTCTCTTGATCCGATGGGATCCTCTTGGTCTTGATCCGAGGGGTCCTCTTGATCCGACGGGTCCTCTTGGTCTTGATTCGACGGGTCATCTTGATCCGACGGGGCCCTCTTGGTCCGATGGGGTCCTCTTGGTCATGATCCGACGGGTCCTCTTGATCCGACGGGGTCCTCTTGATCCGACGGGTCCTCTTGATCCGACGGGGTCCTATTGATCCGACGGGGTCCTCTTGGTCTTGATCCGACGGGTCCTCTTGGTCTTTATCCGACGGGTCCTCTTGGTCATGATCCGACGAAGTCCTCTTGATCCGACGGGGTCCTCTTGATCCGACGGGGCCCTCTTGATCCGACCTGTCCTCTTGGTCTTGATCAGAGGGGTCCTCTTGATCCGACAGTGTCCTCTTGGTCTTGATCCGACGGGGTCCTCTTGATCCGACGGGGTCCTCTTGATCCGACGGGGTCCTCTTGATCCGACGGGGGCATCTTGGTCTTGATCCTACGGGTCCTCTTGATCCGAAGGGGGCATCTTGGTCTTGATCTGACGGGTCCTCTTGATCCGACGGGGTCCTCTTGGTCTTGATCCGAGGGGTCCTCTTGATCCGACAGGGTCCTCTTGGTCTTGATCCGACGGGTCCCTCTTGATCCGACGGGGTTCTCTTGATCCGATGGGATCCTCTTGGTCTTGATCCGAGAGGTCCTCTTGATCCGACGGGTCCTCTTGGTCTTGATTCGATGGGGTCCTCTTGATCCGACGGGGTCCTCTTGGTCCGATGGGGTCCTCTTGGTCATGATCCGACGGGTCCTCTTGATCCGACGGGGTCCTCTTGGTCTTGATCCGACGGGTCCTCTTGGTCTTGATCCGACGGGTCCTCTTGATCCGACGGGGTCCTCTTGATCCGACGGGGTCCTCTTGATCCGACGGGGTCCTCTTGATCCGACGGGGTCCTCTTGATCCGACGGGGTCCTCTTGATCCGACGGGGGCCCTCTTGATCCGACCGGTCCTCTTGGTCTTGATCCGACGGGACCTCTTGGTCTTGATCCAACGGGTCCTCTTGGTCTTGATCCGACGGGGTCCTCTTGGTATTGATCCGAAGGGTCCTCTTGATCTGACGGGGTCCTCTTGATCCGACGGGGTCCTCTTGGTCTTGATCCGACGGGGTCCTCTTGATCCGACGGGGTCCTCTTGGTCCGACGGGTGCTCTTGATCCGACTGGTCCTCTTGATCCGAAGGATCCTCTTGATCTGACGGGGTCCTCTTGATCTGACGGGGTCCTCTTGATCTGACGGGGTCCTCTTGATCCGACGGGGTCCTCTTGGTCTTGATCCGACGGGGTCCTCTTGGTATTGATCCGAAGGGTCCTCTTGATCCGACAGGTCCTCTTGATCCGACGGGGTCCTCTTGGTCTTGATCCGACGGGGTCCTCTTGATCCGACGGGGTCCTCTTGATCCGACGGGGTCCTCTTGGTCCGACGGGTGCTCTTGATCCGACTGGTCCTCTTGATCCGAAGGATCCTCTTGATCTGACGGGGTCCTCTTGATCTGACGGGGTCCTCTTGATCTGACGGGGTCCTCTTGATCTGACGGGGTCCTCTTGATCCGACGGGGTCCTCTTGGTCTTGATCCGACGGGGTCCTCTTGATCCGATGGTGTCCTCTTGGTCTTGATCCGACGGAGTCCTCTTAATCCGACGGGGTCCTCTTGTTCTTGATCCGACGGGTCCTCTTGATCCGATGGGGCCCCTTGATCCGACGGGTCCTCTTGGTCTTGATCCGACGGGGTCCTCTTGATCCGATGGGGTCCTCTTGCTCTTGATCCGACGGGTACTCTTGATCCGACGGGGTCTTCTTGATCCGACGGGGCCCTCTTGGTCTTGATCCGACGGGTCCTCTTGATCCTACGGGGCCTCTTGATCCGATGGGATCCTCTTGGTCTTGATCCGACGGGGTCCTCTGGATCCGACGGGGTCCTCTTGATCCGACGGGGTCCTCTTGATCCGACGGGGTCCTCTTGATCCGACGGGGTCCTCCTGATCCGACGGGGTCCTCCTGATCCGACGGGGTCCTCCTGATCCGACGGGGTCCTCTTGATCCGACGGGGTCCTCTTGATCCGACGGGGTCCTCTTGATCCGACGGGGTCCTCTTGATCCGACGGGGTCCTCTTGATCTGACGGGGTCCTCTTGATCTGACGGGGTCCTCTTGATCTGACGGGGTCCTCTTGATCTGACGGGGTCCTCTTGATCCGACAGGGTCCTCTTGGTCATGATCCGAGGGGTCCTCTTTGTCTTGATCCGAGGGGTCCTCTTGATCCGACAGTGTCCTCTTGGTATTGATCCGACGGGGTCCTCTTGATCCGACGGGGTCCTCTTGATCCGACGGGGTCCTCTTGATCCGACGGGGGCATCTTGGTCTTGATCCGACGGGTCCTCTTGATCCGACGGGGTCCTCTTGGTCTAGATCCGAGGGGTCCTCTTGATCCGACGGGGTCCTCTTGATCCGACGGGGTCCTCTTGGTCTTGATCTGACGGGGTCCTCTTGATCCGACGGGGTCCTCTTGATCCGACGGGGTCCTCTTGATCTGACGGGGTCCTCTTGATCTGACGGGGTCCTCTTGATCTGACGGGGTCCTCTTGATCCGACGGGGTCCTCTTGATCCGACGGGGTCCTCTTGATCCGACGGGGTCCTCTTGGTCTTGATCTGACGGGGTCCTCTTGATCTGACGGGGTCCTCTTGATCTGACGGGGTCCTGTTGATCTGACGGGGTCCTCTTGATCTGACGGGGTCCACTTGATCCGACAGGGTCCTCTTGGTCATGATCCGAGGGGTCCTCTTAGTCTTGATCCGAGGGGTCCTCTTAGTCTTGATCCGAGGGGTCCTCTTGATCCGACAGTGTCCTCTTGGTATTGATCCGACGGGGTCCTCTTGATCCGACGGGGTCCTCTTGATCCAACGGGGTCCTCTTGATCCGACGGGGGCATCTTGGTCTTGATCCGACGGGTCCTCTTGATCCGACGGGGTCCTCTTGGTCTAGATCCGAGGGGTCCTCTTGATCCGACGGGGTCCTCTTGGTCTTGATCCGACGGGTCCCTCTTGATCCGACAGGGTGCTATTGGTCCTGATCCGAGGGGTCCTCTTGATCCGACGGGTCCTCTTGGTCTTGATCCGACGGGTCCTCTTGGTCCGACGGGGTCCTCTTGGTCCGATGGGGTCCTCTTGGTCTTGATCCGACGGGTCCTCTTGGTCTTGATCCGACGGGTCCTCTTGATCCGACGGGGCCTTTTGATCCGATGGGGCCTCTTGATCCGATGGGTCCTCTTGGGCTTGATCCGAGGGGTCCTCTTGATCCGACGGGGTCCTCTTGATCCGACGGGTCCTCTTGGTCTTGATCCGACGGGGTCCTCTTGATCCGACGGGGTCCTCTTGGTCTTGATCCGACGGGTCCTCTTGATCTGAAGGGGCCTCTTGATCCGATGTGGTCCTCTTGGTCTTGATCCGACGGGGTCCTCTTGATCCGACGGGCTCCTCTTGGTCTGACGGGTCCTCTTGGTCTTGATCCGACGGGGTCCTCTTGATCCGACGGGGTCCTCTTGATCCGACGGGTCCTCTTGGTCTTGATCCGACGGGTCCTCTTGATCCGACGGGGTCCTCTTGATCCGACGGGGTCCTCTTGATCCGACGGGGTGCTCTTGGTCCGACGGGTCCTCTTGATCCGACGGGGTCCTCTTGATCCGACGGGTCCTCTTGGTCTTGATCCGACGGGTCTTCTTGATCCGACGGGTCTTCTTGATCCGACGGGTCCTCTTGATCCGACGGGTCCTCTTGATCCGACGGGTCCTCTTGATCCGACGGGTCCTCTTGATCCGACGGGTCCTCTTGATCTGACGGGGCCTCTAGATCCGACGGGTCCTCTTGGTCTTGATCCGACGGTGTCTTCTTGATCCGATGGGGTCCTCTTGGTCTTGATCCGACGGGTCCTCTTGATCTGATGGGGCATCTTGATCCGACGGGGTCCTCTTGATCCGACGGGGTCCTCTTGATCCGACGGGGTCCTCTTGATCCGACGGGGTCCTCTTGGTCCGACGGGTCCTCTTGGTCTTGATCCGACGGGCTCCTCTTGATCCGACGGGCTCCTCTTGATCCGACGGGGTCCTCTTGATCCGACGGGCTCCTCTTGATCCGACGGGGTCCTCTTAATCTGACGGGGTCCTCTTGGTCTTAATCAGACGGGGTCCTCTTGATCCGACGGGGTCCTCTTGATCCGACGGGGTCCTCTTGATCCGACGGGGTCCTCTTGATCCGACGGGGTCCTCTTGGTCCGACGGGGTCCTCTTGGTCCGACGGGTGCTCTTGATCCGACGGGTGCTCTTGATCCGACGGGTCCTCTTGATCCGAAGGATCCTCTTGATCCGATGGGGCCCCTTGATCCGACGGGTCCTCTTGGTCTTGATCCGACGGGGTCCTCTTGATCCGATGGGGTCCTCTTGCTCTTGATCCGACGGGTACTCTTGATCCGACGGGGTCTTCTTGATCCGACGGGGCCCTCTTGGTCTTGATCCGACGGGTCCTCTTAATCCTACGGGGCCTCTTGATCCGATGGGATCCTCTTGGTCTTGATCCGACGGGGTCCTCTGGATCCGACGGGGTCCTCTTGATCCGACGGGGTCCTCTTGATCCGACGGGGTCCTCTTGATCCGACGGGGTCCTCCTGATCCGACGGGGTCCTCCTGATCCGACGGGGTCCTCCTGATCCGACGGGGTCCTCTTGATCCGACGGGGTCCTCTTGATCCGACGGGGTCCTCTTGATCTGACGGGGTCCTCTTGATCTGACGGGGTCCTCTTGATCTGACGGGGTCCTCTTGATCCGACGGGGTCCTCTTGATCCGACAGGGTCCTCTTGGTCATGATCCGAGGGGTCCTCTTTGTCTTGATCCGAGGGGTCCTCTTGATCCGACAGTGTCCTCTTGGTATTGATCCGACGGGGTCCTCTTGATCCGACGGGGTCCTCTTGATCCGACGGGGTCCTCTTGATCCGACGGGGGCATCTTGGTCTTGATCCGACGGGTCCTCTTGATCCGACGGGGTCCTCTTGGTCTAGATCCGAGGGGTCCTCTTGATCCGACGGGGTCCTCTTGATCCGACGGGGTCCTCTTGGTCTTGATCTGACGGGGTCCTCTTGATCCGACGGGGTCCTCTTGATCTGACGGGGTCCTCTTGATCCGACGGGGTCCTCTTGATCCGACGGGGTCCTCTTGATCCGACGGGGTCCTCTTGATCCGACGGGGTCCTCTTGATCCGACGGGGTCCTCTTGATCTGACGGGGTCCTCTTGATCTGACGGGGTCCTCTTGATCTGACGGGGTCCTCTTGATCTGACGGGGTCCTCTTGATCTGACGGGGTCCTCTTGATCCGACAGGGTCCTCTTGGTCATGATCCGAGGGGTCCTCTTGGTCATGATCCGAGGGGTCCTCTTAGTCTTGATCCGAGGGGTCCTCTTAGTCTTGATCCGAGGGGTCCTCTTGATCCGACAGTGTCCTCTTGGTATTGATCCGACGGGGTCCTCTTGATCCGACGGGGTCCTCTTGATCCAACGGGGTCCTCTTGATCCGACGGGGGCATCTTGGTCTTGATCCGACGGGTCCTCTTGATCCGACGGGGTCCTCTTGGTCTAGATCCGAGGGGTCCTCTTGATCCGACGGGGTCCTCTTGGTCTTGATCCGACGGGTCCCTCTTGATCCGACAGGGTGCTATTGGTCCTGATCCGAGGGGTCCTCTTGATCCGACGGGTCCTCTTGGTCTTGATCCGACGGGTCCTCTTGGTCCGACGGGGTCCTCTTGGTCCGATGGGGTCCTCTTGGTCTTGATCCGACGGGTCCTCTTGGTCTTGATCCGACGGGTCCTCTTGATCCGACGGGGCCTTTTGATCCGACGGGGCCTCTTGATCCGATGGGTCCTCTTGGGCTTGATCCGAGGGGTCCTCTTGATCCGACGGGGTCCTCTTGATCCGACGGGTCCTCTTGGTCTTGATCCGACGGGGTCCTCTTGATCCGACGGGGTCCTCTTGGTCTTGATCCGACGGGTCCTCTTGATCTGAAGGGGCCTCTTGATCCGATGTGGTCCTCTTGGTCTTGATCCGACGGGGTCCTCTTGATCCGACGGGCTCCTCTTGGTCTGACGGGTCCTCTTGGTCTTGATCCGACGGGGTCCTCTTGATCCGACGGGGTCCTCTTGATCCGACGGGTCCTCTTGGTCTTGATCCGACGGGTCCTCTTGATCCGACGGGGTCCTCTTGATCCGACGGGGTCCTCTTGATCCGACGGGGTGCTCTTGGTCCGACGGGGTCCTCTTGATCCGACGGGGTCCTCTTGATCCGACGGGTCCTCTTGGTCTTGATCCGACGGGTCTTCTTGATCCGACGGGTCCTCTTGATCCGACGGGTCCTCTTGATCCGACGGGTCCTCTTGATCCGACGGGTCCTCTTGATCCGACGGGTCCTCTTGATCCGACGGGTCCTCTTGATCTGACGGGGCCTCTAGATCCGACGGGTCCTCTTGGTCTTGATCCGACGGTGTCTTCTTGATCCGACAGGGTCCTTTTGATCCGACAGGGCCCTCTTGGTCTTGATCCGACGGGTCCTCTTGATCTGATGGGGCATCTTGATCCGACGGGGTCCTCTTGATCCGACGGGGTCCTCTTGATCCGACGGGGTCCTCTTGGTCCGACGGGTCCTCTTGGTCTTGATCCGACGGGCTCCTCTTGATCCGACGGGCTCCTCTTGATCCGACGGGGTCCTCTTGATCCGACGGGGTCCTCTTGATCCGACGGGGTCCTCTTGATCCGACGGGGTCCTCTTGATCCGACGGGGTCCTCTTGGTCCGACGGGGTCCTCTTGGTCCGACGGGTGCTCTTGATCCGACGGGTCCTCTTGATCCGAAGGATCCTCTTGATCTGACGGGGTCCTCTTGGTCTTGATCCGACGGGTCCTCTTGGTCTTTATCCGACGGGGTCCTCTTGGTCATGATCCGACGGGGTCCTCTTGATCCGACGGGGTCCTCTTGATCCGACGGGGTCCTCTTGATCCGACGGGGTCCTCTTGATCCGACGGGGTCCTCTTGATCCGACGGGGTCCTCTTGATCCGACGGGGTCCTCTTGATCCGACGGGGTCCTCTTGGTCTTGATCCGACGGGTCCCTCTTGATCCGACAGGGTGCTATTGGTCCTGATCCGAGGGGTCCTCTTGATCCGACGGGTCCTCTTGGTCTTGATCCGACGGGTCCTCTTGGTCCGACGGGGTCCTCTTGGTCCGATGGGGTCCTCTTGGTCTTGATCCGACGGGTCCTCTTGGTCTTGATCCGACGGGTCCTCTTGATCCGACGGGGCCTTTTGATCCGACGGGGCCTCTTGATCCGATGGGTCCTCTTGGGCTTGATCCGAGGGGTCCTCTTGATCCGACGGGGTCCTCTTGATCCGACGGGTCCTCTTGGTCTTGATCCGACGGGGTCCTCTTGATCCGACGGGGTCCTCTTGGTCTTGATCCGACGGGTCCTCTTGATCTGAAGGGGCCTCTTGATCCGATGTGGTCCTCTTGGTCTTGATCCGACGGGGTCCTCTTGATCCGACGGGCTCCTCTTGGTCTGACGGGTCCTCTTGGTCTTGATCCGACGGGGTCCTCTTGATCCGACGGGGTCCTCTTGATCCGACGGGTCCTCTTGGTCTTGATCCGACGGGTCCTCTTGATCCGACGGGGTCCTCTTGATCCGACGGGGTCCTCTTGATCCGACGGGGTGCTCTTGGTCCGACGGGGTCCTCTTGATCCGACGGGGTCCTCTTGATCCGACGGGTCCTCTTGGTCTTGATCCGACGGGTCTTCTTGATCCGACGGGTCCTCTTGATCCGACGGGTCCTCTTGATCCGACGGGTCCTCTTGATCCGACGGGTCCTCTTGATCCGACGGGTCCTCTTGATCCGACGGGTCCTCTTGATCCGACGGGTCCTCTTGATCTGACGGGGCCTCTAGATCCGACGGGTCCTCTTGGTCTTGATCCGACGGTGTCTTCTTGATCCGATGGGGTCCTCTTGGTCTTGATCCGACGGGTCCTCTTGATCCGACAGGGTCCTTTTGATCCGACAGGGCCCTCTTGGTCTTGATCCGACGGGTCCTCTTGATCTGATGGGGCATCTTGATCCGACGGGGTCCTCTTGATCCGACGGGGTCCTCTTGATCCGACGGGGTCCTCTTGGTCCGACGGGTCCTCTTGGTCTTGATCCGACGGGCTCCTCTTGATCCGACGGGCTCCTCTTGATCCGACGGGGTCCTCTTGATCCGACGGGGTCCTCTTGATCCGACGGGGTCCTCTTGATCCGACGGGGTCCTCTTGATCCGACGGGGTCCTCTTGGTCCGACGGGGTCCTCTTGGTCCGACGGGTGCTCTTGATCCGACGGGTCCTCTTGATCCGAAGGATCCTCTTGATCTGACGGGGTCCTCTTGGTCTTGATCCGACGGGTCCTCTTGGTCTTTATCCGACGGGGTCCTCTTGGTCATGATCCGACGGGGTCCTCTTGATCCGACGGGGTCCTCTTGATCCGACGGGGTCCTCTTGATCCGACGGGGTCCTCTTGATCCGACGGGGTCCTCTTGATCCGACGGGGTCCTCTTGATCCGACGGGGTCCTCTTGATCCGACGGGGTCCTCTTGATCCGACGGGGTCCTCTTGTTCCGACCGGTCCTCTTGGTCTTGATCCGACGGGACCTCTTGGTTTTGATCCGACGGGTCCTCTTGGTTTTGATCCGACGGGTCCTCTTCGTCTTGATCCGACGGGTCCTCTTGATCCGACGGGTCCTCTTGATCCGACGGGTCCTCTTGAGCCGACGGGTCCTCTTGGTCTTGATCCGATGGGTCCTCTTGGTCTTGATCCGACGGGTCCTGTTGATCCGACGGGGTCCTGTTGATCCGACGGGGTCCTGTTGATCCGACGGGGTCCTCTTGTTCCGACGGGGTCCTCTTGATCCGACGGGGTCCTCTTGATCCGACGGGGTCCTCTTGATCCGACGGGGTCCTCTTGATCCGACGGGGTCCTCTTGGTCTTGATCCGACGAGTTCTCTTGGTCTTGATCCGACGGGTCCTCTTGATCCGACAGGTCCTCTTGGTCTTGATCCGACGAGTTCTCTTGGTCTTGATCCGACGGGTCCTCTTGATCCGATGGGTCCTCTTGATCCGTCGGGTCCTCTTGATCCGACGGGGTCCTCTTGATCCGACGGGGTCCTCTTGATCCGACGGGGTCCTCTTGGTCTTGATCCGACGGGCTCCTCTAGATCCGACGGGCTCCTCTAGATCAGACGGACTCCTCTAGATCCGACGGGCTCCTCTTGATCCGACGGGGTCCTCTTGGTCCGACGGGGTCCTCTTGGTCCGACGGGGTCCTCTTGGTCCGACGGGTCCTCTTGGTCCGACGGGGCCTCTAGATCCGACGGGTCCTCTTGGTCTTGATCTGACTGGGTCTTCTTGATCCGATGGGGTCCTCTTGGTCTTGATCCGACGGGTCCTCTTGATCCGACAGGGTCCTTTTGATCCGACAGGGCCCTCTTGGTCTTGATCCGACGGGTCCTCTTGATCCGATGGGGCATCTTGATCCGACGGGGTCCTCTTGATCCGACGGGGTCCTCTTGGTCCGACGGGTCCTCTTGGTCTTGATCCGACGGGCTCCTCTTGATCTGACGGGGTCCTCTTGGTCTTGATCCGACGGGGTCCTCTTGATCCGACGGGGTCCTCTTGGTCCGACGGGTGCTCTTGATCCGACGGGTCCTCTTGATCCGACGCGTCCTCTTGGTCTTGATCCGACGGGTCCTCTTGGTCATGATCCGACGGGGTCCTCTTGATCCGACGGGGTCCTCTAGATCCGACGGGGCCCTCTTTATCCGACCGGTCCTCTTGGTCTTGATCCGACGGGACCTCTTGGTCTTGATCCGACGGGTCCTCTTGGTCTTGATCCGACGGGGTCCTCTTGGTATTGATTCGAAGTGTCCTCTTGATCCGACGGGTCCTCTTGAGCCAACGGGTCCTCTTGGTCTTGATCCGATGGGTCCTCTTGGTCTTGATCCTAAGGGTCCTCTTGATTCAAAGGGGTCCTCTTGATTCGAAGGGGTCCACTTGATCCGACGGGGTCCTGTTGATCCGACGGGGTCCTCTTGATCCGACGGGGTCCTCTTGATCCGACGGGGTCCTCTTGATCCGACGGGGTCCTCTTGATCCGACAGGTCCTCTTGGTCTTGATCCGACGAGTTCTCTTGGTCTTGATCCGACGGGTCCTCTTGATCCGACGGGTCCTCTTGATCCGACGGGGTCCTCTTGATCCGACGGGGTCCTCTTGGTCCGACGGGTCCTCTTGGTCTTGATCCGACGGGCTCCTCTAGATCCGACGGGCTCCTCTTGATCCGACGGAACCTCTTGATCTGACGGGGTCCTCTTGGTCTTGATCCGACGGGGTCCTCTTGGTCCGACGGGGTCCTCTTGGTCCGACGGGTGCTCTTGATCCGATTGGTCCTCTTGATCCGATTGGTCCTCTTGATCCGAAGGATCCTCTTGATCTGACGGGGTCCTCTTGATCTGACGGGGTCCTCTTGATCTGACGGGGTCCTCTTGATCCGACGGGGTCCTCTTGGTCTTGATCCGACGGGGTCCTCTTGATCCAACGGGGTCCTCTTGGTCTTGATCCGACGGAGTCCTCTTGATCCGACGGGGTCCTCTTGGTCTTGATCCGACGGGTCCTCTTGATCCGACGGGGCCCCTTGATCCGACGGGTCCTCTTGGTCTTGATCCGACGGGGTCCTCTTGATCCGATGGGGTCCTCTTGCTCTTGATCCGACGGGTCCTCTTGATCCGACGGGGTCCTCTTGAGCCGACGGGTCCTCTTGGTCTTGATCCGATGGGTCCTCTTGGTCTTGATCCGACGGGTCCTCTAGATTCGAAGGGGTCCTCTTGATTCGAAGGGGTCCTCTTGATCCGACGGGGTCCTCTTGATCCGACGGGGTCCTCTTGATCCGACGGGGTCCTCTTGATCCGACGGGTCCTCTTGATCCGACGGGTCCTCTTGATTCGACGGGTCCTCTTGATCTGACGGGGCCTCTTGATCCGACGGGTCCTCTTGGTCTTGATCCGACGGTGTCTTCTTGATCCGATGGGGTCCTCTTGGTCTTGATCCGACGGGTCCTCTTGATCCGACAGGGTCCTTTTGATCCGACAGGGCCCTCTTGGTCTTGATCCGACGGGTCCTCTTGATCCGACGGGTCCTCTTGATCCGATGGGTCCTCTTGATCCGACGGGGTCCTCTTGATCCGACGGGGTCCTCTTGGTCCGACGGGTCCTCTTGGTCTTGATCCGACTGGCTCCTCTTGATCCGACGGGCTCCTCTTGATCCGACGGGCTCCTCTTGATCCGACAGGGTCCTCTTGATCTGACGGGGTCCTCTTGGTCTTAATCAGACGGGGTCCTCTTGATCCGACGGGGTCCTCTTGGTCCGACGGGTGCTCTTGATCCGACGAGTTCTCTTGGTCTTGATCCGACTGGTCCTCTTGATCCTATGGGTCCTTTTGATCCTACGGGTCCTCTTGATTCGAAGGGGTCCTGTTGATCCGACGGGGTCCTGTTGATCCGACGGGGTCCTCTTGTTACGACGGGGTCCTCTTGTTCCGACGGGGTCCTCTTGTTCCGACGGGGTCCTCTTGTTCCGACGGGGTCCTCTTGATCCGACGGGGTCCTCTTGATCCGACAGGTCCTCTTGGTCTTGATCCGACGAGTTCTCTTGGTCTTGATCCGACGGGTCCTCTTGATCCGACAGGTCCTCTTGGTCTTGATCCGACGAGTTCTCTTGGTCTTGATCCGACGGGTCCTCTTGATCCGATGGGTCCTCTTGATCCGTCGGGTTCTCTTGATCCGACGGGGTCCTCTTGATCCGACGGGGTCCTCTTGGTCCGACGGGTCCTCTTGGTCTTGATCCGACGGGCTCCTCTAGATCCGATGGGCTCCTCTTGATCCGACGGGCTCCTCTTGATCCGACGGGGTCCTCTTGATCCGACGGGGTCCTCTTGATCCGACGGGGTCCTCTTGATCCGACGGGTCCTCTTGATCCGACGGGTCCTCTTGATCCGAAGGATCCTCTTGATCTGACGGGGTCCTCTTGGTCTTTATCCGACGGGTCCTCTTGGTCATGATCCGACGGGGTCCTCTTGATCCGACGAAGTCCTCTTGATCCGACGGGGTCCTCTTGATCCGACGGGGTCCTCTTGATCCGACGGGGTCCTCTTGATCCGACGGGGTCCTCTTGATCCGACGGGGTCCTCTTGTTCCGACGGGGCCCTCTTGATCCGACCGGTCCTCTTGGTCTTGATCCGACGGGACCTCTTGGTTTTGATCCGACGGGTCCTCTTGGTCTTGATCCGACGGGTCCTCTAGATATTGATCCGACGGGTCCTCTTGATCCGACGGGTCCTCTTGATCCGACGGGTCCTCTTGATCCGACGGGTCCTCTTGATCCGACGGGGTCCTCTTGGTCCGACGGGGTCCTCTTGGTCCGACGGGGTCCTCTTGGTCCGACGGGGTCCTCTTGGTCCGACGGGTCCTCTTGGTCCGACGGATCCTCTTGATCCGACGGGTCCTCTTGGTCCGACGGGTCCTCTTGATCTGACGGGGCCTCTAGATCCGACGGGTCCTCTTGGTCTTGATCTGACTGGGTCTTCTTGATCCGATGGGGTCCTCTTGATCCGACGGGTCCTCTTGATCCGACAGGGTCCTTTTGATCCGACAGGGCCCTCTTGGTCTTGATCCGACGGGTCCTCTTGATCCGATGGGGCATCTTGATCCGACGGGGTCCTCTTGATCCGACGGGGTCCTCTTGGTCCGACGGGTCCTCTTGGTCTTGATCCGACGGGCTCCTCTTGATCCGACGGGCTCCTCTTGATCCGACGGGCTCCTCTTGATCCGACGGGCTCCTCTTGATCCGACGGGGTCCTCTTGATCCGAAGGGGTCCTCTTGATCCGACGGGGTCCTCTTGGTCCGACGGGTGCTCTTGATCCGACGGGTCCTCTTGATCCGACGCGTCCTCTTGGTCTTGATCCGACGGGTCCTCTTGCTCATGATCCAACGAAGTCCTCTTGATCCGACGGGGTCCTCTTGATCCGACGGGGTCCTCTTGATCCGACGGGGTCCTCTTGATCCGACGGGGCCCTCTTTATCCGACCGGTCCTCTTGGTCTTGATCCGACGGGTCCTCTTGGTCTTGATCCGACGGGTCCTCTTGGTCTTGATCCGACGGGGTCCTCTTGGTATTGATTCGAAGTGTCCTCTTGATCCGACGGGTCCTCTTGAGCCGACGGGTCCTCTTGGTCTTGATCCGATGGGTCCTCTTGGTCTTGATCCGACGGGTCCTCTTGATTCGAAGGGGTCCTCTTGATCCGACGGGGTCCTCTTGATCCGACGGGGTCCTGTTGATCCGACGGGGTTCTGTTGATCCGACGGGGTCCTCTTGATCCGACGGGGTCCTCTTGATCCGACGGGGTCCTCTTGATCCGACGGGGTCCTCTTGATCCGACGGGGTCCTCTTGATCCGACGGGGTCCTCTTGGTCTTGATCCGACGAGTTCTCTTGGTCTTGATCCGACGAGTTCTCTTGGTCTTGATCCGACGGGTCCTCTTGATCTGATGGGTCCTCTTGATCCGACGGGGTCCTCTTGATCCGACGGGGTCCTCTTGGTCCCACGGGTCCTCTTGGTCTTGATCCGACGGGCTCCTCTAGATCCGACGGGCTCCTCTTGATCCGACGGGGTCCTCTTGATCTGACGGGGTCCTCTTGGTCTTGATCCGACGGGGTCCTCTTGATCCGACGGGGTCCTCTTGGTCCGACGGGTGCTCTTGATCCGATTGGTCCTCTTGATCCGATTGGTCCTCTTGATCCGAAGGATCCTCTTGATCTGACGGGGTCCTCTTGATCCGACGGGGTCCTCTTGGTCTTGATCCGACGGGGTCCTCTTGATCCGACGGGGTCCTCTTGGTCTTGATCCGACGGAGTCCTCTTGATCCGACGGGGTCCTCTTGGTCTTGATCCGACGGGTCCTCTTGATCCGACGGGGCCCCTTGATCCGAAGGGTCCTCTTGGTCTTGATCCGACGGGGTCCTCTTGATCCGATGGGTCCTCTTGGTCTTGATCCGACGGGGTCCTCTTGATCCAATGGGTCCTCTTGGTCTTGATCCGACGGGGTCCTCTTGATCTGATGGGGTCCTCTTGGTCTTGATCCGACGGGGTCCTCTTGATCCGACGGGGTCCTCTTGATCCGACGGGGTCCTCTTGATCCGACGGGGTCCTCTTGATCTTACGGGTTCCTCTTGATCCGACAGGGTCCTCTTGGTCTTGATCCGACGGGTTCCTCTTATTCTGATGGGGTCCTCTTGGTCTTGATCCGACGGGTCCTCTTGATCCGACGGGGTCCTCTTGGTCTTGATCCGACGGAGTCCTCTTGATCCGACGGGGTCCTCTTGGTCTTGATCCGACGGGTCCTCTTGATCCGACGGGGCCCCTTGATCCGACGGGGTCCTCTTGATCCGATGGGTCCTCTTGGTCTTGATCCGACGGGTCCTCTTGATTCGAAGGGGTCCTGTTGATCCGACGGGGTCCTGTTGATCCGACGGGGTCCTGTTGATCCGACGGGGTCCTGTTGATCCGACGGGGTCCTCTTGATCCGACGGGGTCCTCTTGATCCGACGGGGTCCTCTTGATCCGACGGGTCCTCTTGGTCTTGATCCGACGAGTTCTCTTGGTCTTGATCCGACGGGTCCTCTTGATCCGACGGGTCCTCTTGATCCGACGGGGTCCTCTTGATCCGACGGGGTCCTCTTGGTCTTGATCCGAGGGGTCCTCTTGATCCGACGGGGTCCTCTTGGTCTTGATCCGACGGGTCCCTCTTGATCCGACAGGGTGCTCTTGGTCCTGATCCGAGGGGTCCTCTTGATCCGACAGGTCCTCTTAGTCTTGATCCGACGGGTCCTCTTGGTCCGACGGGGTCCTCTTGGTCCGATGGGGTCCTCTTGGTCTTGATCCGAAGGGTCCTCTTGGTCTTGATCCGACGGGTCCTCGATCCGACGGGTCCTCTTGATCCGACGGGGCCTTTTGATCCGACGGGGCCTCTTGATCCGATGGGTCCTCTTGGGCTTGATCCGAGGGGTCCTCTTGATCCGACGGGGTCCTCTTGATCCGACGGGTCCTCTTGGTCTTGATCCGACGGGGTCCTCTTGATCCGACGGGGTCCTCTTGGTCTTGATCCGACGGGTCCTCTTGATCTGAAGGGGCCTCTTGATCCGATGTGGTCCTCTTGGTCTTGATCCGACTGGGTCCTCTTGATCCGACGGGTCCTCTTGATCCACGGGTCCTCTTGATCCGACGGGCTCCTCTTGGTCTGACGGGTCCTCTTGGTCTTGATCCGACGGGGTCCTCTTGATCCGACGGGGTCCTCTTGATCCGACGGGGTCCTCTTGATCCGACGGGTCCTCTTGGTCTTGATCCGACGGGTCCTCTTGATCCGACGGGGTCCTCTTGATCCGACGGGGTCCTCTTGATCCGACGGGGTCCTCTTGGTCCGACGGGGTGCTCTTGGTCCGACGGGTCCTCTTGATCCGACGGGTCCTCTTGACCCGACGGGTCCTCTTGACCCGACGGGTCCTCTTGATCTGACGGGGCCTCTAGATCCGACGGGTCCTCTTGGTCTTGATCCGACGGGGTCTTCTTGATCCGATGGGGTCCTCTTGGTCTTGATCCGACGGGTCCTCTTGATCCGACAGGGTCCTTTTGATCCTACAGGGCCCTCTTGGTCTTGATCCGACGGGTCCTCTTGATCCGACGGGGTCCTCTTGATCCGACGGGGTCCTCTTGATCCGACGGGGTCCTCTTGGTCCGACGGGGTCCTCTTGGTCCGACGGGTCCTCTTGGTCTTGATCCGACTGGCTCCTCTTGATCCGACGGGCTCCTCTTGATACGACGGGGTCCTCTTGATCCGATGGGGTCCTCTTGGTCCGACGGGGTCCTCTTGGTCCGACGGGTCCTCTTGGTCTTGATCCGACTGGCTCCTCTTGATCCGACGGGGTCCTCTTGATCTGACGGGGTCCTCTTGGTCTTGATCAGACGGGGTCCTCTTGATCCGACGGGATCCTCTTGGTCCGACGGGTGCTCTTGATCCGACTGGTCCTCTTGATCCGAAGGATCCTCTTGATCTGACGGGGTCCTCTTGGTCTTGATCCGAGGGGTCCTCTTGGTCTTGATCCGAGGGGTCCTCTTGATCTGACAGTGTCCTCTTGGTCTTGATCCGACGGGGTCCTCTTGATCCGACGGGGTCCTCTTGATCCGACGGGCTCCTCTTGATCCGACGGGGGCATCTTGGTCTTGATCCGACGGGTCTTCTTGATCCGACGGGGGAATCTTGGTCTTGATCCGACGGGTCTTCTTGATCCGACGGGGGCATCTTGGTCTTGATCCGACGGGTTCTCTTGATCCGACGGGGTCCTCTTGGTCTTGATCCGAGGGGTCCTCTTGATCCAACAGGGTCCTCTTGGTCTTGATCCGACGGGTCCCTCTTGATCCGACGGGGTCCTCTTGGTCTTGAATCGAGGGGTCCTCGTGATCCGACGGGTCCTCTTGGTCTTGATCCGACGGGGTCCTCTTGATCCGACGGGGTCCTCTTGATCCGACGGGCTCCTCTTGGTCCGACGGGTCCTCTTGGTCTTGATCCGACGGGGTCCTCTTGATCCGACGGGGTCCTCTTGGTCTTGATCCGACGGGTCCTCTTGATCCGACGGGGTCCTCTTGATCCGACGGGGTCCTCTTGATCCGACGGGGTCCTCTTGATCCGACGGGGTCCTCTTGATCCGACGGGGTCCTCTTGATCCGACGGGTTCTCTTGATCCGACGGGGTCCTCTTGGTCCGACGGGTCCTCTTGATCCGACGGGTCCTCTTGATCCGACAGGGTCCTCTTGGTCTTGATCCGACGGGTCCTCTTGATCCGACGGGTCCTCTTGATCCGACGGGGTCCTCTTGGTCTTGATCCGACGGGGCCTCTTGATGCGACGGGTCCTCTTGGTCTTGATCCGACGGGTTCCTCTTATTCTGATGGGGTCCTCTTGGTCTTGATCCGACGGGTCCTCTTGATCCGATGGGTCCTCTTGGTCTTGATCCGACGGGGTCCTCTTGATCCGATGGGGTCCTCTTGGTCTTGATCCGACGGGTCCTCTTGATCCGACAGGGTCCTTTTGATCCGACGGGGCCCTCTTGGTCTTGATCCGACGGGTCCTCTTGATCCGATGGGGCCTCTTGATCCGATGGGGTCCTCTTGGTCTTGATCCAACGGGGTCCTCTTGATCTGATGGGGTCCTCTTGATCTGATGGGGTCCTCTTGATCCGACGGGGTCCTCTTGATCCGACGGGGTCCTCTTGATCCGACGGGGTCCTCTTGATCCGACGGGGTCCTCTTGGTCTTGATCCGAGGGGTCCTCTTGGTCTTGATCCGAGGGGTCCTCTTGATCTGACAGTGTCCTCTTGGTCTTGATCCGACGGGGTCCTCTTGATCCGACGGGGCCTCTTGATCCGATCGGGTCCTCTTGTTCTTGATCCGACGGGGTCCTCTTGATCCGATGGGGTCCTCTTGATCCGACGGGGGCATCTTGGTCTTGATCCGACGGGTCCTCTTGATCCGAAGGGGGCATCTTGGTCTTAATCTGACGGGTCCTCTTGATCCGACGGGGTCCTCTTGGTCTTGATCCGAGGGGTCCTCTTGATCCGACAGGGTCCTCTTGGTCTTGATTCGACGGGTCCTCTTGATCCGACGGGGTCCTCTTGGTCCGATGGGGTCCTCTTGGTCATGATCCGACGGGTCCTCTTGATCCGACGGGGTCCTCTTGATCCGACTGGGTCCTCTTGGTCTTGATCCGACGGGTCCTCTTGGTCTTGATCCGACGGGTCCTCTTGGTCTTGATCCGACGGGTCCTCTTGGTCATGATCCGACGAAGTCCTCTTGATCCGACGGGGTCCTCTTGATCCGACGGGGTCCCCTTGATCCGACGGGGTCCTCTTGATCCGACGGGGTCCTCTTGATCCGACGGGGCCCTCTTGATCCGACCGGTCCTCTTGGTCTTGATCAGAGGGGTCCTCTTGATCCGACAGTGTCCTCTTGGTCTTGATCCGACGGGGTCCTCTTGATCCGACGGGGTACTCTTGATCCGACGGGGTCCTCTTGGTCTTGATCCGACGGGTCCTCTTGATCCAACGGGGTCCTCTTGATCCGAC
The DNA here is from genome assembly GCF_028390025.1 of Pseudophryne corroboree. Lineage (NCBI taxonomy): Eukaryota > Metazoa > Chordata > Amphibia > Anura > Myobatrachidae > Pseudophryne > Pseudophryne corroboree. The sequence goes on from NC_086444.1 coordinate 267,323,142, forward strand.
GGGTTCTCTTGATCCGACGGGGTCCTTTTGATCCGACGGGGTCCTTTTGATCCGACGGGTCCTCCTTGATCCGAAGGGGGCATCTTGGTCTTGATCTGACAGGTCCTCTTGATCCGACGGGGTCCTCTTGGTCTTGATCCGAGGGGTCCTCTTGATCCGACAGGGTCCTCTTGGTCTTGATCCGACGGGTCCCTCTTGATCCAACGGGGTTCTCTTTTTTCGATGGGATCCTCTTGGTCTTGATCCGAGGGGTCCTCTTGATCCGACGGGTCCTCTTGGTCCGATGGGGTCCTCTTGGTCATGATCCGACGGGGTCCTGTTGATCCGACGGGGTCCTCTTGTTCCGACGGGGTCCTCTTGTTCCGACGGGGTCCTCTTGATCCGACGGGGTCCTCTTGATCCGACGGGGTCCTCTTGATACGACGGGGCCCTCTTGATCCGACCGGTCCTCTTGGTCTTGATCAGAGGGGTCCTCTTGATCCGACAGTGTCCTCTTGGTCTTGATCCGACGGGGTCCTCTTGATCCGACGGGGTACTCTTGATCCGACGGGGTCCTCTTGGTCTTGATCCGACGGGTCCTCTTGATCCAACGGGGTCCTCTTGATCCAACGGGTTCTCTTGATCCGACGGGGTCCTCTTGATCCGACGGGGTCCTCTTGATCCGACGGGCTCCTCTTGATCCGACGGGGGCATCTTGGTCTTGATCCGACGGGTCTTCTTGATCCGACGGGGGAATCTTGGTCTTGATCCGACGGGTCTTCTTGATCCGACGGGGGCATCTTGGTCTTGATCCGACGGGGTCCTCTTGGTCTTGATCCGAGGGGTCCTCTTGATCCAACAGGGTCCTCTTGGTCTTGATCCGACGGGTCCCTCTTGATCCGACGGGGTCCTCTTGGTCTTGAATCGAGGGGTCCTCGTGATCCGACGGGTCCTCTTGGTCTTGATCCGACGGGGTCCTCTTGATCCGACGGTGTCCTCTTGATCCGACGGGCTCCTCTTGGTCCGACGGGTCCTCTTGGTCTTGATCCGACGGGGTCCTCTTGATCCGACGGGGTCCTCTTGGTCTTGATCCGACGGGGTCCTCTTGATCCGACGGGGTCCTCTTGGTCCGACGGGTCCTCTTGGTCCGACGGGTCCTCTTGGTCTTGATCCGACGGGGCCTCTTGATCCGACGGGGCCTCTTGATCCGATGGGGCCTCTTGATGCGACGGGTCCTCTTGGTCTTGATCCGACGGGTTCCTCTTATTCTGATGGGGTCCTCTTGGTCTTGATCCGACGGGTCCTCTTGATCCGATGGGTCCTCTTGGTCTTGATCCGACGGGGTCCTCTTGATCTGATGGGGTCCTCTTGGTCTTGATCCGACGGGTCCTCTTGATCCGACGGGGTCCTCTTGATCCGACGGGGTCCTCTTGATCCGACGGGTCCTCTTGATCTTACGGGTTCCTCTTGATCCGACAGGGTCCTCTTGGTCTTGATCCGACGGGTCCTCTTGATTTGATAGGTCCTCTTGTTCTTGATCCGATGGGGTCCTCTTGGTCTTGATCCGACGGGGTCCTCTTGATCCGACGGGGTCCTTTTTATTCCGACGGGGTCTTCTTGGTCTTGATCCGACGGGTCCTCTTGATCCGACGGGGTCCTCTTGGTCATGATCCGACGGGGTCCTCTTGATCCGACGGGGTCCTCTTGGTCTTGATCCGACGGGTCCTCTTGGTCTTGATCCAACAGGTCCTCTTGGTCATGATCCGACGGGGTCCTCTTGATCCGACGGGGTCCTCTTGATCCGACGGGGGCATCTTGGTCTTGATCCTACGGGTCCTCTTGATCCGAAGGGGGCATCTTGGTCTTGATCTGACGGGTCCTCTTGATCCGACGGGGTCCTCTTGGTATTGATCCGATGGGTCCTCTTGATCCGACAGGGTCCTCTTGGTCTTGATCCGACGGGTCCCTCTTGATCCGACGGGGTTCTCTTGATCCGATGGGATCCTCTTGGTCTTGATCCGAGGGGTCATCTTGATCCGACGGGGTCCTCTTGATCCGACGGGGTCCTCTTGGTCTTGATCCGACGGGTCCTCTTGGTCTTGATCCGACGGGTCCTCTTGGTCTTGATCCGACGGGTCCTCTTGGTCCGATGGGGTCCTCTTGGTCATGATCCGACGGGTCCTCTTGATCCGACGGGGTCCTCTTGATCCGACGGGGTCCTCTTGGTCTTGATCCGACGGGGTCCTCTTGGTCTTGATCCGACGGGTCCTCTTGGTCTTGATCCGACGGGTCCTCTTGGTCATGATCCGACGGGTCCTCTTGGTCATGATCCGACGGGGTCCTCTTGATCCGACGGGGTCCTCTTGATCCGACGGGGTCCTCTTGATCCGACGGGGTCCTCTTGATCCGACGGGGTCCTCTTGATCCGACGGGGTCCTCTTGATCCGACGGGGTCCTCTTGATCCGACCGGTCCTCTTGGTCTTGATCCGACGGGGTCCTCTTGGTCTTGATCCGACGGGGTCCTCTTGGTCTTGATCCGAGGGGTCCTCTTGATCCGACAGGGTCCTCTTGGTCTTGATCCGACGGGTCCCTCTTGATCCGACGGGGTTCTCTTTATCCGATGGGATCCTCTTGGTCTTGATCCGAGGGGTCCTCTTGATCCGACGGGTCCTCTTGGTCTTGATTCGACGGGTCCTCTTGATCCGACGGGGTCCTCTTGGTCCGATGGGGTCCTCTTGGTCATGATCTGACGGGGTCCTCTTGGTCTTGATCCGACGGGTCCTCTTGGTCTTGATCCGACGGGTCCTCTTGGTCATGATCCGACGGGGTCCTCTTGATCCGACGGGGTCCTCTTGATCCGACGGGGTCCTCTTGATCCGACGGGGTCCTCTTGATCCGACGGGGCCCTCTTGATCCGACCGGTCCTCTTGGTCTTGATCAGAGGGGTCCTCTTGATCTGACAGTGTCCTCTTGGTCTTGATCCGACGTGGTCCTCTTGATCCGACGGGGTACTCTTGATCCGACGGGGTCCTCTTGGTCTTGATCCGACGGGTCCTCTTGATCCGATAGGTCCTCTTGTTCTTGATCCGATGGGGTCCTCTTGGTCTTGATCCGACGGGGTCCTCTTGATCCGACGGGGTCCTTTTTATTCCGACGGGGTCCTCTTGGTCTTGCTCCGACGGGGCCTCTTGATCCGACGGGGCCTCTTGATCCGACGGGGCCTCTTTATCCGACGGGGCCTCTTGGTCTTGATCCGACGGGTTCCTCTTATTCTGATGGGGTCCTCTTGGTCTTGATCCGACGGGTCCTCTTGATCCGATGGGTCCTCTTGTTCTTGATCCGACGGGGTCCTCTTGATCCGATGGGGTCCTCTTGGTCTTGATCCGACGGGGTCCTCTTGATCCGACGGGGTCCTTTTGATCCGACTGGGTCTTCTTGGTCTTGATCCGACGGGTCCTCTTGATCCGACGGGGTCCTCTTGATCCGACGGGGACCTCTTGGTCTTGATCCGAGGGGTCCTCTTGGTCTTGATCAGAGGGGTCCTCTTGATCCGACAGTGTCCTCTTGGTCTTGATCCGACAGGGTCCTCTTGATCCGACGGGGTCCTCTTGATCCGACGGGGGCATCTTGGTCTTGATCCGACGGGTCCTCTTGATCCGAAGGGGGCATCTTGGTCTTGATCCGACGGGGTCCTCTTGGTCTTGATCCGAGGGGTCCTCTTGATCCGACAGGGTCCTCTTGGTCTTGATCCGACGGGTCCCTCTTGATCCGACGGGGTTCTCTTGATCCGATGGGATCCTCTTGGTCTTGATCCGCGGGGTCCTCTTGATCCGACGGGTCCTCTTGGTCTTGATTCGACGGGTCATCTTGATCCGACGGGGCCCTCTTGGTCCGATGGGGTCCTCTTGGTCATGATCCGACGGGTCCTCTTGATCCGACGGGGTCCTCTTGATCCGACGGGGTCCTCTTGATCCGACGGGGTCCTCTTGATCCGACGGGGTCCTCTTGATCCGACGGGGTCCTCTTGATCCGACGGGGTCCTCTTGATCCGACGGGGTCCTCTTGATCCGACGGGGTCCTCTTGATCCGACGGGGTCCTCTTGGTCTTGATCCGACGGGTCCTCTTGGTCTTGATCCGACGGGTCCTCTTGGTCATGATCCGACGAAGTCCTCTTGATCCGACGGGGTCCTCTTGATCCGACGGGGCCCTCTTGATCCGACCTGTCCTCTTGGTCTTGATCAGAGGGGTCCTCTTGATCCGACAGTGTCCTCTTGGTCTTGATCCGACGGGGTCCTCTTGATCCGACGGGGGCATCTTGGTCTTGATCCTACGGGTCCTCTTGATCCGAAGGGGGCATCTTGGTCTTGATCTGACGGGTCCTCTTGATCCGACGGGGTCCTCTTGGTCTTGATCCGAGGGGTCCTCTTGATCCGACAGGGTCCTCTTGGTCTTGATCCGACGGGGTCCTCTTGATCCGACGGGGTCCTTTTTATTCCGACGGGGTCCTCTTGGTCTTGCTCCGACGGGGCCTCTTGATCCGACGGGGCCTCTTGATCCGACGGGGCCTCTTGATCCGACGGGGCCTCTTTATCCGACGGGGCCTCTTGGTCTTGATCCGACGGGTTCCTCTTATTCTGATGGGGTCCTCTTGGTCTTGATCCGACGGGTCCTCTTGATCCGATGGGTCCTCTTGTTCTTGATCCGACGGGGTCCTCTTGATCCGATGGGGTCCTCTTGGTCTTGATCCGACGGGGTCCTCTTGATCCGACGGGGTCCTTTTGATCCGACTGGGTCTTCTTGGTCTTGATCCGACGGGTCCTCTTGATCCGACGGGGTCCTCTTGATCCGACGGGGACCTCTTGGTCTTGATCCGAGGGGTCCTCTTGGTCTTGATCAGAGGGGTCCTCTTGATCCGACAGTGTCCTCTTGGTCTTGATCCGACAGGGTCCTCTTGATCCGACGGGGTCCTCTTGATCCGACGGGGGCATCTTGGTCTTGATCCGACGGGTCCTCTTGATCCGAAGGGGGCATCTTGGTCTTGATCCGACGGGGTCCTCTTGGTCTTGATCCGAGGGGTCCTCTTGATCCGACAGGGTCCTCTTGGTCTTGATCCGACGGGTCCCTCTTGATCCGACGGGGTTCTCTTGATCCGATGGGATCCTCTTGGTCTTGATCCGCGGGGTCCTCTTGATCCGACGGGTCCTCTTGGTCTTGATTCGACGGGTCATCTTGATCCGACGGGGCCCTCTTGGTCCGATGGGGTCCTCTTGGTCATGATCCGACGGGTCCTCTTGATCCGACGGGTCCTCTTGATCCGACGGGGTCCTCTTGATCCGACGGGGTCCTCTTGATCCGACGGGGTCCTCTTGATCCGACGGGGTCCTCTTGATCCGACGGGGTCCTCTTGATCCGACGGGGTCCTCTTGATCCGACGGGTCCTCTTGATCCGACGGGGTCCTCTTGATCCGACGGGGTCCTCTTGATCCGACGGGGTCCTCTTGATCCGACGGGGTCCTCTTGGTCTTGATCCGACGGGGTCCTCTTGGTCTTGATCCGACGGGTCCTCTTGGTCTTGATCCGACGGGTCCTCTTGGTCATGATCCGACGAAGTCCTCTTGATCCGACGGGGTCCTCTTGATCCGACGGGGCCCTCTTGATCCGACCTGTCCTCTTGGTCTTGATCAGAGGGGTCCTCTTGATCCGACAGTGTCCTCTTGGTCTTGATCCGACGGGGTCCTCTTGATCCGACGGGGGCATCTTGGTCTTGATCCTACGGGTCCTCTTGATCCGAAGGGGGCATCTTGGTCTTGATCTGACGGGTCCTCTTGATCCGACGGGGTCCTCTTGGTCTTGATCCGAGGGGTCCTCTTGATCCGACAGTGTCCTCTTGGTCTTGATCCGACGGGTCCCTCTTGATCCGACGGGGTCCTCTTGGTCTTGAATCGAGGGGTCCTCGTGATCCGACGGGTCCTCTTGGTCTTGATCCGACGGGGTCCTCTTGATCCGACGGGGTCCTCTTGATCCGACGGGCTCCTCTTGGTCCGACGGGTCCTCTTGGTCTTGATCCGACGGGGTCCTCTTGATCCGACGGGGTCCTCTTGGTCTTGATCCGACGGGTCCTCTTGATCCGACGGGGTCCTCTTGATCCGACGGGGTCCTCTTGGTCATGATCCGAGAGGTCCTCTTGATCCGACGGGTCCTCTTGGTCTTGATTCGACGTGGTCCTCTTGATCCAACGGGGTCCTCTTGGTCTTGATCCGACGGGTCCTCTTGATCCGACGGGGTTCTCTTGATCCGATGGGATCCTCTTGGTCTTGATCCGAGAGGTCCTCTTGATCCGACGGGTCCTCTTGGTCTTGATTCGACGGGGTCCTCTTGATCCGACGGGGTCCTCTTGGTCCGATGGGGTCCTCTTGGTCATGATCCGACGGGTCCTCTTGATCCGACGGGGTCCTCTTGGTCTTGATCCGACGGGGTCCTCTTGGTCTTGATCCGACGGGTCCTCTTGGTCTTGATCCGACGGGGTCCTCTTGATCCGACGGGGGCCCTCTTGATCCGACCGGTCCTCTTGGTCTTGATCCGACGGGACCTCTTGGTCTTGATCCAACGGGTCCTCTTGGTCTTGATCCGACGGGGTCCTCTTGGTATTGATCCGAAGGGTCCTCTTGATCCGACAGGTCCTCTTGATCTGACAGGGTCCTCTTGATCCGACGGGGTCCTCTTGGTCTTGATCTGACGGGGTCCTCTTGATCTGACGGGGTCCTCTTGATCTGACGGGGTCCTCTTGATCCGACGCGGTCCTCTTGGTCTTGATCCGACGGGGTCCTCTTGGTATTGATCCGAAGGGTCCTCTTGATCCGACAGGTCCTCTTGATCCGACGGGGTCCTCTTGGTCTTGATCCGACGGGGTCCTCTTGATCCGACGGGGTCCTCTTGATCCGACGGGGTCCTCTTGATCCGACGGGGTCCTCTTGATCCGACGGGGTCCTCTTGATCCGACGGGGTCCTCTTGGTCCGACGGGTGCTCTTGATCCGACTGGTCCTCTTGATCCGAAGGATCCTCTTGATCTGACGGGGTCCTCTTGATCTGACGGGGTCCTCTTGGTCTTGATCCGACGGGGTCCTCTTGATCCAATGGGGTCCTCTTGGTCTTGATCCGACGGAGTCCTCTTAATCCGACGGGGTCCTCTTGTTCTTGATCCGACGGGTCCTCTTGAACCGATGGGGCCCCTTGATCCGACGGGTCCTCTTGGTCTTGATCCGACGGGGTCCTCTTGATCCGATGGGGTCCTCTTGCTCTTGATCCGACGTGTACTCTTGATCCGACGGGGTCTTCTTGATCCGACGGGGCCCTCTTGGTCTTGATCCGACGGGTCCTCTTGATCCGACGGGGCCTCTTGATCCGATAGGATCCTCTTGGTCTTGATCCGACGGGGTCCTCTTGATCCGATGGGGTCCTCTTGGTCTTGATCCGACGGGGTCCTCTTGATCCGACGGGGTCCTCTTGATCCGACGGGGTCCTCTTGATCCGACGGGGTCCTCTTGATCCGACGGGGTCCTCTTGATCCGACGGGGTCCTCTTGATCCGATGGGGTCCTCTTGATCTGACGGGGTCCTCTTGATCCGACAGGGTCCTCTTGGTCATGATCCGAGGGGTTCTCTTGGTCTTGATCCGAGGGGTCCTCTTAGTCTTGATCCGAGGGGTCCTCTTGATCCGACAGTGTCCTCTTGGTATTGATCCGACGGGGTCCTCTTGATCCGACGGGGTCCTCTTGATCCAACGGGGTCCTCTTGATCCGACGGGGCATCTTGGTCTTGATCCGACGGGTCCTCTTGATCCGACGGGGTCCTCTTGATCCGACGGGGTCCTCTTGGTCTAGATCCGAGGGGTCCTCTTGATCCGACGGGGTCCACTTGGTCTTGATCCGACGGGGTCCTCTTGATCCGACGGGGTCCTCTTGATCCAACGGGGTCCTCTTGGTCTTGATCTGACGGGGTCCTCTTGATCTGACGGGGTCCTCTTGATCTGACGGGGTCCTCTTGATCTGACGGGGTCCTCTTGATCCGACAGGGTCCTCTTGGTCATGATCCGAGGGGTCCTCTTGGTCTTGATCCGAGGGGTCCTCTTGGTCTTGATCCGAGGGGTCCTCTTGATCCGACAGTGTCCTCTTGGTATTGATCCGACGGGGTCCTCTTGATCCGACGGGGTCCTCTTGATCTAACGGGGTCCTCTTGATCCAACGGGGGCATCTTGGTCTTGATCCGACGGGTCCTCTTGATCCGACGGGGTCCTCTTGGTCTAGATCCGAGGGGTCCTCTTGATCCGACGGGGCCTCTTGGTCTTGATCCGACGGGTCCCTCTTGATCCGACAGGGTGCTCTTGGTCCTGATCCGAGGGGTCCTCTTGATCCGACGGGTCCTCTTGGTCTTGATCCGACGGGTCCTCTTGGTCCGACGGGGTCCTCTTGGTCCGATGGGGTCCTCTTGGTCTTGATCCGACGGGTCCTCTTGGTCTTGATCCGACGGGTCCTCTTGATCCGACGGGGCCTTTTGATCCGACGGGGCCTCTTGATCCGATGGGTCCTCTTGGGCTTGATCCGAGGGGTCCTCTTGATCCGACGGGGTCCTCTTGATCCGACGGGTCCTCTTGGTCTTGATCCGACGGGTCCTCTTGATCTGAAGGGGCCTCTTGATCCGATGTGGTCCTCTTGGTCTTGATCCGACGGGGTCCTCTTGATCCGACGGGCTCCTCTTGGTCTGACGGGTCCTCTTGGTCTTGATCCGACGGGGTCCTCTTGATCCGACGGGGTCCTCTTGATCCGACGGGTCCTCTTGGTCTTGATCCGACGGGTCCTCTTGATCCGACGGGGTCCTCTTGATCCGACGGGGTCCTCTTGATCCGACGGGGTCCTCTTGATCCGACGGGGTCCTCTTGATCCGACGGGGTCCTCTTGATCCGACGGGTCCTCTTGATCCGACGGGTCCTCTTGATCCGACGGGTCCTCTTGATCCGACGGGTCCTCTTGATCCGACGGGTCCTCTTGATCTGACGGGGCCTCTAGATCCGACGGGTCCTCTTGGTCTTGATCCGACGGTGTCTTCTTGATCCGATGGGGTCCTCTTGGTCTTGATCCGACGGGTCCTCTTGATCCAACAGGGTCCTTTTGATCCGACAGGGCCCTCTTGGTCTTGATCCGACGGGTCCTCTTGATCCGATGGGGCATCTTGATCCGACGGGGTCCTCTTGATCCGACGGGGTCCTCTTGGTCCGACGGGTCCTCTTGGTCTTGATCCGACGGGTCCTCTTGGTCTTGATCCGACGGGGTCCTCTTGATCCGACGGGGTCCTCTTGATCCGACGGGGGCCCTCTTGATCCGACCGGTCCTCTTGGTCTTGATCCGACGGGACCTCTTGGTCTTGATCCAACGGGTCCTCTTGGTCTTGATCCGACGGGGTCCTCTTGGTATTGATCCGAAGGGTCCTCTTGATCCGATGGGTCCTCTTGATCCGATGGGTCCTCTTGATCCGATGGGTCCTCTTGATCCGACGGGCTCCTCTTGATCCGACGGGGTCCTCTTGATCTGACGGGGTCCTCTTGGTCTTAATCATACGGGGTCCTCTTGATCCGACGGGGTCCTCTTGGTCCGACGGGTGCTCTTGATCCGACGGGTCCTCTTGATCCGAAGGATCCTCTTGATCTGACGGGGTCCTCTTGGTCTTGATCCGACGGGTCCTCTTGGTCTTTATCCGACGGGTCCTCTTGGTCATGATCCGACGAAGTCCTCTTGATCCGACGGGGTCCTCTTGATCCGACGGGGTCCTCTTGATCCGACGGGGTCCTCTTGATCCGACGGGGTCCTCTTGTTCCGACGGGGCCCTCTTGATCCGACGGGACCTCTTGGTTTTGATCCGACGGGTCCTCTTCGTCTTGATCCGACGGGGTCCTCTTGGTATTGATTCGACGGGTCCTCTTGATCCGACGGGTCCTCTTGAGCCGACGGGTCCTCTTGGTCTTGATCCGATGGGTCCTCTTGGTCTTGATCCGACGGGTCCTCTTGATTCGAAGGGGTCCTGTTGATCCGACGGGGTCCTGTTGATCCGACGGGGTCCTCTTGTTCCGACGGGGTCCTCTTGTTCCGACGGGGTCCTCTTGTTCCGACGGGGTCCTCTTGTTCCGACGGGGTCCTCTTGTTCCGACGGGGTCCTCTTGATCCGACGGGGTCCTCTTGATCCGACGGGGTCCTCTTGATCCGACGGGGTCCTCTTGGTCTTGATCCGACGAGTTCTCTTGGTCTTGATCCGACGGGTCCTCTTGATCCGACTGGTCCTCTTGATCCGATGGGTCCTCTTGATCCGACGGGGTCCTCTTGATCCGACGGGGTCCTCTTGGTCCGACGGGTCCTCTTGGTCTTGATCCGACGGGCTCCTCTAGATCCGACGGGCTCCTCTTGATCCGACGGGGTCCTCTTGGTCCGACGGGGTCCTCTTGGTCCGACGGGGTCCTCTTGGTCCGACGGGTCTTCTTGGTCCGACGGGTCCTCTTGATCCGACGGGTCCTCTTGATCCGACGGGTCCTCTTGATCTGACGGGGCCTCTAGATCCGACGGGTCCTCTTGGTCTTGATCTGACTGGGTCTTCTTGATCCGATGGGGTCCTCTTGGTCTTGATCCGACGGGTCCTCTTGATCCGACAGGTCCTCTTGGTCTTGATCCGACGAGTTCTCTTGGTCTTGATCCGACGGGTCCTCTTGATCCGACGGGGTCCTCTTGATCCGATGGGTCCTCTTGATCCGACGGGGTCCTCTTGATCCGATGGGGTCCTCTTGGTCCGACGGGCTCCTCTTGATCCGACGGGCTCCTCTTGATCCGACGGGCTCCTCTTGATCTGACGGGGTCCTCTTGGTCTTGATCCGACGGGTCCTCTTGATCCGACAGGGTCCTTTTGATCCGACAGGGCCCTCTTGGTCTTGATCCGATGGGTCCTCTTGATCCGATGGGGCATCTTGATCCGACTGGGTCCTCTTGATCCGACGGGGTCCTCTTGGTCCGACGGGCTCCTCTTGATCCGACGGGCTCCTCTTGATCCGACGGGCTCCTCTTGATCTGACGGGGTCCTCTTGGTCTTGATCCGACGGGGTCCTCTTGATCCGACGGGGTCCTCTTGGTCCGACGGGTGCTCTTGATCCGACGGGTCCTCTTGATCCGACGCGTCCTCTTGGTCTTGATCCGACGGGTCCTCTTGGTCATGATCCGACGAAGTCCTCTTGATCCGACGGGGTCCTCTTGATCCGACGGGGCCCTCTTTATCCGACCGGTCCTCTTGGTCTTGATCCGACGGGACCTCTTGGTCTTGATCCGACGGGTCCTCTTGGTCTTGATCCGACGGGGTCCTCTTGGTATTGATTCGAAGTGTCCTCTTGATCCGACGGGTCCTCTTGAGCCAACGGGTCCTCTTGGTCTTGATCCGATGGGTCCTCTTGGTCTTGATCCGACGGGTCCTCTTGATTCGAAGGGGTCCTCTTGATTCGAAGGGGTCCTCTTGATTCGAAGGGGTCCTCTTGATCCGACGGGGTCCTGTTGATCCGACGGGGTCCTCTTGTTCCGACGGGGTCCTCTTGATCCGACGGGGTCCTCTTGATCCGACGGGGTCCTCTTGATCCGACGGGGTCCTCTTGATCCGACGGGGTCCTCTTGATCCGATGGGTCCTTTTGATCCTACGGGTCCTCTTGATTCGAAGGGGTCCTGTTGATCCGACGGGGTCCTGTTGATCCGACGGGGTCCTCTTGATCCGACGGGGTCCTCTTGATCCGACGGGGTCCTCTTGATCCGACGGGGTCCTCTTGATCCGACGGGGTCCTCTTGATCCGACGGGGTCCTCTTGATCCGACGGGGTCCTCTTGATCCGACAGGTCCTCTTGGTCTTGATCCGACGAGTTCTCTTGATCTGATGGGTCCTCTTGATCCGACGGGTCCTCTTGATCCGACGGGGTCCTCTTGATCCGACGGGGTCCTCTTGGTCCGACGGGTCCTCTTGGTATTGATCCGACGGGCTCCTCTAGATCCGACTGGCTCCTCTTGATCCGACGGGGTCCTCTTTGTCTTGATCCGACGGGGTCCTCTTGATCCGACGGGGTCCTCTTGGTCCGACGGGTGCTCTTGATCCGATTGGTCCTCTTGATCCGATTGGTCCTCTTGATCCGAAGGATCCTCTTGATCTGACGGGGTCCTCTTGATCTGACGGGGTCCTCTTGATCCGACGGGGTCCTCTTGGTCTTGATCCGACGGGGTCCTCTTGATCCGACGGGGTCCTCTTGGTCTTGATCCGACGGAGTCCTCTTGATCCGACGGGGTCCTCTTGGTCTTGATCCGACGGGTCCTCTTGATCCGACGGGGCCCCTTGATCCGACGGGTCCTCTTGGTCTTGATCCGACGGGGTCCTCTTGATCCGATGGGGTCCTCTTGGTCTTGATCCGACGGGTCCTCTTGGTCTTGATCCGACGGGTCCTCTTGGTCTTGATCCGATGGGTCCTCTTGGTCTTGATCCGACGGGTCCTCTTGATTCGAAGGGGTCCTCTTGATTCGAAGGGGTCCTCTTGATTCGAAGGGGTCCTCTTGATTCGAAGGGGTCCTCTTGATCCGACGGGGTCCTCTTGATCCGACGGGGTCCTCTTGATCTGACGGGGCCTCTAGATCCGACGGGTCCTCTTGGTCTTGATCCGACGGTGTCTTCTTGATCCGATGGGGTCCTCTTGGTCTTGATCCGACGGGTCCTCTTGATCCGACAGGGTCCTTTTGATCCGACAGGGCCCTCTTGGTCTTGATCCGACGGGGGCATCTTGATCCGACGGGGTCCTCTTGATCCGACGGGGTCCTCTTGATCCGACGGGGTCCTCTTGATCCGACGGGGTCCTCTTGGTCTTGATCCGACGAGTTCTCTTGGTCTTGATCCGACGGGTCCTCTTGATCCGACTGGTCCTCTTGATCCGATGGGTCCTCTTGATCCGACGGGGTCCTCTTGATCCGACGGGGTCCTCTTGGTCCGACGGGTCCTCTTGGTCTTGATCCGACGGGCTCCTCTAGATCCGACGGGCTCCTCTAGATCCGACGGGCTCCTCTTGATCCGACGGGGTCCTCTTGGTCCGACGGGGTCCTCTTGGTCCGACGGGGTCCTCTTGGTCCGACGGGGTCCTCTTGGTCCGACTGGTCCTCTTGGTCCGACGGATCCTCTTGATCCGACGGGTCCTCTTGATCCGACGGGTCCTCTTGATCCGACGGGGCCTCTAGATCCGACGGGTCCTCTTGGTCTTGATCTGACTGGGTCTTCTTGATCCGATGGGGTCCTCTTGGTCTTGATCCGACGGGTCCTCTTGATCCGACAGGTCCTCTTGGTCTTGATCCGACGAGTTCTCTTGGTCTTGATCCGACGGGTCCTCTTGATCCGACGGGGTCCTCTTGATCCGATGGGTCCTCTTGATCCGACGGGGTCCTCTTGATCCGACGGGGTCCTCTTGATCCGACGGGGTCCTCTTCGTCCGACGGGTCCTCTTGGTCTTGATCCGACGGGCTCCTCTAGATCCGACGGGCTCCTCTAGATCCGACGGGCTCCTCTTGATCCGACGGGGTCCTCTTGGTCCGACGGGGTCCTCTTGGTCCGAAGGGGTCCTCTTGGTCCGAAGGGGTCCTCTTGGTCCAACGGGTCCTCTTGGTCCGACGGATCCTCTTGATCTGACGGGGCCTCTAGATCCGACGGGTCCTCTTGGTCTTGATCTGACTGGGTCTTCTTGATCCGATGGGGTCCTCTTGGTCTTGATCCGACGGGTCCTCTTGATCCGACAGGGTCCTTTTGATCCGACAGGGCCCTCTTGGTCTTGATCCGATGGGTCCTCTTGATCCGATGGGGCATCTTGATCCGACGGGGTCCTCTTGATCCGACGGGGTCCTCTTGGTCCGACGGGCTCCTCTTGATCCGACGGGCTCCTCTTGATCCGACGGGCTCCTCTTGATCTGACGGGGTCCTCTTGGTCTTGATCCGACGGGGTCCTCTTGATCCGACGGGGTCCTCTTGGTCCGACGGGTGCTCTTGATCCGACGCGTCCTCTTGGTCTTGATCCGACGGGTCCTCTTGGTCATGATCCGACGAAGTCCTCTTGATCCGACGGGGTCCTCTTGATCCGACGGGGCCCTCTTTATCCGACCGGTCCTCTTGGTCTTGATCCGACGGGACCTCTTGGTCTTGATCCGACGGGTCCTCTTGGTCTTGATCCGACGGGGTCCTCTTGGTATTGATTCGAAGTGTCCTCTTGATCCGACGGGTCCTCTTGAGCCAACGGGTCCTCTTGGTCTTGATCCGATGGGTCCTCTTGGTCTTGATCCGACGGGTCCTCTTGATTCGAAGGGGTCCTCTTGATTCGAAGGGGTCCTCTTGATTCGAAGGGGTCCTCTTGATTCGAAGGGGTCCTCTTGATCCGACGGGGTCCTCTTGTTCCGACGGGGTCCTCTTGATCCGACGGGGTCCTCTTGATCCGACGGGGTCCTCTTGATCCGACGGGGTCCTCTTGATCCGACGGGGTCCTCTTGATCCGACGGGGTCCTCTTGATCCGACGGGGTCCTCTTGATCCGACGGGGTCCTCTTGATCCGACGGGGTCCTTTTGATCCTACGGGTCCTCTTGATTCGAAGGGGTCCTGTTGATCCGACGGGGTCCTGTTGATCCGACGGGGTCCTCTTGTTCCGACGGGGTCCTCTTGATCCGACGGGGTCCTCTTGATCCGACGGGGTCCTCTTGATCCGACGGGGTCCTCTTGATCCGACGGGGTCCTCTTGATCCGACGGGGTCCTCTTGATCCGACGGGGTCCTCTTGATCCGACAGGTCCTCTTGGTCTTGATCCGACGAGTTCTCTTGGTCTTGATCCGACGGGTCCTCTTGATCTGATGGGTCCTCTTGATCCGACGGGTCCTCTTGATCCGACGGGGTCCTCTTGATCCGACGGGGTCCTCTTGGTCCGACGGGTCCTCTTGGTATTGATCCGACGGGCTCCTCTAGATCCGACTGGCTCCTCTTGATCCGACGGGGTCCTCTTGGTCTTGATCCGACGGGGTCCTCTTGATCCGACGGGGTCCTCTTGGTCCGACGGGTGCTCTTGATCCGATTGGTCCTCTTGATCCGATTGGTCCTCTTGATCCGAAGGATCCTCTTGATCTGACGGGGTCCTCTTGATCTGACGGGGTCCTCTTGATCCGACGGGGTCCTCTTGGTCTTGATCCGACGGGGTCCTCTTGATCCGACGGGGTCCTCTTGGTCTTGATCCGACGGAGTCCTCTTGATCCGACGGGGTCCTCTTGGTCTTGATCCAAAGGGTCCTCTTGATCCGACGGGGCCCCTTGATCCGACGGGTCCTCTTGGTCTTGATCCGACGGGGTCCTCTTGATCCGATGGGGTCCTCTTGGTCTTGATCCGACGGGTCCTCTTGGTCTTGATCCGACGGGTCCTCTTGGTCTTGATCCGATGGGTCCTCTTGGTCTTGATCCGACGGGTCCTCTTGATTCGAAGGGGTCCTCTTGATTCGAAGGGGTCCTCTTGATTCGAAGGGGTCCTCTTGATTCGAAGGGGTCCTCTTGATTCGAAGGGGTCCTCTTGATCCGACGGGGTCCTCTTGATCCGACGGGGTCCTCTTGATCCGACGGGGTCCTCTTGATCTGACGGGGCCTCTAGATCCGACGGGTCCTCTTGGTCTTGATCCGACGGTGTCTTCTTGATCCGATGGGGTCCTCTTGGTCTTGATCCAACGGGTCCTCTTGATCCGACAGGGTCCTTTTGATCCGACAGGGCCCTCTTGGTCTTGATCCGACGGGGGCATCTTGATCCGACGGGGTCCTCTTGATCCGACGGGGTCCTCTTGGTCCGACGGGTCCTCTTGGTCTTGATCCGACTGGCTCCTCTTGATCCGACGGGCTCCTCTTGATCCGACGGGGTCCTCTTGGTCTTAATCAGACGGGGTCCTCTTGGTCCGACGGGGTCCTCTTGGTCCGACGGGTGCTCTTGATCCGACGAGTTCTCTTGGTCTTGATCCAACGGGTCCTCTTGATCCGATGGGTCCTTTTGATCCTACGGGTCCTCTTGATTCGAAGGGGTCCTGTTGATCCGACGGGGTCCTGTTGATCCGACGGGGTCCTCTTGTTCCGACGGGGTCCTCTTGTTCCGACGGGGTCCTCTTGATCCGACGGGGTCCTCTTGATCCGACGGGGTCCTCTTGATCCGACGGGGTCCTCTTGATCCGACGGGGTCCTCTTGTTCCGACGGGGCCCTCTTGATCCGACCGGTCCTCTTGGTCTTGATCCGACGGGACCTCTTGGTTTTGATCCGACGGGTCCTCTTGGTCTTGATCCGACGGGGTCCTCTTGGTATTGATTCGAAGTGTCCTCTTGAACCGACGGGTCCTCTTGATCCGACGGGTCCTCTTGAGCCGACGGGTCCTCTTGGTCTTGATCCGATGGGTCCTCTTGGTCTTGATCCGACGGGTCCTCTTGATTCGAAGGGGTCCTGTTGATCCGACGGGGTCCTGTTGATCCGACGGGGTCCTCTTGATCCGACGGGTCCTCTTGGTCTTGATCCGACGGGGTCCTCTTGATCCGACGGGGTCCTCTTGATCCGACGGGGTCCTCTTGGTCCGACGGGTCCTCTTGATCCGACGGGTCCTCTTGATCCGACGGGTCCTCTTGATCCGACGGGTCCTCTTGATCCGACGGGTCCTCTTGATCCGACGGGTCCTCTTGATCCGACGGGTCCTCTTGATCCGACGGGTCCTCTTGATCCGACGGGTCCTCTTGATCCGACGGGGCCTCTAGATCCGACGGGTCCTCTTGGTCTTGATCCGACGGTGTCTTCTTGATCCGATGGGGTCCTCTTGGTCTTGATCCGACGGGTCCTCTTGATCCGACAGGGTCCTTTTCATCCGACAGGGCCCTCTTGGTCTTTATCCGACGGGTCCTCTTGATCCGATGGGGCATCTTGATCCGACGGGGTCCTCTTGGTATTGATTCGAAGTGTCCTCTTGATCCGACGGGTCCTCTTGATCCGATGGGTCCTTTTGATCCTACGGGTCCTCTTGATTCGAAGGGGTCCTGTTGATCCGACGGGGTCCTGTTGATCCGACGGGGTCCTCTTGTTCCGACGGGGTCCTCTTGATCCGACGGGGTCCTCTTGATCCGACGGGGTCCTCTTGATCCGACGGGGTCCTCTTGATCCGACGGGGTCCTCTTGATCCGACGGGGTCCTCTTGATCCGACGGGGTCCTCTTGATCCGACGGGGTCCTCTTGATCCGACGGGGTCCTCTTGATCCGACGGGGTCCTCTTGATCCGACGGGGTCCTCTTGTTCCGACGGGGCCCTCTTGATCTGACCGGTCCTCTTGGTCTTGATCCGACGGGACCTCTTGGTTTTGATCCGACGGGTCCTCTTCGTCTTGATCCGACGGGGTCCTCTTGGTATTGATTCGAAGTGTCCTCTTGATCCGACGGGTCCTCTTGATCCGACGGGTCCTCTTGAGCCGACGGGTCCTCTTGGTCTTGATCCGATGGGTCCTCTTGGTCTTGATCCGACGGGTCCTCTTGATTCGAAGGGGTCCTGTTTATCCGACGGGGTCCTCTTGATCCGACGGGTCCTCTTGGTCTTGATCCGACGGGTCCTCTTGATCCGACGGGTCCTCTTGATCCGACGGGGTCCTCTTGATCCGACGGGGTCCTCTTGATCCGACGGGGTGCTCTTGGTCCGACGGGTCCTCTTGATCCGACGGGTCCTCTTGATCCGACGGGTCCTCTTGATCCGACGGGTCCTCTTGATCCGACGGGTCCTCTTGATCCGACGGGTCCTCTTGATCCGACGGGTCCTCTTGATCCGACGGGTCCTCTTGATCCGACGGGTCCTCTTGATTCGACGGGTCCTCTTGATCTGACGGGGCCTCTAGATCCGACGGGTCCTCTTGGTCTTGATCCGACGGTGTCTTCTTGATCCGATGGGGTCCTCTTGGTCTTGATCCGACGGGTCCTCTTGATCCGACGGGTCCTCTTGATCCGACAGGGTCCTTTTGATCCGACAGGGCCCTCTTGGTCTTTATCCGACGGGTCCTCTTGATCCGATGGGGCATCTTGATCCGACGGGGTCCTCTTGGTATTGATTCGAAGTGTCCTCTTGATCCGACGGGTCCTCTTGATCCGATGGGTCCTTTTGATCCTACGGGTCCTCTTGATTCGAAGGGGTCCTGTTGATCCGACGGGGTCCTGTTGATCCGACGGGGTCCTCTTGTTCCGACGGGGTCCTCTTGTTCCGACGGGGTCCTCTTGATCCGACGGGGTCCTCTTGATCCGACGGGGTCCTCTTGATCCGACGGGGTCCTCTTGATCCGACGGGGTCCTCTTGATCCGACGGGGTCCTCTTGATCCGACGGGGTCCTCTTGTTCCGACGGGGCCCTCTTGATCCGACCGGTCCTCTTGGTCTTGATCCGACGGGACCTCTTGGTTTTGATCCGACGGGTCCTCTTCGTCTTGATCCGACGGGGTCCTCTTGGTATTGATCCGACGGGTCCTCTTGATCCGACGGGTCCTCTTGATCCGACGGGTCCTCTTGAGCCGACGGGTCCTCTTGGTCTTGATCCGATGGGTCCTCTTGGTCTTGATCCGACGGGTCCTCTTGATTCGAAGGGGTCCTGTTGATCCGACGGGGTCCTGTTGATCCGACGGGGTCCTCTTGATCCGACGGGTCCTCTTGGTCTAGATCCGACGGGTCTTCTTGATCCGACGGGTCCTCTTGATCCGACGGGTCCTCTTGATCCGACGGGTCCTCTTGATCCGACGGGTCCTCTTGATCCGACGGGTCCTCTTGATCCGACGGGTCCTCTTGATCCGACGGGTCATCTTGATCCGACGGGTCATCTTGATCCGACGGGTCCTCTTGATCTGACGGGGCCTCTAGATCCGACGGGTCCTCTTGGTCTTGATCCGACGGTGTCTTCTTGATCCGATGGGGTCCTCTTGGTCTTGATCCGACGGGTCCTCTTGATCCGACAGGGTCCTTTTGATCCGACAGGGCCCTCTTGGTCTTTATCCGACGGGTCCTCTTGATCCGATGGGGCATCTTGATCCGACGGGGTCCTCTTGGTATTGATTCGAAGTGTCCTCTTGATCCGACGGGTCCTCTTGATCCGATGGGTCCTTTTGATCCTACGGGTCCTCTTGATTCGAAGGGGTCCTGTTGATCCGACGGGGTCCTGTTGATCCGACGGGGTCCTCTTGATCCGACGGGGTCCTCTTGATCCGACGGGGTCCTCTTGATCCGACGGGGTCCTCTTGATCCGACGGGGTCCTCTTGGTCTTGATCCGACGGAGTCCTCTTGATCCGACGGGGTCCTCTTGGTCTTGATCCGACGGGTCCTCTTGATCCGACGGGGCCCCTTGATCCGACGGGTCCTCTTGGTCTTGATCCGACGGGGTCCTCTTGATCCGATGGGGTCCTCTTGGTCTTGATCCGACGGGTCCTCTTGGTCTTGATCCGACGGGTCCTCTTGGTCTTGATCCGATGGGTCCTCTTGGTCTTGATCCGACGGGTCCTCTTGATTCGAAGGGGTCCTCTTGATTCGAAGGGGTCCTCTTGATTCGAAGGGGTCCTCTTGATCCGACGGGGTCCTCTTGATCCGACGGGGTCCTCTTGATCCGACGGGGTCCTCTTGATCCGACGGGGTCCTCTTGATCCGACGGGTCCTCTTGATCCGACGGGTCCTCTTGATCCGACGGGTCCTCTTGATCTGACGGGGCCTCTAGATCCGACGGGTCCTCTTGGTCTTGATCCGACGGTGTCTTCTTGATCCGATGGGGTCCTCTTGGTCTTGATCCGACGGGTCCTCTTGATCCGACAGGGTCCTTTTGATCCGACAGGGCCCTCTTGGTCTTGATCCGACGGGGGCATCTTGATCCGACGGGGTCCTCTTGATCCGACGGGGTCCTCTTGATCCGACGGGGTCCTCTTGATCCGACTGGGTCCTCTTGATCCGACGGGGTCCTCTTGGTCTTGATCCGACGAGTTCTCTTGGTCTTGATCCGACGGGTCCTCTTGATCCGACTGGTCCTCTTGATCCGATGGGTCCTCTTGATCCGACGGGGTCCTCTTGATCTGACGGGGTCCTCTTGGTCCGATGGGTCCTCTTGGTCTTGATCCGACGGGCTCCTCTAGATCCGACGGGCTCCTCTAGATCCGACGGGCTCCTCTTGATCCGACGGGGTCCTCTTGGCCCGACGGGGTCCTCTTGGTCCGACGGGGTCCTCTTGGTCCGACGGGGTCCTCTTGGTCCGACGGGGTCTCTTGGTCCGACGGATCCTCTTGGTCCGACGGATCCTCTTGATCCGACGGGTCCTCTTGATCCGACGGGTCCTCTTGATCTGACGGGGCCTCTAGATCCGACGGGTCCTCTTGGTCTTGATCTGACTGGGTCTTCTTGATCCGATGGGGTCCTCTTGGTCTTGATCCGACGGGTCCTCTTGATCCGACAGGTCCTCTTGGTCTTGATCCGACGAGTTCTCTTGGTCTTGATCCGACGGGTCCTCTTGATCCGACGGGGTCCTCTTGATCCGATGGGTCCTCTTGATCCGACGGGGTCCTCTTGATCCGACGGGGTCCTCTTGGTCCGACGGGTCCTCTTGGTCTTGATCCGACGGGCTCCTCTAGATCCGACGGGCTCCTCTAGATCCGACGGGCTCCTCTTGATCCGACGGGGTCCTCTTGGTCCGACGGGGTCCTCTTGGTCCGAAGGGGTCCTCTTGGTCCGAAGGGGTCCTCTTGGTCCGACGGGGTCCTCTTGGTCTGAAGGGGTCCTCTTGGTCCGAAGGGGTCCTCTTGGTCCGAAGGGGTCCTCTTGGTCCGAAGGGGTCCTCTTGGTCCAACGGGTCCTCTTGGTCCGACGGATCCTCTTGATCCGACGGGTCCTCTTGATCCGACGGGTCCTCTTGATCCGACGGGTCCTCTTGATCTGACGGGGCCTCTAGATCCGACGGGTCCTCTTGGTCTTGATCTGACTGGGTCTTCTTGATCCGATGGGGTCCTCTTGGTCTTGATCCGACGGGTCCTCTTGATCCGACAGGGTACTTTTGATCCGACAGGGCCCTCTTGGTCTTGATCCGATGGGTCCTCTTGATCCGATGGGGCATCTTGATCCGACGGGGTCCTCTTGATCCGACGGGGTCCTCTTGGTCCGACGGGCTCCTCTTGATCCGACGGGCTCCTCTTGATCCGACGGGGTCCTCTTGATCCGACGGGGTCCTCTTGGTCTTGATCCGACGGGGTCCTCTTGATCCGACGGGGTCCTCTTGGTCCGACGGGTGCTCTTGATCCGACGGGTCCTCTTGATCCGACGCGTCCTCTTGGTCTTGATCCGACGGGTCCTCTTGGTCATGATCCGACGAAGTCCTCTTGATCCGACGGGGTCCTCTTGATCCGACGGGGCCCTCTTTATCCGACCGGTCCTCTTGGTCTTGATCCGGCGGGACCTCTTGGTCTTGATCCGACGGGTCCTCTTGGTCTTGATCCGACGGGGTCCTCTTGGTATTGATTCGAAGTGTCCTCTTGATCCGACGGGTCCTCTTGAGCCAACGGGTCCTCTTGGTCTTGATCCGATGGGTCCTCTTGGTCTTGATCCGACGGGTCCTCTTGATTCGAAGGGGTCCTCTTGATTCGAAGGGGTCCTCTTGATTCGAAGGGGTCCTCTTGATTCGAAGGGGTCCTCTTGATCCGACGGGGTCCTGTTGATCCGACGGGGTCCTCTTGTTCCGACGGGGTCCTCTTGATCCGACGGGGTCCTCTTGATCCGACGGGGTCCTCTTGATCCGACGGGGTCCTCTTGATCCGATGGGTCCTTTTGATCCTACGGGTCCTCTTGATTCGAAGGGGTCCTGTTGATCCGACGGGGTCCTGTTGATCCGACGGGGTCCTCTTGTTCCGACGGGGTCCTCTTGATCCGACGGGGTCCTCTTGATCCGACGGGGTCCTCTTGATCCGACGGGGTCCTCTTGATCCGACGGGGTCCTCTTGATCCGACGGGGTCTTCTTGATCCGACAGGTCCTCTTGGTCTTGATCCGACGAGTTCTCTTGGTCTTGATCCGACGGGTCCTCTTGATCTGATGGGTCCTCTTGATCCGACGGGTCCTCTTGATCCGACGGGGTCCTCTTGATCCGACGGGGTCCTCTTGGTCCGACGGGTCCTCTTGGTATTGATCCGACGGGCTCCTCTAGATCCGACTGGCTCCTCTTGATCCGACGGGGTCCTCTTGGTCTTGATCCGACGGGGTCCTCTTGATCCGACGGGGTCCTCTTGGTCCGACGGGTGCTCTTGATCCGATTGGTCCTCTTGATCCGATTGGTCCTCTTGATCCGAAGGATCCTCTTGATCTGACGGGGTCCTCTTGATCTGACGGGGTCCTCTTGATCCGACGGGGTCCTCTTGGTCTTGATCCGACGGGGTCCTCTTGATCCGACGGGGTCCTCTTGGTCTTGATCCGACGGAGTCCTCTTGATCCGACGGGGTCCTCTAGGTCTTGATCCGACGGGTCCTCTTGATCCGACGGGGCCCCTTGATCCGACGGGTCCTCTTGGTCTTGATCCGACGGGGTCCTCTTGATCCGATGGGGTCCTCTTGGTCTTGATCCGACGGGTCCTCTTGGTCTTGATCCGACGGGTCCTCTTGGTCTTGATCCGACGGGTCCTCTTGGTCTTGATCCGATGGGTCCTCTTGGTCTTGATCCGACGGGTCCTCTTGATTCGAAGGGGTCCTCTTGATTCGAAGGGGTCCTCTTGATCCGACGGGGTCCTCTTGATCCGACGGGTCCTCTTGATCCGACGGGTCCTCTTGATCTGACGGGGCCTCTAGATCCGACGGGTCCTCTTGGTCTTGATCCGACGGTGTCTTCTTGATCCGATGGGGTCCTCTTGGTCTTGATCCAACGGGTCCTCTTGATCCGACAGGGTCCTTTTGATCCGACAGGGCCCTCTTGGTCTTGATCCGACGGGGGCATCTTGATCCGACGGGGTCCTCTTGATCCGACGGGGTCCTCTTGGTCCGACGGGTCCTCTTGGTCTTGATCCGACTGGCTCCTCTTGATCCGACGGGCTCCTCTTGATCCGACGGGGTCCTCTTGATCTGACGGGGTCCTCTTGGTCTTAATCAGACGGGGTCCTCTTGGTCCGACGGGGTCCTCTTGGTCCGACGGGTGCTCTTGATCCGACGAGTTCTCTTGGTCTTGATCCGACGGGTCCTCTTGATCCGATGGGTCCTTTTGATCCTACGGGTCCTCTTGATTCGAAGGGGTCCTGTTGATCCGACGGGGTCCTGTTGATCCGACGGGGTCCTCTTGTTCCGACGGGGTCCTCTTGATCCGACGGGGTCCTCTTGATCCGACGGGGTCCTCTTGATCCGACGGGGTCCTCTTGATCCGACGGGGTCCTCTTGATCCGACGGGGTCCTCTTGTTCCGACGGGGCCCTCTTGATCCGACCGGTCCTCTTGGTCTTGATCCGACGGGACCTCTTGGTTTTGATCCGACGGGTCCTCTTGGTCTTGATCCGACGGGGTCCTCTTGGTATTGATTCGAAGTGTCCTCTTGAACCGACGGGTCCTCTTGAGCCGACGGGTCCTCTTGGTCTTGATCCGATGGGTCCTCTTGGTCTTGATCCGACGGGTCCTCTTGATTCGAAGGGGTCCTGTTGATCCGACGGGGTCCTGTTGATCCGACGGGGTCCTCTTGATCCGATGGGTCCTCTTGGTCTTGATCCGACGGGGTCCTCTTGATCCGACGGGGTCCTCTTGATCCGACGGGGTGCTCTTGATCCGACGGGGTCCTCTTGGTCCGACGGGTCCTCTTGATCCGACGGGTCCTCTTGATCCGACGGGTCCTCTTGATCCGACGGGTCCTCTTGATCCGACGGGTCCTCTTGATCCGACGGGTCCTCTTGATCCGACGGGTCCTCTTGATCCGACGGGTCCTCTTGATCCGACGGGTCCTCTTGATCCGACGGGTCCTCTTGATCCGACGGGTCCTCTTGATCCGACGGGTCCTCTTGATCCGACGGGTCCTCTTGATCCGACGGGTCCTCTTGATTCGACGGGTCCTCTTGATCTGACGGGGCCTCTAGATCCGACGGGTCCTCTTGGTCTTGATCCGACGGTGTCTTCTTGATCCGATGGGGTCCTCTTGGTCTTGATCCGACGGGTCCTCTTGATCCGACAGGGTCCTTTTCATCCGACAGGGCCCTCTTGGTCTTTATCCGACGGGTCCTCTTGATCCGATGGGGCATCTTGATCCGACGGGGTCCTCTTGGTATTGATTCGAAGTGTCCTCTTGATCCGACGGGTCCTCTTGATCCGATGGGTCCTTTTGATCCTACGGGTCCTCTTGATTCGAAGGGGTCCTGTTGATCCGACGGGGTCCTGTTGATCCGACGGGGTCCTCTTGTTCCGACGGGGTCCTCTTGTTCCGACGGGGTCCTCTTGATGCGACGGGGTCCTCTTGTTCCGACGGGGTCCTCTTGATGCGACGGGGTCCTCTTGATCCGACGGGGTCCTCTTGATCCGACGGGGTCCTCTTGATCCGACGGGGTCCTCTTGATCCGACGGGGTCCTCTTGATCCGACGGGGTCCTCTTGATCCGACGGGGTCCTCTTGTTCCGACGGGGCCCTCTTGATCCGACCGGTCCTCTTGGTCTTGATCCGACGGGACCTCTTGGTTTTGATCCGACGGGTCCTCTTCGTCTTGATCCGACGGGGTCCTCTTGGTATTGATTCGAAGTGTCCTCTTGATCCGACGGGTCCTCTTGATCCGACGGGTCCTCTTGAGCCGACGGGTCCTCTTGGTCTTGATCCGATGGGTCCTCTTGGTCTTGATCCGACGGGTCCTCTTGATTCGAAGGGGTCCTGTTGATCCGACGGGGTCCTGTTGATCCGACGGGGTCCTCTTGATCCGACGGGTCCTCTTGGTCTTGATCCGACGGGTCCTCTTGATCCGACGGGGTCCTCTTGATCCGACGGGTCCTCTTGATCCGACGGGGTGCTCTTGGTCCGACGGGTCCTCTTGATCCGACGGGTCATCTTGATCCGACGGGTCATCTTGATCCGACGGGTCATCTTGATCCGACGGGTCATCTTGATCCGACGGGTCCTCTTGATCCGACGGGTCCTCTTGATCCGACGGGTCCTCTTGATTCGACGGGTCCTCTTGATCTGACGGGGCCTCTAGATCCGACGGGTCCTCTTGGTCTTGATCCGACGGTGTCTTCTTGATCCGATGGGGTCCTCTTGGTCTTGATCCGACGGGTCCTCTTGATCCGACAGGGTCCTTTTGATCCGACAGGGCCCTCTTGGTCTTTATCCGACGGGTCCTCTTGATCCGATGGGGCATCTTGATCCGACGGGGTCCTCTTGGTATTGATTCGAAGTGTCCTCTTGATCCGACGGGTCCTCTTGATCCGATGGGTCCTTTTGATCCTACGGGTCCTCTTGATTCGAAGGGGTCCTGTTGATCCGACAGGGTCCTGTTGATCCGACGGGGTCCTCTTGTTCCGACGGGGTCCTCTTGATCCGACGGGGTCCTCTTGATCCGACGGGGTCCTCTTGATCCGACGGGGTCCTCTTGATCCGACGGGGTCCTCTTGATCCGACGGGGTCCTCTTGATCCGACGGGGTCCTCTTGATCCGACGGGGTCCTCTTGTTCCGACGGGGCCCTCTTGATCCGACCGGTCCTCTTGGTCTTGATCCGACGGGACCTCTTGGTTTTGATCCGACGGGTCCTCTTGATCCGACGGGTCCTCTAGATCCGACTGGCTCCTCTTGATCCGACGGGGTCCTCTTGGTCTTGATCCGACGGGGTCCTCTTGATCCGACGGGGTCCTCTTGATCCGACGGGGTCCTCTTGATCCGACGGGGTCCTCTTGATCCGACGGGGTCCTCTTGATCCGACAGGTCCTCTTGGTCTTGATCCGACGAGTTCTCTTGGTCTTGATCCGACGGGTCCTCTTGATCTGATGGGTCCTCTTGATCCGACGGGTCCTCTTGATCCGACGGGGTCCTCTTGATCCGACGGGGTCCTCTTGGTCCGACGGGTCCTCTTGGTATTGATCTGACGGGCTCCTCTAGATCCGACTGGCTCCTCTTGATCCGACGGGGTCCTCTTGGTCTTGATCCGACGGGGTCCTCTTGATCCGACGGGGTCCTCTTGATCCGACGGGGTCCTCTTGGTCCGACGGGTGCTCTTGATCCGATTGGTCCTCTTGATCCGATTGGTCCTCTTGATCCGAAGGATCCTCTTGATCTGACGGGGTCCTCTTGATCTGACGGGGTCCTCTTGATCCGACGGGGTCCTCTTGGTCTTGATCCGACGGGGTCCTCTTGATCCGACGGGGTCCTCTTGGTCTTGATCCGACGGAGTCCTCTTGATCCGACGGGGTCCTCTTGGTCTTGATCCGACGGGTCCTCTTGATCCGACGGGGCCCCTTGATCCGACGGGTCCTCTTGGTCTTGATCCGACGGGGTCCTCTTGATCCGATGGGGTCCTCTTGGTCTTGATCCGACGGGTCCTCTTGGTCTTGATCCGACGGGTCCTCTTGGTCTTGATCCGATGGGTCCTCTTGGTCTTGATCCGACGGGTCCTCTTGATTCGAAGGGGTCCTCTTGATTCGAAGGGGTCCTCTTGATTCGAAGGGGTCCTCTTGATCCGACGGGGTCCTCTTGATCCGACGGGGTCCTCTTGATCCGACGGGTCCTCTTGATCCGACGGGTCCTCTTGATCTGACGGGGCCTCTAGATCCGACGGGTCCTCTTGGTCTTGATCCGACGGTGTCTTCTTGATCCGATGGGGTCCTCTTGGTCTTGATCCAACGGGTCCTCTTGATCCGACAGGGTCCTTTTGATCCGACAGGGCCCTCTTGGTCTTGATCCGACGGGGGCATCTTGATCCGACGGGGTCCTCTTGATCCGACGGGGTCCTCTTGGTCCGACGGGTCCTCTTGGTCTTGATCCGACTGGCTCCTCTTGATCCGACGGGCTCCTCTTGATCCGACGGGGTCCTCTTGATCTGACGGG
The DNA here is from genome assembly GCF_028390025.1 of Pseudophryne corroboree. Lineage (NCBI taxonomy): Eukaryota > Metazoa > Chordata > Amphibia > Anura > Myobatrachidae > Pseudophryne > Pseudophryne corroboree. The sequence goes on from NC_086444.1 coordinate 267,350,236, forward strand.
GTCCTCTTGGTCATAATCAGACGGGGTCCTCTTGGTCCGACGGGGTCCTCTTGGTCCGACGGGTGCTCTTGATCCGACGAGTTCTCTTGGTCTTGATCCGACGGGTCCTCTTGATCCGATGGGTCCTTTTGATCCTACGGGTCCTCTTGATTCGAAGGGGTCCTGTTGATCCGACGGGGTCCTGTTGATCCGACGGGGTCCTCTTGTTCCGACGGGGTCCTCTTGTTCCGACGGGGTCCTCTTGTTCCGACGGGGTCCTCTTGTTCCGACGGGGTCCTCTTGATCCGACGGGGTCCTCTTGATCCGACGGGGTCCTCTTGATCCGACGGGGTCCTCTTGATCCGACGGGGTCCTCTTGTTCCGACGGGGCCCTCTTGATCCGACCGGTCCTCTTGGTCTTGATCCGACGGGACCTCTTGGTTTTGATCCGACGGGTCCTCTTGGTCTTGATCCGACGGGGTCCTCTTGGTATTGATTCGAAGTGTCCTCTTGAACCGACGGGTCCTCTTGAGCCGACGGGTCCTCTTGGTCTTGATCCGATGGGTCCTCTTGGTCTTGATCCGACGGGTCCTCTTGATTCGAAGGGGTCCTGTTGATCCGACGGGGTCCTCTAGATCCGACGGGTCCTCTTGGTCTTGATCCGACGGTGTCTTCTTGATCCGATGGGGTCCTCTTGGTCTTGATCCGACGGGTCCTCTTGATCCGACAGGGTCCTTTTCATCCGACAGGGCCCTCTTGGTCTTTATCCGACGGGTCCTCTTGATCCGATGGGGCATCTTGATCCGACGGGGTCCTCTTGGTATTGATTCGAAGTGTCCTCTTGATCCGACGGGTCCTCTTGATCCGATGGGTCCTTTTGATCCTACGGGTCCTCTTGATTCGAAGGGGTCCTGTTGATCCGACGGGGTCCTGTTGATCCGACGGGGTCCTCTTGTTCCGACGGGGTCCTCTTGTTCCGACGGGGTCCTCTTGATGCGACGGGGTCCTCTTGATCCGACGGGGTCCTCTTGATCCGACGGGGTCCTCTTGATCCGACGGGGTCCTCTTGATCCGACGGGGTCCTCTTGATCCGACGGGGTCCTCTTGATCCGACGGGGTCCTCTTGATCCGACGGGGTCCTCTTGATCCGACGGGGTCCTCTTGTTCCGACGGGGCCCTCTTGATCCGACCGGTCCTCTTGGTCTTGATCCGACGGGACCTCTTGGTTTTGATCCGACGGGTCCTCTTCGTCTTGATCCGACGGGGTCCTCTTGGTATTGATTCGAAGTGTCCTCTTGATCCGACGGGTCCTCTTGATCCGACGGGTCCTCTTGAGCCGACGGGTCCTCTTGGTCTTGATCCGATGGGTCCTCTTGGTCTTGATCCGACGGGTCCTCTTGATTCGAAGGGGTCCTGTTGATCCGACGGGGTCCTGTTGATCCGACGGGGTCCTCTTGATCCGACGGGTCCTCTTGGTCTTGATCCGACGGGTCCTCTTGATCCGACGGGGTCCTCTTGATCCGACGGGGTCCTCTTGATCCGACGGGGTCCTCTTGATCCGACGGGGTGCTCTTGGTCCGACGGGTCCTCTTGATCCGACGGGTCCTCTTGATCCGACGGGTCATCTTGATCCGACGGGTCATCTTGATCCGACGGGTCATCTTGATCCGACGGGTCATCTTGATCCGACGGGTCATCTTGATCCGACGGGTCCTCTTGATCCGACGGGTCCTCTTGATCCGACGGGTCCTCTTGATTCGACGGGTCCTCTTGATCTGACGGGGCCTCTAGATCCGACGGGTCCTCTTGGTCTTGATCCGACGGTGTCTTCTTGATCCGATGGGGTCCTCTTGGTCTTGATCCGACGGGTCCTCTTGATCCGACAGGGTCCTTTTGATCCGACAGGGCCCTCTTGGTCTTTATCCGACGGGTCCTCTTGATCCGATGGGGCATCTTGATCCGACGGGGTCCTCTTGGTATTGATTCGAAGTGTCCTCTTGATCCGACGGGTCCTCTTGATCCGATGGGTCCTTTTGATCCTACGGGTCCTCTTGATTCGAAGGGGTCCTGTTGATCCGACGGGGTCCTGTTGATCCGACGGGGTCCTCTTGTTCCGACGGGGTCCTCTTGATCCGACGGGGTCCTCTTGATCCGACGGGGTCCTCTTGATCCGACGGGGTCCTCTTGATCCGACGGGGTCCTCTTGATCCGACGGGGTCCTCTTGATCCGACGGGGTCCTCTTGATCCGACGGGGTCCTCTTGATCCGACGGGGTCCTCTTGATCCGACGGGGTCCTCTTGATCCGACGGGGTCCTCTTGATCCGACGGCTCTTGATCCGACGGGGTCCTCTTGATCCGACGGGGTCCTCTTGTTCCGACGGGGCCCTCTTGATCCGACCGGTCCTCTTGGTCTTGATCCGACGGGACCTCTTCGTCTTGATCCGACGGGGTCCTCTTGGTATTGATCCGACGGGTCCTCTTGATCCGACGGGTCCTCTTGAGCCGACGGGTCCTCTTGGTCTTGATCCGATGGGTCCTCTTGGTCTTGAACCGACGGGTCCTCTTGATTCGAAGGGGTCCTGTTGATCCGACGGGGTCCTGTTGATCCGACGGGGTCCTCTTGATCCGACGGGTCCTCTTGGTCTAGATCCGACGGGTCCTCTTGATCCGACGGGTCCTCTTGATCCGACGGGGTCCTCTTGATCCGACGGGGTCCTCTTGATCCGACGGGGTCCTCTTGATCCGACGGGGTCCTCTTGATCCGACGGGGTCCTCTTGATCCGACGGGGTGCTCTTGGTCCGACGGGTCCTCTTGATCCGACGGGTCCTCTTGATCCGACGGGGTCCTCTTGATCCGACGGGGTCCTCTTGATCCGACGGGGTCCTCTTGGTCCGACGGGTCTTCTTGATCCGACGGGTCTTCTTGATCCGACGGGTCTTCTTGATCCGACGGGTCTTCTTGATCCGACGGGTCTTCTTGATCCGACGGGTCCTCTTGATCCGACGGGTCCTCTTGATCCGACGGGTCCTCTTGATCCGACGGGTCCTCTTGATCCGACGGGTCCTCTTGATCCGACGGGTCCTCTTGATCCGACGGGTCCTCTTGATCCGACGGGTCCTCTTGATCCGACGGGTCCTCTTGATCTGACGGGGCCTCTAGATCCGACGGGTCCTCTTGGTCTTGATCCGACGGTGTCTTCTTGATCCGATGGGGTCCTCTTGGTCTTGATCCGACGGGTCCTCTTGATCCGACAGGGTCCTTTTGATCCGACAGGGCCCTCTTGGTCTTTATCCGACGGGTCCTCTTGATCCGATGGGGCATCTTGATCCGACGGGGTCCTCTTGGTATTGATTCGAAGTGTCCTCTTGATCCGACGGGTCCTCTTGATCCGATGGGTCCTTTTGATCCTACGGGTCCTCTTGATTCGAAGGGGTCCTGTTGATCCGACGGGGTCCTGTTGATCCGACGGGGTCCTGTTGATCCGACGGGGTCCTCTTGATCCGACGGGGTCCTCTTGATCCGACGGGGTCCTCTTGATCCGACGGGGTCCTCTTGATCCGACGGGGTCCTCTTGATCCGACGGGGTCCTCTTGATCCGACGGGGTCCTCTTGATCCGACGGGGTCCTCTTGATCCGACGGGGTCCTCTTGATCCGACGGGGTCCTCTTGTTCCGACGGGGCCCTCTTGGTCTTGATCCGACGGGACCTCTTGGTTTTGATCCGACGGGTCCTCTTCGTCTTGATCCGACGGGGTCCTCTTGGTATTGATTCGAAGTGTCCTCTTGATCCGACGGGTCCTCTTGATCCGACGGGTCCTCTTGAGCCGACGGGTCCTCTTGGTCTTGATCCGATGGGTCCTCTTGGTCTTGATCCGACGGGTCCTCTTGGTCTTGATTCGAAGGGGTCCTGTTGATCCGACGGGGTCCTGTTGATCCGACGGGGTCCTGTTGATCCGACGGGGTCCTCTTGATCCGACGGGTCCTCTTGGTCTTGATCCGACGGGTCCTCTTGATCCGACGGGTCCTCTTGATCCGACGGGGTCCTCTTGATCCGACGGGTCTTCTTGATCCGACGGGTCTTCTTGATCCGACGGGTCCTCTTGATCCGACGGGTCCTCTTGATCCGACGGGTCCTCTTGATCCGACGGGTCCTCTTGATCCGACGGGTCCTCTTGATCCGACGGGTCCTCTTGATCCGACGGGTCCTCTTGATCCGACGGGTCCTCTTGATCTGACGGGGCCTCTAGATCCGACGGGTCCTCTTGGTCTTGATCCGACGGTGTCTTCTTGATCCGATGGGGTCCTCTTGGTCTTGATCCGACGGGTCCTCTTGATCCGACAGGGTCCTTTTGATCCGACAGGGCCCTCTTGGTCTTTATCCGACGGGTCCTCTTGATCCGATGGGGCATCTTGATCCGACGGGGTCCTCTTGATCCGACGGGTCCTCTTGGTCTTGATCCGACTGGCTCCTCTTGATCCGACGGGCTCCTCTTGGTCTTAATCAGACGGGGTCCTCTTGATCCGACGGGGTCCTCTTGATCCGACGGGGTCCTCTTGGTCCGACGGGTGCTCTTGATCCGACGGGTCCTCTTGATCCGAAGGATCCTCTTGATCTGACGGGGTCCTCTTGGTCTTGATCCGACGGGTCCTCTTGGTCTTTATCCGACGGGTCCTCTTGGTCATGATCCGACGAAGTCCTCTTGATCCGACGGGGTCCTCTTGATCCGACGGGGTCCTCTTGATCCGACGGGGTCCTCTTGATCCGACGGGGTCCTCTTGATCCGACGGGGTCCTCTTGATCCGACGGGGTCCTCTTGATCCGACGGGGTCCTCTTGATCCGACGGGGTCCTCTTGATCCGACGGGGTCCTCTTGATCCGACGGGGTCCTCTTGTTCCGACGGGGCCCTCTTGATCCGACCGGTCCTCTTGGTCTTGATCCGACGGGACCTCTTGGTTTTGATCCGACGGGTCCTCTTCGTCTTGATCCGACGGGGTCCTCTTGGTATTGATTCGAAGTGTCCTCTTGATCCGACGGGTCCTCTTGATCCGACGGGTCCTCTTGAGCCGACGGGTCCTCTTGGTCTTGATCCGATGGGTCCTCTTGGTCTTGATCCGACGGGTCCTCTTGATTCGAAGGGGTCCTGTTGATCCGACGGGGTCCTGTTGATCCGACGGGGTCCTGTTGATCCGACGGGGTCCTCTTGATCCGACGGGGTCCTCTTGTTCCGACGGGGTCCTCTTGATCCGACGGGGTCCTCTTGATCCGACGGGGTCCTCTTGATCCGACGGGGTCCTCTTGATCCGACGGGGTCCTCTTGATCCGACGGGGTCCTCTTGATCCGACGGGGTCCTCTTGATCCGACGGGGTCCTCTTGGTCTTGATCCGACGAGTTCTCTTGGTCTTGATCCGACGGGTCCTCTTGATCCGACGGGTCCTCTTGGTCTTGATCCGACGAGTTCTCTTGGTCTTGATCCGACGGGTCCTCTTGATCCGACAGGTCCTCTTGGTCTTGATCCGACGAGTTCTCTTGGTCTTGATCCGACGGGTCCTCTTGATCCGACGGGGTCCTCTTGGTCCGACGGGTCCTCTTGGTCTTGATCCGACGGGCTCCTCTAGATCCGACGGGCTCCTCTAGATCCGACGGGCTCCTCTTGGTCCGACGGGCTCCTCTTGGTCCGACGGGGTCCTCTTGATCCGACGGGTCCTCTTGATCTGACGGGGCCTCTAGATCCGACGGGTCCTCTTGGTCTTGATCTGACTGGGTCTTCTTGATCCGATGGGGTCCTCTTGGTCTTGATCCGACGGGTCCTCTTGATCCGACAGGGTCCTTTTGATCCGACAGGGCCCTCTTGGTCTTGATCCGACGGGTCCTCTTGATTCGAAGGGGTCCTCTTGATCCGACGGGGTCCTGTTGATCCGACGGGGTTCTGTTGATCCGACGGGGTCCTCTTGATCCGACGGGGTCCTCTTGATCCGACGGGGTCCTCTTGATCCGACGGGGTCCTCTTGATCCGACGGGGTCCTCTTGGTCTTGATCCGACGAGTTCTCTTGGTCTTGATCCGACGGGTCCTCTTGATCTGATGGGTCCTCTTGATCCGACGGGTCCTCTTGATCCGACGGGGTCCTCTTGATCCGACGGGGTCCTCTTGATCCGACGGGCTCCTCTAGATCCGACGGGCTCCTCTTGATCCGACGGGGTCCTCTTGATCTGACGGGGTCCTCTTGGTCTTGATCCGACGGGGTTCTCTTGATCCGACGGGGTTCTCTTGGTCCGACGGGTGCTCTTGATCCGATTGGTCCTCTTGATCCGATTGGTCCTCTTGATCCGAAGGATCCTCTTGATCTGACGGGGTCCTCTTGATCTGACGGGGTCCTCTTGGTCTTGATCCGACGGGGTCCTCTTGATCCGACGGGGTCCTCTTGGTCTTGATCCGACGGGGTCCTCTTGGTCTTGATCCGACGGAGTCCTCTTGATCCGACGGGGTCCTCTTGGTCTTGATCCGACGGGTCCTCTTGATCTGACGGGGCCCCTTGATCCGACGGGTCCTCTTGGTCTTGATCCGACGGGGTCCTCTTGATCCGATGGGGTCCTCTTGCTCTTGATCCGACGGGGTCCTCTTGATCCGACGGGGTCCTCTTGAGCCGACGGGTCCTCTTGGTCTTGATCCGATGGGTCCTCTTGGTCTTGATCCGACGGGTCCTCTTGATTCGAAGGGGTCCTCTTGATTCGAAGGGGTCCTCTTGATCCGACGGGGTCCTCTTGATCCGACGGGGTCCTCTTGATCCGACGGGTCCTCTTGATCCGACGGGTCCTCTTGATCCGACGGGTCCTCTTGATCCGACGGGTCCTCTTGATCCGACGGGTCCTCTTGATCCGACGGGTCCTCTTGGTCTTGATCCGACGGTGTCTTCTTGATCCGATGGGGTCCTCTTGGTCTTGATCCGACGGGTCCTCTTGATCCGACAGGGTCCTTTTGATCCGACAGGGCCCTCTTGGTCTTGATCCGACGGGTCCTCTTGATCCGATGGGGCATCTTGATCCGACGGGGTCCTCTTGATCCGACGGGGTCCTCTTGATCCGACGGGGTCCTCTTGGTCTTGATCCGACTGGCTCCTCTTGATCCGACGGGCTCCTCTTGATCCGACGGGGTCCTCTTGATCTGACGGGGTCCTCTTGGTCTTAATCAGACGGGGTCCTCTTGATCCGACGGGGTCCTCTTGGTCCGACGGGTGCTCTTGATCCGACGAGTTCTCTTGGTCTTGATCCGACGGGTCCTCTTGATCCGATGGGTCCTCTTGATTCGAAGGGGTCCTGTTGATCCGACGGGGTCCTGTTGATCCGACGGGGTCCTGTTGATCCGACGGGGTCCTCTTGTTCCGACGGGGTCCTCTTGTTCCGACGGGGTCCTCTTGATCCGACGGGGTCCTCTTGATCCGACGGGGTCCTCTTGATCCGACGGGGTCCTCTTGATCCGACGGGGTCCTCTTGATCCGACGGGGTCCTCTTGATCCGACGGGGTCCTCTTGTTCCGACGGGGCCCTCTTGATCCGACCGGTCCTCTTGGTCTTGATCCGACGGGACCTCTTGGTTTTGATCCGACGGGTCCTCTTCGTCTTGATCCGACGGGGTCCTCTTGGTATTGATTCGAAGTGTCCTCTTGATCCGACGGGTCCTCTTGAGCCGACGGGTCCTCTTGGTCTTGATCCGATGGGTCCTCTTGGTCTTGATCCGATGGGTCCTCTTGGTCTTGATCCGACGGGTCCTCTTGATTCGAAGGGGTCCTGTTGATCCGACGGGGTCCTGTTGATCCGACGGGGTCCTCTTGATCCGACGGGTCCTCTTGGTCTTGATCCGACGGGTCCTCTTGATCCGACGGGTCCTCTTGATCCGACGGGGTCCTCTTGATCCGACGGGGTGCTCTTGGTCCGACGGGTCCTCTTGATCCGACGGGTCCTCTTGATCCGACGGGGTCCTCTTGGTCCGACGGGTGCTCTTGATCCGACGGGTCCTCTTGATCCGACGCGTCCTCTTGGTCTTGATCCGACGGGTCCGTCTTGGTCATGATCCGACGGGGTCCTCTTGATCCGACGGGGTCCTCTTGATCCGACGGGGTCCTCTTGATCCGACGGGGCCCTCTTTATCCGACCGGTCCTCTTGGTCTTGATCCGACGGGACCTCTTGGTCTTGATCCGACGGGTCCTCTTGGTCTTGATCCGACGGGGTCCTCTTGGTATTGATTCGAAGTGTCCTCTTGATCCGACGGGTCCTCTTGAGCCGACGGGTCCTCTTGGTCTTGATCCGATGGGTCCTCTTGGTCTTGATCCGACGGGTCCTCTTGATTCGAAGGGGTCCTCTTGATTCGAAGGGGTCCTCTTGATTCGAAGGGGTCCTCTTGATCCGACGGGGTCCTCTTGATCCGACGGGGTCCTCTTGATCCGACGGGGTCCTGTTGATCCGACGGGGTCCTGTTGATCCGACGGGGTCCTGTTGATCCGACGGGGTCCTGTTGATCCGACGGGGTCCTCTTGATCCGACGGGGTCCTCTTGATCCGACGGGGTCCTCTTGATCCGACGGGGTCCTCTTGATCCGACAGGTCCTCTTGGTCTTGATCCGACGAGTTCTCTTGGTCTTGATCCGACGGGTCCTCTTGATCCGATGGGTCCTCTTGATCCGTCGGGTCCTCTTGATCCGACGGGGTCCTCTAGATCCGACGGGCTCCTCTTGATCCGACGGGCTCCTCTTGGTCCGACGGGCTCCTCTTGGTCCGACGGGGTCCTCTTGGTCCGACGGGGTCCTCTTGGTCCGACGGGGTCCTCTTGGTCCGACGGGGTCCTCTTGGTCCGACGGGTCCTCTTGATCCGACGGGTCCTCTTGATCCGACGGGTCCTCTTGATCCGACGGGTCCTCTTGATCCGACGGGTCCTCTTGATCCGACGGGGCCTCTAGATCCGACGGGTCCTCTTGGTCTTGATCTGACTGGGTCTCTAGATCCGACGGGTCCTCTTGGTCTTGATCTGACTGGGTCTTCTTGATCCGATGGGGTCCTCTTGATCCGACGGGTCCTCTTGATCCGACAGGGTCCTTTTGATCCGACAGGGCCCTCTTGGTCTTGATCCGACGGGTCCTCTTGATCCGATGGGGCATCTTGATCCGACGGGGTCCTCTTGGTCCGACGGGCTCCTCTTGATCCGACGGGCTCCTCTTGATCTGACGGGGTCCTCTTGGTCTTGATCCGACGGGGTCCTCTTGATCCGACGGGGTCCTCTTGGTCCGACGGGTGCTCTTGATCCGACGGGTCCTCTTGATCCGACGCGTCCTCTTGGTCTTGATCCGACTGGTCCTCTTGGTCATGATCCGACGGGGTCCTCTTGATCCGACGGGGCCCTCTTTATCCGACCGGTCCTCTTGGTCTTGATCCGACGGGACCTCTTGGTTTTGATCCGACGGGTCCTCTTCGTCTTGATCCGACGGGGTCCTCTTGGTATTGATTCGAAGTGTCCTCTTGATCCGACGGGTCCTCTTGATCCGACGGGTCCTCTTGAGCCGACGGGTCCTCTTGGTCTTGATCCGATGGGTCCTCTTGGTCTTGATCCGACGGGTCCTCTTGGTCTTGATTCGAAGGGGTCCTGTTGATCCGACGGGGTCCTGTTGATCCGACGGGGTCCTGTTGATCCGACGGGGTCCTCTTGATCCGACGGGTCCTCTTGGTCTTGATCCGACGGGTCCTCTTGATCCGACGGGTCCTCTTGATCCGACGGGGTCCTCTTGATCCGACGGGTCTTCTTGATCCGACGGGTCTTCTTGATCCGACGGGTCCTCTTGATCCGACGGGTCCTCTTGATCCGACGGGTCCTCTTGATCCGACGGGTCCTCTTGATCCGACGGGTCCTCTTGATCCGACGGGGCCTCTAGATCCGACGGGTCCTCTTGGTCTTGATCCGACGGTGTCTTCTTGATCCGATGGGGTCCTCTTGGTCTTGATCCGACGGGTCCTCTTGATCCGACAGGGTCCTTTTGATCCGACAGGGCCCTCTTGGTCTTTATCCGACGGGTCCTCTTGATCCGATGGGGCATCTTGATCCGACGGGGTCCTCTTGATCCGACGGGTCCTCTTGGTCTTGATCCGACTGGCTCCTCTTGATCCGACGGGCTCCTCTTGGTCTTAATCAGACGGGGTCCTCTTGATCCGACGGGGTCCTCTTGATCCGACGGGGTCCTCTTGGTCCGACGGGTGCTCTTGATCCGACGGGTCCTCTTGATCCGAAGGATCCTCTTGATCTGACGGGGTCCTCTTGGTCTTGATCCGACGGGTCCTCTTGGTCTTTATCCGACGGGTCCTCTTGGTCATGATCCGACGAAGTCCTCTTGATCCGACGGGGTCCTCTTGATCCGACGGGGTCCTCTTGATCCGACGGGGTCCTCTTGATCCGACGGGGTCCTCTTGATCCGACGGGGTCCTCTTGATCCGACGGGGTCCTCTTGATCCGACGGGGTCCTCTTGATCCGACGGGGTCCTCTTGTTCCGACGGGGCCCTCTTGATCCGACCGGTCCTCTTGGTCTTGATCCGACGGGACCTCTTGGTTTTGATCCGACGGGTCCTCTTCGTCTTGATCCGACGGGGTCCTCTTGGTATTGATTCGAAGTGTCCTCTTGATCCGACGGGTCCTCTTGATCCGACGGGTCCTCTTGAGCCGACGGGTCCTCTTGGTCTTGATCCGATGGGTCCTCTTGGTCTTGATCCGACGGGTCCTCTTGATTCGAAGGGGTCCTGTTGATCCGACGGGGTCCTGTTGATCCGACGGGGTCCTGTTGATCCGACGGGGTCCTCTTGTTCCGACGGGGTCCTCTTGTTCCGACGGGGTCCTCTTGATCCGACGGGGTCCTCTTGATCCGACGGGGTCCTCTTGATCCGACGGGGTCCTCTTGATCCGACGGGGTCCTCTTGATCCGACGGGGTCCTCTTGATCCGACGGGGTCCTCTTGGTCTTGATCCGACGAGTTCTCTTGGTCTTGATCCGACGGGTCCTCTTGATCCGACAGGTCCTCTTGGTCTTGATCCGACGAATTCTCTTGGTCTTGATCCGACGGGTCCTCTTGATCCGACAGGTCCTCTTGGTCTTGATCCGACGAGTTCTCTTGGTCTTGATCCGACGGGTCCTCTTGATCCGACGGGGTCCTCTTGGTCCGACGGGTCCTCTTGGTCTTGATCCGACGGGCTCCTCTAGATCCGACGGGCTCCTCTAGATCCGACGGGTTCCTCTTGGTCCGACGGGCTCCTCTTGGTCCGACGGGGTCCTCTTGATCCGACGGGTCCTCTTGATCTGACGGGGCCTCTAGATCCGACGGGTCCTCTTGGTCTTGATCTGACTGGGTCTTCTTGATCCGATGGGGTCCTCTTGGTCTTGATCCGACGGGTCCTCTTGATCCGACAGGGTCCTTTTGATCCGACAGGGCCCTCTTGGTCTTGATCCGACGGGTCCTCTTGATTCGAAGGGGTCCTCTTGATCCGACGGGGTCCTGTTGATCCGACGGGGTTCTGTTGATCCGACGGGGTCCTCTTGATCCGACGGGGTCCTCTTGATCCGACGGGGTCCTCTTGATCCGACGGGGTCCTCTTGATCCGACGGGGTCCTCTTGGTCTTGATCCGACGAGTTCTCTTGGTCTTGATCCGACGGGTCCTCTTGATCTGATGGGTCCTCTTGATCCGACGGGTCCTCTTGATCCGACGGGGTCCTCTTGATCCGACGGGGTCCTCTTGGTCCGACGGGTCCTCTTGGTCTTGATCCGACGGGCTCCTCTAGATCCGACGGGCTCCTCTTGATCCGACGGGGTCCTCTTGATCTGACGGGGTCCTCTTGGTCTTGATCCGACGGGGTTCTCTTGATCCGACGGGGTTCTCTTGGTCCGACGGGTGCTCTTGATCCGATTGGTTCTCTTGATCCGATTGGTCCTCTTGATCCGAAGGATCCTCTTGATCTGACGGGGTCCTCTTGATCTGACGGGGTCCTCTTGGTCTTGATCCGACGGGGTCCTCTTGATCCGACGGGGTCCTCTTGGTCTTGATCCGACGGGGTCCTCTTGGTCTTGATCCGACGGAGTCCTCTTGATCCGACGGGGTCCTCTTGGTCTTGATCCGACGGGTCCTCTTGATCTGACGGGGCCCCTTGATCCGACGGGTCCTCTTGGTCTTGATCCGACGGGGTCCTCTTGATCCGATGGGGTCCTCTTGCTCTTGATCCGACGGGGTCCTCTTGATCCGACGGGGTCCTCTTGAGCCGACGGGTCCTCTTGGTCTTGATCCGATGGGTCCTCTTGGTCTTGATCCGACGGGTCCTCTTGATTCGAAGGGGTCCTCTTGATTCGAAGGGGTCCTCTTGATCCGACGGGGTCCTCTTGATCCGACGGGTCCTCTTGATCCGACGGGTCCTCTTGATCCGACGGGTCCTCTTGATCCGACGGGTCCTCTTGATCCGACGGGTCCTCTTGGTCTTGATCCGACGGTGTCTTCTTGATCCGATGGGGTCCTCTTGGTCTTGATCCGACGGGTCCTCTTGATCCGACAGGGTCCTTTTGATCCGACAGGGCCCTCTTGGTCTTGATCCGACGGGTCCTCTTGATCCGATGGGGCATCTTGATCCGACGGGGTCCTCTTGATCCGACGGGGTCCTCTTGGTCCGACGGGTCCTCTTGGTCTTGATCCGACTGGCTCCTCTTGATCCGACGGGCTCCTCTTGATCCGACGGGGTCCTCTTGATCTGACGGGGTCCTCTTGGTCTTAATCAGACGGGGTCCTCTTGATCCGACGGGGTCCTCTTGGTCCGACGGGTGCTCTTGATCCGACGAGTTCTCTTGGTCTTGATCCGACGGGTCCTCTTGATCCGATGGGTCCTTTTGATCCGACGGGTCCTCTTGATCCGACGGGTCCTCTTGATCCGACGGGTCCTCTTGATCCGACGGGTCCTCTTGATCCGACGGGTCCTCTTGATCCGACGGGTCCTCTTGATCCGACGGGGCCTCTAGATCCGACGGGTCCTCTTGGTCTTGATCTGACTGGGTCTCTAGATCCGACGGGTCCTCTTGGTCTTGATCTGACTGGGTCTTCTTGATCTTGATCTGACTGGGTCTTCTTGATCCGATGGGGTCCTCTTGATCCGACGGGTCCTCTTGATCCGACAGGGTCCTTTTGATCCGACAGGGCCCTCTTGGTCTTGATCCGACGGGGTCCTCTTGATCCGACGGGGTCCTCTTGGTCCGACGGGCTCCTCTTGATCCGACGGGCTCCTCTTGATCTGACGGGGTCCTCTTGGTCTTGATCCGACGGGGTCCTCTTGATCCGACGGGGTCCTCTTGGTCCGACGGGTGCTCTTGATCCGACGGGTCCTCTTGATCCGACGCGTCCTCTTGGTCTTGATCCGACTGGTCCTCTTGGTCATGATCCGACGGGGTCCTCTTGATCCGACGGGGTCCTCTTGATCCGACGGGGCCCTCTTTATCCGACCGGTCCTCTTGGTCTTGATCCGACGGGACCTCTTGGTCTTGATCCGACGGGTCCTCTTGGTCTTGATCCGACGGGGTCCTCTTGGTATTGATTCGAAGTGTCCTCTTGATCCGACGGGTCCTCTTGAGCCGACGGGTCCTCTTGGTCTTGATCCGATGGGTCCTCTTGGTCTTGATCCGACGGGTCCTCTTGATTCGAAGGGGTCCTCTTGATTCGAAGGGGTCCTCTTGATCCGACGGGGTCCTGTTGATCCGACGGGGTCCTGTTGATCCGACGGGGTCCTGTTGATCCGACGGGGTTCTGTTGATCCGACGGGGTTCTGTTGATCCGACGGGGTCCTCTTGATCCGACGGGGTCCTCTTGATCTGACAGGTCCTCTTGGTCTTGATCCGACGAGTTCTCTTGGTCTTGATCCGACGGGTCCTCTTGATCTGATGGGTCCTCTTGATCCGACGGGTCCTCTTGATCCGACGGGGTCCTCTTGATCCGACGGGGTCCTCTTGGTCCGACGGGTCCTCTTGGTCTTGATCCGACGGGCTCCTCTAGATCCGACGGGCTCCTCTTGATCCGACGGGGTCCTCTTAATCTGACGGGGTCCTCTTGGTCTTGATCCGACGGGGTCCTCTTGATCCGACGGGGTCCTCTTGGTCCGACGGGTGCTCTTGATCCGATTGGTCCTCTTGATCCGATTGGTCCTCTTGATCCGAAGGATCCTCTTGATCTGACGGGGTCCTCTTGATCCGACGGGGTCCTCTTGGTCCGACGGGTGCTCTTGATCCGATTGGTCCTCTTGATCCGATTGGTCCTCTTGATCCGATTGGTCCTCTTGATCTGACGGGGTCCTCTTGATCTGACGGGGTCCTCTTGATCTGACGGGGTCCTCTTGATCTGACGGGGTCCTCTTGATCTGACGGGGTCCTCTTGATCTGACGGGGTCCTCTTGATCTGACGGGGTCCTCTTGATCTGACGGGGTCCTCTTGATCCGACGGGGTCCTCTTGGTCTTGATCGGACGGGGTCCTCTTGATCCGACGGGGTCCTCTTGGTCTTGATCCGACGGAGTCCTCTTGATCCGACGGGGTCCTCTTGGTCTTGATCCGACGGGTCCTCTTGATCCGACGGGGCCCCTTGATCCGAAGGGTCCTCTTGGTCTTGATCCGACGGGGTCCTCTTGATCCGATGGGGTCCTCTTGCTCTTGATCCGACGGGTCCTCTTGATCCGACGGGGTCCTCTTGAGCCGACGGGTCCTCTTGGTCTTTATCCGATGGGTCCTCTTGGTCTTGATCCGACGGGTCCTCTTGATTCGAAGGGGTCCTCTTGATTCGAAGGGGTCCTCTTGATTCGAAGGGGTCCTCTTGATCCGACGGGGTCCTCTTGATCCGACGGGGTCCTCTTGATCCGACGGGGTCCTCTTGATCCGACGGGGTCCTCTTGGTCTTGATCCGACGAGTTCTCTTGGTCTTGATCCGACGGGTCCTCTTGATCCTACGGGTCCTCTTGATCCTACGGGTCCTCTTGATCCTACGGGTCCTCTTGATCCGACGGGGTCCTCTTGATCCGACGGGGTCCTCTTGATCCGACGGGGTCCTCTTGATCCGACGGGGTCCTCTTGATCCGACGGGGTCCTCTTGATCTGACGGGGTCCTCTTGGTCTTGATCCGACGATTCCTCTTGGTCTTGATTCGACGGGTCCTCTTTGTCATGATCCGACGAAGTCCTCTTGATCCGACGGGGTCCTCTTGATCCGACGGGGTGCTCTTGGTCCGACGGGGTGCTCTTGGTCCGACGGGTGCTCTTGGTCCGACGGGTCCTCTTGATCCGACGGGTCCTCTTGATCCGACGGGTCCTCTTGATCCGACGGGTCCTCTTGATCCGACGGGTCCTCTTGATCCGACGGGTCCTCTTGATCCGACGGGTCCTCTTGACCCGACGGGGCCTCTAGATCCGACGGGTCCTCTTGGTCTTGATCCGACGGGGTCTTCTTGATCCGATGGGGTCCTCTTGGTCTTGATCCGACGGGTCCTCTTGATCCGACAGGGTCCTTTTGATCCGACAGGGCCCTCTTGGTCTTGATCCTATGGGTCCTCTTGATCCTATGGGTCCTCTTGATCCGACGGGGTCCTCTTGATCCGACGGGGTCCTCTTGGTCCGACGGGGTCCTCTTGGTCCGACGGGTCCTCTTGGTCCGACGGGTCCTCTTGGTCTTGATCCGACGGGGTCCTCTTGATCCGACGGGTCCTCTTGGTCTTGATCCGACGGGTCCTCTTGATCCGACGGGTCCTCTTGATCCGACGGGGTCCTCTTGATCCGACGGGGTCCTCTTGATCCGACGGGGTCCTCTTGATCCGACGGGGTCCTCTTGATCCGACGGGGTCCTCTTGGTCTTGATCCGACGGGCTCCTCTTGATCCGACGGGGTCCTCTTGATCTGACGGGGTCCTTTTAGTCTTGATCCGACGGGCTCCTCTTGATCCGACGGGCTCCTCTTGATCCGACGGGGTCCTCTTGATCTGACGGGGTCCTCTTGGTCTTGATCCGAGGGGTCCTCTTGATCCGACGGGGTCCTCTTGGTCTTGATCCGACGGGTCCCTCTTGATCTGACAGGGTGCTCTTGGTCTTGATCCGACGGGGTCCTCTTGATCCGACGGGGTCCTCTTGGTCTTGATCCGACTGGGTCCTCTTGATCCGACGGGTCCTCTTGATCCACGGGTCCTCTTGATCCGACGGGCTCCTCTTGGTCTGACGGGTCCTCTTGGTCTTGATCCGACGGGGTCCTCTTGATCCGACGGGGTCCTCTTGATCCGACGGGTCCTCTTGGTCTTGATCCGACGGGTCCTCTTGATCCGACGGGTCCTCTTGATCCGACGGGGTCCTCTTGATCCGACGGGGTCCTCTTGATCCGACGGGGTCCTCTTGGTCCGACGGGTCCTCTTGGTCCGACGGGTCCTCTTGACCCGACGGGTCCTCTTGACCCGACGGGTCCTCTTGATCTGACGGGGCCTCTAGATCCGACGGGTCCTCTTGGTCTTGATCCGACGGGGTCTTCTTGATCCGATGGGGTCCTCTTGGTCTTGATCCGACGGGTCCTCTTGATCCGACAGGGTCCTTTTGATCCGACAGGGCCCTCTTGGTCTTGATCCTATGGGTCCTCTTGATCCGACGGGGTCCTCTTGGTCCGACGGGGTCCTCTTGGTCCGACGGGTCCTCTTGGTCCGACGGGTCCTCTTGGTCTTGATCCGACTGGCTCCTCTTGATCCGACGGGCTCCTCTTGACCCGACGGGGTCCTCTTGATCTGACGGGGTCCTCTTGGTCTTGATCAGACGGGGTCCTCTTGATCCGACGGGATCCTCTTGGTCCGACGGGTGCTCTTGATCCGACTGGTCCTCTTGATCCGAAGGATCCTCTTGATCTGACGGGGTCCTCTTGGTCTTGATCCGACGATTCCTCTTGGTCTTGATTCGACGGGTCCTCTTTGTCATGATCCGACGAAGTCCTCTTGATCCGACGGGGTCCTCTTGATCCGACGGGGTCCTCTTGATCCGACGGGGTCCTCTTGATCCGACGGGGTCCTCTTGATCCGACGGGGTCCTCTTGATCCGACGGGGTCCTCTTGATCCGACGGGGTCCTCTTGATCCGACCGGTCCTCTTGGTCTTGATCCGACGGGACCTCTTGGTCTTGATCCGACGGGTCCTCTTGGTCTTGATCCGACGGGGTCCTCTTGGTATTGATTCGAAGTGTCCTCTTGATCCGACGGGTCCTCTTGGTCTTGATCCGATGGGTCCTCTTGGTCTTGATCCGACGGGTCCTCTTGATTCGAAGGGGTCCTCTTGATCCGACGGGGTCCTGTTGATCCGACGGGGTCCTGTTGAACCGACGGGGTCCTGTTGAACCGACGGGTTCCTCTTGATCCGACGGGGTCCTCTTGATCCGACGGGGTCCTCTTGATCCGACGGGGTCCTCTTGATCCGACAGGTCCTCTTGGTCTTGATCCGACGAATTCTCTTGGTCTTGATCCGACGGGTCTTCTTGATCTGATGGGTCCTCTTGATCCGTCGGGTCCTCTTGATCCGACGGGGTCCTCTTGATCCGACGGGGTCCTCTTGATCCGACGGGGTCCTCTTGATCCGACGGGGTCCTCTTGATCCGACGGGGTCCTCTTGATCCGACGGGGTCCTCTTGATCCGACGGGGTCCTCTTGGTCCGACGGGGTGCTCTTGGTCCGACGGGTCCTCTTGGTCCGACGGGTCCTCTTGGTCCGACGGGTCCTCTTGGTCCGACGGGTCCTCTTGATCCGACGGGTCCTCTTGATCCGACGGGTCCTCTTGGTCTTGATCAGACGGGGTCCTCTTGGTCCGACGGGGTCCTCTTGGTCCGACGGGGTCCTCTTGGTCCGACGGGGTCCTCTTGGTCCGACGAGTTCTCTTGGTCTTGATCCGACGGGTCCTCTTGATCTGATGGGTCCTCTTGATCCGACGGGGTCCTCTTGATCCGACGGGGTCCTCTTGGTCCGACGGGTCCTCTTGGTCTTGATCCGACGGGCTCCTCTAGATCCGACGGGGTCCTCTTGGTCTTGATCCGACGGGGTCCTCTTGATCCGACGGGGTCCTCTTGGTCCGACGGGTGCTCTTGATCCGATTGGTCCTCTTGATCCGAAGGATCCTCTTGATCTGACGGGGTCCTCTTGGTCTTGATCCGACGATTCCTCTTGGTCTTGATTCGACGGGTCCTCTTTGTCATGATCCGACGAAGTCCTCTTCATCCGACGGGGTCCTCTTGATCCGACGGGGTCCTCTTGATCCGAAGGATCCTCTTGATCTGACGGGGTCCTCTTGATCAGACGGGGTCCTCTTGATCAGACGGGGTCCTCTTGATCCGACGGGGTCCTCTTGATCCGACGGGGTCCTCTTGGTCCGACGGGGTCCTCTTGATCCGAAGGGGTCCTCTTGATCCGAAGGGGTCCTCTTGATCCGACGGGGTCCTCTTGATCCGACAGGTCCTCTTGGTCTTGATCCGACGAGTTCTCTTGGTCTTGATCTGATGGGTCCTCTTGATCTGATGGGTCCTCTTGATCCGACGGGGTCCTCTTGGTCCGACGGGTCCTCTTGGTCTTGATCCGACGGGCTCCTCTAGATCCGACGGGGTCCTCTTGGTCTTGATCCGACGGGTCCTCTTGGTCTTGATCCGACGGGTCCTCTTGGTCATGATCC
Organism: Pseudophryne corroboree; assembly: GCF_028390025.1. Lineage (NCBI taxonomy): Eukaryota > Metazoa > Chordata > Amphibia > Anura > Myobatrachidae > Pseudophryne > Pseudophryne corroboree. The sequence goes on from NC_086444.1 coordinate 267,368,930, forward strand.
GACGAAGTCCTCTTGATCCGACAGGGTCCTCTTGATCCGACGGGGTCCTCTTGATCCGACGGGGCCCTCTCTATCCGACCGGTCCTCTTGGTCTTGATCCGACGGGACCTCTTGGTCTTGATCTGACGGGGTCCTCTTGGTATTGATTCGAAGTGTCCTCTTGATCCGACGGGTCCTCTTGAGCCGACGGGTCCTCTTGGTCTTGATCCAATCGGTCCTCTTGGTCTTGATCCGACGGGTCCTCTTGATTCGAAGGGGTCCTCTTGATTCGAAGGGGTCCTCTTGATCCGACGGGGTCCTGTTGATCCGACGGGGTCCTGTTGATCCGACGGGGTCCTGTTGATCCGACGGGGTCCTGTTGATCCGACGGGGTCCTCTTGATCCGACGGGGTCCTCTTGATCCGACGGGGTCCTCTTGATCCGACGGGGTCCTCTTGATCCGACGTTTCCTCTTGATCCGACAGGTCCTCTTGGTCTTGATCCGACGAGTTCTCTTGGTATTGATCCGACGGGTCCTCTTGATCTGATGGGTCCTCATGATCCGACGGGTCCTCTTGATCCGACGGGGTCCTCTTGATCCGACGGGGTCCTCTTGGTCCGACGGGTCCTCTTGGTCTTGATCCGACGGGTCCTCTTGGTCTTGATCCGACGGGCTCCTCTAGATCCGATGGGGTCCTCTTGATCCGACGGGGTCCTCTTGATCCGACGGGGTCCTCTTGATCCGACGGGGTCCTCTTGATCCGACGGGTCCTCTTGATCCGACAGGTCCTCTTGGTCTTGATCCGACGAGTTCTCTTGGTATTGATCCGACGGGTCCTCTTGATCTGATGGGTCCTCTTGATCCGACGGGTCCTCTTGATCCGACGGGGTCCTCTTGATCCGACGGGGTCCTCTTGATCCGACGGGGTCCTCTTGATCCGACGGGGTCCTCTTGGTCCGACGGGTCCTCTTGGTCTTGATCCGACGGGCTCCTCTAGATCCGACGGGGTCCTCTTGGTCTTGATCCGACGGGGTCCTCTTGATCCGACGGGGTCCTCTTGGTCCGACGGGTGCTCTTGATCCGATTGGTCCTCTTGATCCGAAGGATCCTCTTGATCTGACGGGGTCCTCTTGATCCGACGGGGTCCTCTTGATCCGACGGGGTCCTCTTGATCCGACGGGGTCCTCTTGATCCGACGGGGTCCTCTTGATCCGACGGGGTCCTCTTGATCCGACGGGGTCCTCTTGGTCTTGATCCGACGGTGTCCTCTTGATCCGACGGGGTCCTCTTGGTCTTGATCCGACGGAGTCCTCTTGATCCGACGGGGTCCTCTTGGTCTTGATCCGACGGGTCCTCTTGATCCGACGGGTCCTCTTGGTCTTGATCCGACGGGGTCCTCTTGATCCGATGGGGTCCTCTTGCTCTTGATCCGACGGGTCCTCTTGATCCGACGGGGTCCTCTTGAGCCGACGGGTCCTCTTGGTCTTGATCCGATGGGTCCTCTTGGTCTTGATTCGACGGGTCCTCTTGATCCGAAGGGGTCCTCTTGATCCGAAGGGGTCCTGTTGATCCGACGGGGTCCTCTTGATCCGACGGGGTCCTCTTGATCCGACGGGGTCCTCTTGATCCGACAGGGTCCTCTTGATCCGACGGGTCCTCTTGATCCGACGGGTCCTCTTGGTCTTGATCCGACGAGTTCTCTTGGTCTTGATCCGACGGGTCCTCTTGATCCGATGGGTCCTCTTGATCCTACGGGTCCTCTTGATCCGACGGGGTCCTCTTGATCCGACGGTGTCCTCTTGATCCGACGGTGTCCTCTTGATCCGACGGGGTCCTCTTGATCCGACGGGGTCCTCTTGGTCTTGATCCGACGGAGTCCTCTTGATCCGACGGGGTCCTCTTGGTCTTGATCCGACGGGTCCTCTTGATCCGACGGGTCCTCTTGGTCTTGATCCGACGGGGTCCTCTTGATCCGATGGGGTCCTCTTGCTCTTGATCCGACGGGGTCCTCTTGAGCCGACGGGTCCTCTTGGTCTTGATCCGATGGGTCCTCTTGGTCTTGATCCGACGGGTCCTCTTGATTCGAAGGGGTCCTCTTGATTCGAAGGGGTCCTCTTGATCCGACGGGGTCCTCTTGATCCGACGGGGTCCTCTTGATCCGACGGGGTCCTCTTGATCCGACGGGGTCCTCTTGATCCGACGGGGTCCTCTTGATCCGACGGGGTCCTCTTGATCCGACGGGGTCCTCTTGATCCGACGGGTCCTCATGGTCTTGATCCGACGAGTTCTCTTGGTCTTGATCCGACTGGTCCTCTTGATCCGATGGGTCCTCTTGATCCTACGGGTCCTCTTGATCCGACGGGGTCCTCTTGATCCGACGGGGTCCTCTTGATCCGACGGGGTCCTCTTGATCCGACGGGGTCCTCTTGGTCTTGATCCGACGGAGTCCTCTTGATCCGACGGGGTCCTCTTATTCTTGATCCGACGGGTCCTCTTGATCCGACGGGTCCTCTTGATCCTACGGGTCCTCTTGATCCTACGGGGTCCTCTTGATCCGACGGGGTCCTCTTGATCCGACGGGGTCCTCTTGATCCGACGGGGTCCTCTTGATCCGACGGGGTCCTCTTGATCCGACGGGGTCCTCTTGATCCGACGGGGTCCTCTTGATCCGACGGGGTCCTCTTGATCCGACGGGTCCTCTTGGTCTTGATCCAACGAGTTCTCTTGGTCTTGATCCGACGGGGTCCTCTTGATCCGACGGGGTCCTCTTGATCCGACGGGGTCCTCTTGATCCGACGGGGTCCTCTTGATCCGACGGGTCCTCTTGATCCGACGGGTCCTCTTGGTCTTGATCCGACGGGTCCTCTTGGTCTTGATCCGACGGGGTCCTCTTGATCCGACGGGGTCCTCTTGATCCGACGGGTCTTCTTGGTCCGACGGGTCTTCTTGATCCGATGGGTCCTCTTGATTCGACGGGTCCTCTTGATCTGATGGGGCCGCTAGATCCGACGGGTCCTCTTGGTCTTGATCCGACGAGGTCTTCTTTATCCGATGGGGTCCTCTTGGTCTTGATCCGACGGGTCCTCTTGATCCGATGGGTCCTCTTGATCCTACGGGTCCTCTTGATCCGACGGGGTCCTCTTGATCCGACGGGGTCCTCTTGATCCGATGGTGTCCTCTTGATCCGACGGTGTCCTCTTGATCCGACGGTGTCCTCTTGATCCGACGGGGTCCTCTTGATCCGACGGGGTCCTCTTGGTCTTGATCCGACGGAGTCCTCTTGATCCGACGGGGTCCTCTTGGTCTTGATCCGACGGGTCCTCTTGATCCGACGGGTCCTCTTGGTCTTGATCCGACGGGGTCCTCTTGATCCGATGGGGTCCTCTTGCTCTTGATCCGACGGGTCCTCTTGATCCGACGGGGTCCTCTTGGTCTTGATCCGATGGGTCCTCTTGGTCTTGATCCGACGGGTCCTCTTGATTCGAAGGGGTCCTCTTGATTCGAAGGGGTCCTCTTGATCCGACGGGGTCCTGTTGATCCGACGGGGTCCTCTTGATCCGACGGGGTCCTCTTGATCCGACGGGGTCCTCTTGATCCGACGGGGTCCTCTTGATCCGACGGGGTCCTCTTGATCCGACGGGGTCCTCTTGATCCGACGGGTCCTCTTGGTCTTGATCCGACGAGTTCTCTTGGTCTTGATCCGACGGGTCCTCTTGATCCGATGGGTCCTCTTGATCCTACGGGTCCTCTTGATCCTACGGGTCCTCTTGATCCGACGGGGTCCTCTTGATTCGACGGTGTCCTCTTGATCCGACGGGGTCCTCTTGATCCGACGGGGTCCTCTTGATCCGACGGGGTCCTCTTATTCTTGATCCGACGGGTCCTCTTGATCCTACGGGTCCTCTTGATCCGACGGGGTCCTCTTGATCCGACGGGGTCCTCTTGATCCGACGGGGTCCTCTTGATCCGACGGGGTCCTCTTGATCCGACGGGGTCCTCTTGATCCGACGAGTTCTCTTGGTCTTGATCCGACGGGGTCCTCTTGATCCGACGGGGTCCTCTTGATCCGACGGGGTCCTCTTGATCCGACGGGGTCCTCTTGATCCGACGGGTCCTCTTGGTCTTGATCCGACGGGTCCTCTTGGTCTTGATCCGACGGGGTCCTCTTGATCCGACGGGGTCCTCTTGATCCGACGGGTCCTCTTGGTCCGACGGGTCCTCTTGGTCCGACGGGTCCTCTTGATCCGACGGGTCCTCTTGATTCGACGGGTCCTCTTGATCTGATGGGGCCGCTAGATCCGACGGGTCCTCTTGGTCTTGATCCGACGAGGTCTTCTTTATCCGATGGGGTCCTCTTGGTCTTGATCCGACGGGTCCTCTTGATCCGACAGGGTCCTTTTGATCCGACAGGGCCCTCTTGGTCTTGATCCGACGGGTCCTCTTGATCCGATGGGGCATCTTGATCCGACGGGGTCCTCTTGGTCCGACGGGGTCCTCTTGGTCTTGATCCGACGGGCTCCTCTTGATCCGACGGGCTCCTCTTGATCCGACGGGCTCCTCTTGATCCGACGGGGTCCTCTTGGTCCGACGGGGTGCTCTTGGTCCGACGGGGTGCTCTTGGTCCGACGGGTCCTCTTGGTCCGACGTGTCTTCTTGGTCCGACGGGTCTTCTTGATCCGACGGGTCTTCTTGATCCGACGGGTCTTCTTGATCCGACGGGTCTTCTTGATCCGACGGGTCTTCTTGATCCGACGGGTCTTCTTGATCCGACGGGTCTTCTTGATCCGACGGGTCTTCTTGATCCGACGGGTCCTCTTGATTCGAAGGGTCCTCTTGATCCGACGGGGCCTCTAGATCCGACGGGTCCTCTTGGTCTTGATCCGACGGGGTCTTCTTGATCCGATGGGGTCCTCTTGGTCTTGATCCGACGGGTCCTCTTGATCCGACAGGGTCCTTTTGATCCGACAGGGCCCTCTTGGTCTTGATCCGACGGGTCCTCTTGATCCGATGTGGCATCTTGATCCGACGGGGTCCTCTTGATCCGACGGGGTCCTCTTGGTCCGACGGGTCCTTTTGGTCTTGATCCGACGGGCTCCTCTTGATCTGACGGGGTCCTCTTGGTCTTGATCCGACGGGGTCCTCTTGATCCGACGGGGTCCTCTTGATCCGACGGGGTCCTCTTGATCCGACGGGGTCCTCTTGAACCGACGGGGTCCTCTTGATCCGACGGGTCCTCTTGGTCTTGATCCGACGGGTCCTCTTGGTCTTGATCCGACGGGGTCCTCTTGATCCGACGGGGTCCTCTTGATCCGACGGGTCCTCTTGGTCCGACGGGTCTTCTTGATCCGACGGGTCCTCTTGATCCGACGGGTCCTCTTGATCCGACGGGTCCTCTTGGTCTTGATCCGACGGGTCCTCTTGGTCTTGATCCGACGGGGTCCTCTTGATCCGACGGGGTCCTCTTGATCCGACGGGTCCTCTTGGTCCGACGGGTCTTCTTGATCCGACGGGTCCTCTTGATCCGACGGGTCCTCTTGATCCGACGGGTCCTCTTGATCCGACGGGTCCTCTTGATCTGATGGGGCCGCTAGATCCGACGGGTCCTCTTGGTCTTGATCCGACGAGGTCTTCTTTATCCGATGGGGTCCTCTTGGTCTTGATCCGACGGGTCCTCTTGATCCGAAGGATCCTCTTGATCTGACGGGGTCCTCTTGGTCTTGATCCGACGGGTCCTCTTGGTCTTGATCCGACGGGTCCTCTTGGTCATGATCCGACGAGGTCCTCTTGATCCGACGGGGTCCTCTTGATCCGACGGGGTCCTCTTGATCCGACGGGGTCCTCTTGATCCGACGGGGCCCTCTTGATCCGACGGGGCCCTCTTTATCCGACCGGTCCTCTTGGTCTTGATCCGACGGGACCTCTTGGTCTTGATCCGACGGGTCCTCTTGGTCTTGATCCGATGGGTCCTCTTGGTCTTGATCCGACGGGTCCTCTTGATTCGAAGGGGTCCTGTTGATCCGACGGGGTCCTCTTGATCCGACGGGTCCTCTTGATCCGACAGGTCCTCTTGGTCTTGATCCGACGAGTTCTCTTGGTCTGACGGGTCCTCTTGATCTGACGGGTCCTCTTGATCTGACGGGTCCTCTTGATCTGACGGGTCCTCTTGATCCGATGGGTCCTCTTGATCCGACGGGGTCCTCTTGATCCGACGGGGTCCTCTTGATCCGACGGGGTCCTCTTGATCCGACGGGGTCCTCTTGGTCCGACGGGGTCCTCTTGGTCCGACGGGTCCTCTTGGTCTTGATCCGACGGGCTCCTCTAGATCCGACGGGGTCCTCTTGATCTGACGGGGTCCTCTTGGTCTTGATCCGACTGGGTCCTCTTGATCCGACGGGGTCCTCTTGGTCCGACGGGTGCTCTTGATCCGATTGGTCCTCTTGATCCGAAGGATCCTCTTGATCCGACGGGGTCCTCTTGATCCGACGGGGTCCTCTTGATCCGACGGGGTCCTCTTGATCCGACGGGGTCCTCTTGGTCTTGATCCGACGGGGTCCTCTTGATCCGACGGGGTCCTCTTGGTCTTGATCCGACGGGGTCCTCTTGATCCGACGGGGTCCTCTTGATCCGACGGGGTCCTCTTGATCCGACGGGGTCCTCTTGATCCGACGGGGTCCTCTTGGTCTTGATCCGACGGGGTCCTCTTGATCCGACGGGGTCCTCTTGGTCTTGATCCGACGGGGTCCTCTTGATCCGACGGGGTCCTCTTGGTCTTGATCCGACGGAGTCCTCTTGATCCGACTGGGTCCTCTTGGTCTTGATCCGACGGGTTCTCTTGATCCGACGGGGCCCCTTGATCCGACGGGTCCTCTTGGTCTTGATCCGACGGGGTCCTCTTGATCCGATGGGGTCCTCTTGCTCTTGATCCGACGGGTCCTCTTGATCCGACGGGGTCCTCTTGAGCCGACGGGTCCTCTTGGTCTTGATCCGATGGGTCCTCTTGGTCTTGATCCGACGGGTCCTCTTGATTCGAAGGGGTCCTGTTGATCCGACGGGGTCCTGTTGATCCGACGGGGTCCTGTTGATCCGACGGGGTCCTGTTGATCCGACGGGGTCCTGTTGATCCGACGGGGTCCTCTTGGTCTTGACCCGACGGGTCCTCTTGGTCTTGATCCGACGGGTCCTCTTGGTCATGATCCGACGGGGTCCTCTTGATCCGACGGGGTCCTCTTGATCCGACGGGGCCCTCTTGATCCGACCTGTCCTCTTGGTCTTGATCCGACGGGTACTCTTGATCCGACGGGTACTCTTGATCCGACGGGGTCCTCTTGATCCGACGGGGCCCTCTTGGTCTTGATCCGACGGGTCCTCTTGATCCGATGGGATCCTCTTGGTCTTGATCCGACGGGGTCCTCTTGATCCGATGGGGTCCTCTTGGTCTTGATCCGACGGGGTCCTCTTGATCCGACAGTGTCCTCTTGGTCTTGATCCGACGGGGTCCTCTTGATCCGACGGGGTCCTCTTGATCCGACGGGGGCATCTTGGTCTTGATCCTACGGGTCCTCTTGATCCGAAGGGTGTATCTTGGTCTTGATCTGACGGGTCCTCTTGATCCGACGGGGTCCTCTTGGTCTTGATCCGAGGGGTCCTCTTGATCCGACAGGGTCCTCTTGGTCTTGATCCGACAGGTCCCTCTTGATCCGACGGGGTTCTCTTGATCCGATGGGATCCTCTTGGTCTTGATCCGAGAGGTCCTCTTGATCCGACGGGTCCTCTTGGTCTTGATTCGACGGGTCCTCTTGATCCGACGGGGTCCTCTTGGTCCGATGGGGTCCTCTTGGTCATGATCCGACGGGTCCTCTTGATCCGACGGGGTCCTCTTGGTCTTGATCCGACGGGTCCTCTTGGTCTTGATCCGACGGGTCCTCTTGGTCATGATCCGACGGGTCCTCTTGGTCATGATCCGACGGGGTCCTCTTGATCCGACGGGGTCCTCTTGATCCGACGGGGCCCTCTTGATCCGACCGGTCTTCTTGGTCTTGATCCGACGGGACCTCTTGGTCTTGATCCAACGGGTCCTCTTGGTCTTGATCCGACGGGGTCCTCTTGATCCGACGGGTCCTCTTGATCCGACAGGTCCTCTTGGTCTTGATCCGACGAGTTCTCTTGGTCTTGATCCGACGGGTCCTCTTGATCTGATGGGTCCTCTTGATCCGACGGGGTCCTCTTGATCCGACGGGGTCCTCTTGATCCGACGGGGTCCTCTTGATCCGACGGGGTCCTCTTGGTCCGACGGGTCCTCTTGGTCTTGATCCGACGGGGTCCTCTTGGTCCGACGGGTCCTCTTGGTCTTGATCCGACGGGCTCCTCTAGATCCGACGGGCTCCTCTTGATCCGACGGGGTCCTCTTGATCTGACGGGGTCCTCTTGGTCTTGATCCGACTGGGTCCTCTTGATCCGACGGGGTCCTCTTGGTCCGACGGGTCCTCTTGGTCCGACGGGTGCTCTTGATCCGATTGGTCCTCTTGATCCGAAGGATCCTCTTGATCTGACGGGGTCCTCTTGGTCCGACGGGTCCTCTTGGGCTTGATCCGAGGGTTCCTCTTGATCCGACGGGGTCCTCTTGATCCGACGGGGTCCTCTTGATCCGACGGGGTCCTCTTGATCCGACGGGGTCCTCTTGGTCTTGATCCAACGGGGTCCTCTTGATCCGACGGGGTCCTCTTGGTCTTGATCCGACGGAGTCCTCTTGATCCGACGGGGTCCTCTTGGTCTTGATCCGACGGGTCCTCTTGATCCGACGGGGCCCCTTGATCCGACGGGTCCTCTTGGTCTTGATCCGACGGGGTCCTCTTGATCCGATGGGTCCTCTTGATCCGACGGGGTCCTCTTGAGCCGACGGGTCCTCTTGGTCTTGATCCGATGGGTCCTCTTGGTCATGATCCGACGGGGTCCTCTTGATCCGACGGGGTCCTCTTGATCCGACGGGGCCCTCTTGATCCGACCTGTCCTCTTGGTCTTGATCCGACGGGTACTCTTGATCCGACGGGTACTCTTGATCCGACGGGGTCCTCTTGATCCGACGGGGCCCTCTTGGTCTTGATCCGACGGGTCCTCTTGATCCGATGGGATCCTCTTGGTCTTGATCCGACGGGGTCCTCTTGATCCGATGGGGTCCTCTTGGTCTTGGTCCGACGGGTCCTCTTGGTCCGACGGGTGCTCTTGATCCGATTGGTCCTCTTGATCCGAAGGATCCTCTTGATCTGACGGGGTCCTCTTGATCCGACGGGGTCCTCTTGATCCGACGGGGTCCTCTTGATCCGACGGGGTCCTCTTGGTCTTGATCCAACGGGGTCCTCTTGATCCGACGGGGTCCTCTTGGTCTTGATCCGACGGAGTCCTCTTGATCCGACGGGGTCCTCTTGGTCTTGATCCGACGGGTCCTCTTGATCCGACGGGGCCCCTTGATCCGACGGGTCCTCTTGGTCTTGATCCGACGGGGTCCTCTTGATCCGATGGGGTCCTCTTGCTCTTGATCCGACGGGTCCTCTTGATCCGACGGGGTCCTCTTGAGCCGACGGGTCCTCTTGGTCTTGATCCGATGGGTCCTCTTGGTTTTGATCCGACGGGTCCTCTTGATTCGAAGGGGTCCTCTTGATTCGAAGGGGTCCTCTTGATTCGAAGGGGTCCTCTTGATCCGACGGGGTCCTCTTGATCCGACGGGGTCCTCTTGATCCGACGGGGTCCTGTTGATCCGACGGGGTCCTCTTGATCCGACGGGGTCCTCTTGATCCGACGGGGTCCTCTTGATCCGACGGGGTCCTCTTGATCCGACGGGGTCCTCTTGATCCGACGGGGGTCCTCTTGATCCGACGGGGGTCCTCTTGATCCGACGGGGTCCTCTTGATCCGACGGGGTCCTCTTGATCCGACGGGGTCCTCTTGATCCGACGGGGTCCTCTTGATCCGACGGGTCCTCTTGATCCGACGGGTCCTCTTGGTCTTGATCCGACGGGTCCTCTTGATCCGACGGGTCCTCTTGGTCTTGATCCGACGAGTTCTCTTGGTCTTGATCCGATGGGTCCTCTTGATCCTACGGGTCCTGTTGATCCGACGGGGTCCTGTTGATCCGACGGGGTCCTCTTGATCCGACGGGGGTCCTCTTGATCCGCCGGGGTCCTCTTGATCCGCCGGGGTCCTCTTGATCCGCCGGGGTCCTCTTGATCCGACGGGTCCTCTTGGTCCGACGGGGTCCTCTTAATCCGACGGGGTCCTCTTGGTCTTGATCCGACGGGTCCTCTTGGTCTTGATCCGACGGGTCCTCTTGGTCATGATCCGACGAAGTCCTCTTGATCCGACGGGGTCCTCTTGATCAGACGGGGCCCTCTTGATCCGACCTGTCCTCTTGGTCTTGATCAGAGGGGTCCTCTTGATCCGACAGTGTCCTCTTGGTCTTGATCCGACGGGGTCCTCTTGATCCGACGGGGTCCTCTTGATCCGACGGGGTCCTCTTGGTCTTGATCCGACGGGACCTCTTGGTCTTGATCCAACGGGTCCTCTTGGTCTTGATCCGACGGGGTCCTCTTGGTATTGATCTGAAGGGTCCTCTTGATCCGACAGGTCCTCTTGATCTGACGGGGTCCTCTTGATCCGACGGGGTCCTCTTGGTCTTGATCCGACGGGGTCCTCTTGATCCGACGGGGTCCTCTTGGTCCGACGGGTGCTCTTGATCCGACTGGTCCTCTTGATCCGAAGGATCCTCTTGATCTGACGGGGTCCTCTTGATCTGACGGGGTCCTCTTGATCCGACGGGGTCCTCTTGGTCTTGATCCGACGGGGTCCTCTTGATCCGACGGGTCCTCTTGGTCTTGATCCGACGGAGTCCTCTTAATCCGACGGGGTCCTCTTGGTCTTGATCCGACGGGTCCTCTTGATCCGATGGGGCCCCTTGGTCCGACGGGTCCTCTTGGTCTTGATCCGACGGGGTCCTCTTGATCCGATGGGGTCCTCTTGCTCTTGATCCGACGGGGTCCTCTTGATCCGACGGGGTCCTCTTGATCCGACGGGGCCCTCTTGGTCTTGATCCGACGGGTCCTCTTGATCCGACGGGTCCTCTTGATCCGACGGGTCCTCTTGATCCGACGGGGCCTCTTGATCCGATGGGATCCTCTTGGTCTTGATCCGACGGGGTCCTCTTGGTCTTGATCCGACGGGGTCCTCTTGATCCGACGGGGTCCTCTTGATCCGACGGGGTCCTCTTGATCCGACGGGGTCCTCTTGATCCGACGGGTCCTCTTGATCCGACGGGTCCTCTTGGTCTTGATCCGACGGGTCCTCTTGATCCGACGGGTCCTCTTGGTCTTGATCCGACGAGTTCTCTTGGTCTTGATCCGATGGGTCCTCTTGATCCTACGGGTCCTGTTGATCCGACGGGGTCCTGTTGATCCGACGGGGTCCTCTTGATCCGACGGGGTCCTCTTGATCCGCCGGGGTCCTCTTGATCCGCCGGGGTCCTCTTGATCCGACGGGGTCCTCTTGATCCGACGGGGTCCTCTTGATCCGACGGGTCCTCTTGGTCCGACGGGGTCCTCTTAATCCGACGGGGTCCTCTTGGTCTTGATCCGACGGGTCCTCTTGGTCTTGATCCGACGGGTCCTCTTGGTCATGATCCGACGAAGTCCTCTTGATCCGACGGGGTCCTCTTGATCCGACGGGGCCCTCTTGATCCGACCTGTCCTCTTGGTCTTGATCAGAGGGGTCCTCTTGATCCGACAGTGTCCTCTTGGTCTTGATCCGACGGGGTCCTCTTGATCCGACGGGGTCCTCTTGATCCGACGGGGTCCTCTTGATCCGACGGGGTCCTCTTGATCCGACGGGGTCCTCTTGATCCGACGGGGCCCTCTTGATCCGACCGGTCCTCTTGGTCTTGATCCGACGGGACCTCTTGGTCTTGATCCAACGGGTCCTCTTGGTCTTGATCCGACGGGGTCCTCTTGGTATTGATCCGAAGGGTCCTCTTGATCCGACAGGTCCTCTTGATCTGACGGGGTCCTCTTGATCCGACGGGGTCCTCTTGGTCTTGATCCGACGGGGTCCTCTTGATCCGACGGGGTCCTCTTGGTCCGACGGGTGCTCTTGATCCGACTGGTCCTCTTGATCCGAAGGATCCTCTTGATCTGACGGGGTCCTCTTGATCTGACGGGGTCCTCTTGATCCGACGGGGTCCTCTTGATCCGACGGGGTCCTCTTGGTCTTGATCCGACGGGGTCCTCTTGATCCGACGGGTCCTCTTGGTCTTGATCCGACGGAGTCCTCTTAATCCGACGGGGTCCTCTTGGTCTTGATCCGACGGGTCCTCTTGATCCGATGGGGCCCCTTGGTCCGACGGGTCCTCTTGGTCTTGATCCGACGGGGTCCTCTTGATCCGATGGGGTCCTCTTGCTCTTGATCCGACGGGTACTCTTGATCCGACGGGGTCCTCTTGATCCGACGGGGCCCTCTTGGTCTTGATCCGACGGGTCCTCTTGATCCGACGGGTCCTCTTGATCCGACGGGTCCTCTTGATCCGACGGGGCCTCTTGATCCGATGGGATCCTCTTGGTCTTGATCCGACGGGGTCCTCTTGGTCTTGATCCGACGGGGTCCTCTTGATCCGATGGGGTCCTCTTGGTCTTGATCCGACGGGGTCCTCTTGATCCGACGGGGTCCTCTTGGTCTTGATCTGACGGGGTCCTCTTGATCCGACGGGGTCCTCTTGATCCGACGGGGTCCTCTTGATCCGACGGGGTCCTCTTGATCCGACGGGGTCCTCTTGATCCGACGGGGTCCTCTTGATCCGACGGGGTCCTCTTGATCCGACGGGGTCCTCTTGATCCGACGGGGTCCTCTTGATCCGACGGGGTCCGCTTGGTCATGATCCGACGGGGTCCGCTTGGTCATGATCCGAGGGGTCCTCTTGGTCTTGATCCGAGGGGTCCTCTTGGTCTTGATCCGAGGGGTCCTCTTGGTCTTGATCCGAGGGGTCCTCTTAGTCTTGATCCGAGGGGTCCTCTTGATCCGACAGTGTCCTCTTGGTATTGATCCGACGGGGTCCTCTTGATCCGACGGGTTCTCTTGATCCAACGGGGTCCTCTTGATCCGACGGGGGCATCTTGGTCTTGATCCGACGGGTCCTCTTGATCCGACGGGGTCCTCTTGGTCTTGATCCGACGGGTCCTCTTGATCCGACGAGGTCCTCTTGGTCTTGATCCGAGGGGTCCTCTTGATCCGACGGGGTCCTCTTGGTCTTGATCCGACGGGTCCCTCTTGATCCGACAGGGTGCTCTTGGTCCTGATCCGAGGGGTCCTCTTGATCCGACGGGTCCTCTTGGTCTTGATCCGACGGGTCCTCTTGGTCCGACGGGGTCCTCTTGGTCCGACGGGGTCCTCTTGGTCTTGATCCGACGGGGCCTCTTGATCCGATGGGTCCTCTTGGGCTTGATCCGAGGGGTCCTCTTGATCCGACGGGGTCCTCTTGATCCGACGGGGTCCTCTTGGTCTTGATCCGACGGGTCCTCTTGATCTGAAGGGGCCTCTTGATCCGATGTGGTCCTCTTGGTCTTGATCCGACGGGGTCCTCTTGATCCGACGGGTCCTCTTGGTCTTGATCCGACCGGTCCTCTTGATCCGACGGGGTCCTCTTGATCCGACGGGGTGCTCTTGGTCCGACGGGTCCTCTTGATCCGACGGGTCCTCTTGATCCGACGGGTCCTCTTGATCCGACGGGTCCTCTTGATCCGACGGGGCCTCTAGATCCGACGGGTCCTCTTGGTCTTGATCCGACGGGGTCTTCTTGATCCGATGGGGTCCACTTGGTCTTGATCCGACTGGTCCTCCTGGTCCGACGGGTCCTCTTGGTCTTGATCCGACGGGGTCCTCTTGGTCCGACGGGTCCTCTTGGTCTTGATCCGACGGGCTCCTCTAGATCCAACGGGCTCCTCTTGATCCGACGGGGTCCTCTTGATCTGACGGGGTCCTCTTGGTCTTGATCCGACGGGGTCCTCTTGATCCGACGGGGTCCTCTTGGTCCGACGGGTGCTCTTGATCCGACTGGTCCTCTTGATCCGAAGGATCCTCTTGATCTGACGGGGTCCTCTTGATCTGACGGGGTCCTCTTGATCCGACGGGGTCCTCTTGGTCTTGATCCGACGGGGTCCTCTTGATCCGACGGGTCCTCTTGGTCTTGATCCGACGGAGTCCTCTTAATCCGACGGGGTCCTCTTGGTCTTGATCCGACGGGTCCTCTTGATCCGATGGGGCCCCTTGGTCCGACGGGTCCTCTTGGTCTTGATCCGACGGGGTCCTCTTGATCCGATGGGGTCCTCTTGCTCTTGATCCGACGGGGTCCTCTTGATCCGACGGGGTCCTCTTGATCCGACGGGGCCCTCTTGGTCTTGATCCGACGGGTCCTCTTGATCCGACGGGTCCTCTTGATCCGACGGGTCCTCTTGATCCGACGGGGCCTCTTGATCCGATGGGATCCTCTTGGTCTTGATCCGACGGGGTCCTCTTGGTCTTGATCCGACGGGGTCCTCTTGATCCGACGGGGTCCTCTTGATCCGACGGGGTCCTCTTGATCCGACGGGGTCCTCTTGATCCGACGGGTCCTCTTGATCCGACGGGTCCTCTTGGTCTTGATCCGACGGGTCCTCTTGATCCGACGGGTCCTCTTGGTCTTGATCCGACGAGTTCTCTTGGTCTTGATCCGATGGGTCCTCTTGATCCTACGGGTCCTGTTGATCCGACGGGGTCCTGTTGATCCGACGGGGTCCTCTTGATCCGACGGGGTCCTCTTGATCCGCCGGGGTCCTCTTGATCCGCCGGGGTCCTCTTGATCCGACGGGGTCCTCTTGATCCGACGGGGTCCTCTTGATCCGACGGGTCCTCTTGGTCCGACGGGGTCCTCTTAATCCGACGGGGTCCTCTTGGTCTTGATCCGACGGGTCCTCTTGGTCTTGATCCGACGGGTCCTCTTGGTCATGATCCGACGAAGTCCTCTTGATCCGACGGGGTCCTCTTGATCCGACGGGGCCCTCTTGATCCGACCTGTCCTCTTGGTCTTGATCAGAGGGGTCCTCTTGATCCGACAGTGTCCTCTTGGTCTTGATCCGACGGGGTCCTCTTGATCCGACGGGGTCCTCTTGATCCGACGGGGTCCTCTTGATCCGACGGGGTCCTCTTGATCCGACGGGGTCCTCTTGATCCGACGGGGCCCTCTTGATCCGACCGGTCCTCTTGGTCTTGATCCGACGGGACCTCTTGGTCTTGATCCAACGGGTCCTCTTGGTCTTGATCCGACGGGGTCCTCTTGGTATTGATCCGAAGGGTCCTCTTGATCCGACAGGTCCTCTTGATCTGACGGGGTCCTCTTGATCCGACGGGGTCCTCTTGGTCTTGATCCGACGGGGTCCTCTTGATCCGACGGGGTCCTCTTGGTCCGACGGGTGCTCTTGATCCGACTGGTCCTCTTGATCCGAAGGATCCTCTTGATCTGACGGGGTCCTCTTGATCTGACGGGGTCCTCTTGATCCGACGGGGTCCTCTTGATCCGACGGGGTCCTCTTGGTCTTGATCCGACGGGGTCCTCTTGATCCGACGGGTCCTCTTGGTCTTGATCCGACGGAGTCCTCTTAATCCGACGGGGTCCTCTTGGTCTTGATCCGACGGGTCCTCTTGATCCGATGGGGCCCCTTGGTCCGACGGGTCCTCTTGGTCTTGATCCGACGGGGTCCTCTTGATCCGATGGGGTCCTCTTGCTCTTGATCCGACGGGTACTCTTGATCCGACGGGGTCCTCTTGATCCGACGGGGCCCTCTTGGTCTTGATCCGACGGGTCCTCTTGATCCGACGGGTCCTCTTGATCCGACGGGTCCTCTTGATCCGACGGGGCCTCTTGATCCGATGGGATCCTCTTGGTCTTGATCCGACGGGGTCCTCTTGGTCTTGATCCGACGGGGTCCTCTTGATCCGATGGGGTCCTCTTGGTCTTGATCCGACGGGGTCCTCTTGATCCGACGGGGTCCTCTTGGTCTTGATCTGACGGGGTCCTCTTGATCCGACGGGGTCCTCTTGATCCGACGGGGTCCTCTTGATCCGACGGGGTCCTCTTGATCCGACGGGGTCCTCTTGATCCGACGGGGTCCTCTTGATCCGACGGGGTCCTCTTGATCCGACGGGGTCCTCTTGATCCGACGGGGTCCTCTTGATCCGACGGGGTCCGCTTGGTCATGATCCGACGGGGTCCGCTTGGTCATGATCCGAGGGGTCCTCTTGGTCTTGATCCGAGGGGTCCTCTTGGTCTTGATCCGAGGGGTCCTCTTGGTCTTGATCCGAGGGGTCCTCTTAGTCTTGATCCGAGGGGTCCTCTTGATCCGACAGTGTCCTCTTGGTATTGATCCGACGGGGTCCTCTTGATCCGACGGGTTCTCTTGATCCAACGGGGTCCTCTTGATCCGACGGGGGCATCTTGGTCTTGATCCGACGGGTCCTCTTGATCCGACGGGGGTCCTCTTGGTCTTGATCCGACGGGTCCTCTTGATCCGACGAGGTCCTCTTGGTCTTGATCCGAGGGGTCCTCTTGATCCGACGGGGTCCTCTTGGTCTTGATCCGACGGGTCCCTCTTGATCCGACAGGGTGCTCTTGGTCCTGATCCGAGGGGTCCTCTTGATCCGACGGGTCCTCTTGGTCTTGATCCGACGGGTCCTCTTGGTCCGACGGGGTCCTCTTGGTCCGACGGGGTCCTCTTGGTCTTGATCCGACGGGGCCTCTTGATCCGATGGGTCCTCTTGGGCTTGATCCGAGGGGTCCTCTTGATCCGACGGGGTCCTCTTGATCCGACGGGGTCCTCTTGGTCTTGATCCGACGGGTCCTCTTGATCTGAAGGGGCCTCTTGATCCGATGTGGTCCTCTTGGTCTTGATCCGACGGGGTCCTCTTGATCCGACGGGTCCTCTTGGTCTTGATCCGACCGGTCCTCTTGATCCGACGGGGTCCTCTTGATCCGACGGGGTGCTCTTGGTCCGACGGGTCCTCTTGATCCGACGGGTCCTCTTGATCCGACGGGTCCTCTTGATCCGACGGGTCCTCTTGATCCGACGGGGCCTCTAGATCCGACGGGTCCTCTTGGTCTTGATCCGACGGGGTCTTCTTGATCCGATGGGGTCCACTTGGTCTTGATCCGACTGGTCCTCCTGGTCCGACGGGTCCTCTTGGTCTTGATCCGACGGGGTCCTCTTGGTCCGACGGGTCCTCTTGGTCTTGATCCGACGGGCTCCTCTAGATCCAACGGGCTCCTCTTGATCCGACGGGGTCCTCTTGATCTGACGGGGTCCTCTTGGTCTTGATCCGACTGGGTCCTCTTGATCCGACGGGGTCCTCTTGGTCCGACGGGTCCTCTTGGTCTGACGGGTGCTCTTGATCCGATTGGTCCTCTTGATCCGAAGGATCCTCTTGATCTGACGGGGTCCTCTTGATCTGACGGGGTCCTCTTGATCCGACGGGGTCCTCTTGATCCGACGGGGTCCTCTTGGTCTTGATCCAACGGGGTCCTCTTGATCCGACGGGGTCCTCTTGGTCCGACGGGGCCCTCTTGATCCGACCGGTCTTCTTGGTCTTGATCCGACGGGACCTCTTGGTCTTGATCCAACGGGTCCTCTTGGTCTTGATCCGACGGGGTCCTCTTGATCCGACGGGTCCTCTTGATCCGACAGGTCCTCTTGGTCTTGATCCGACGAGTTCTCTTGGTCTTGATCCGACGGGTCCTCTTGATCTGATGGGTCCTCTTGATCCGACGGGGTCCTCTTGATCCGACGGGGTCCTCTTGATCCGACGGGGTCCTCTTGGTCCGACGGGTCCTCTTGGTCTTGATCCGACGGGGTCCTCTTGGTCCGACGGGTCCTCTTGGTCTTGATCCGACGGGCTCCTCTAGATCCGACGGGCTCCTCTTGATCCGACGGGGTCCTCTTGATCTGACGGGGTCCTCTTGGTCTTGATCCGACTGGGTCCTCTTGATCCGACGGGGTCCTCTTGGTCCGACGGGTCCTCTTGGTCCGACGGGTGCTCTTGATCCGATTGGTCCTCTTGATCTGAAGGATCCTCTTGATCTGACGGGGTCCTCTTGATCTGACGGGGTCCTCTTGATCTGACGGGGTCCTCTTGATCCGACGGGGTCCTCTTGATCCGACGGGGTCCTCTTGGTCTTGATCCAACGGGGTCCTCTTGATCCGACGGGGTCCTCTTGGTCTTGATCCGACGGAGTCCTCTTGATCCGACGGGGTCCTCTTGGTCTTGATCCGACGGGTCCTCTTGATCCGACGGGACCCCTTGATCCGACGGGTCCTCTTGGTCTTGATCCGACGGGGTCCTCTTGATCCGATGGGGTCCTCTTGCTCTTGATCCGACGGGTCCTCTTGATCCGACGGGGTCCTCTTGAGCCGACGGGTCCTCTTGGTCTTGATCCGATGGGTCCTCTTGGTCATGATCCGACGGGGTCCTCTTGATCCGACGGGGTCCTCTTGATCCGACGGGGCCCTCTTGATCCGACCTGTCCTCTTGGTCTTGATCCGACGGGTACTCTTGATCCGACGGGTACTCTTGATCCGACGGGGTCCTCTTGATCCGACGGGGCCCTCTTGGTCTTGATCCGACGGGTCCTCTTGATCCGATGGGATCCTCTTGGTCTTGATCCGACGGGGTCCTCTTGATCCGATGGGGTCCTCTTGGTCTTGGTCCGACGGGTCCTCTTGGTCCGACGGGTGCTCTTGATCCGATTGGTCCTCTTGATCCGAAGGATCCTCTTGATCTGACGGGGTCCTCTTGATCTGACGGGGTCCTCTTGATCTGACGGGGTCCTCTTGATCCGACGGGGTCCTCTTGATCCGACGGGGTCCTCTTGATCCGACGGGGTCCTCTTGGTCTTGATCCGACGGGTCCTCTTGATCCGACGAGGTCCTCTTGGTCTTGATCCGAGGGGTCCTCTTGATCCGACGGGGTCCTCTTAGTCTTGATCCGAGGGGTCCTCTTGATCCGACAGTGTCCTCTTGGTATTGATCCGACGGGGTCCTCTTGATCCGACGGGTTCTCTTGATCCAACGGGGTCCTCTTGATCCGACGGGGGCATCTTGGTCTTGATCCGACGGGTCCTCTTGATCCGACGGGGTCCTCTTGGTCTTGATCCGACGGGTCCTCTTGATCCGACGAGGTCCTCTTGGTCTTGATCCGAGGGGTCCTCTTGATCCGACGGGGTCCTCTTGGTCTTGATCCGACGGGTCCCTCTTGATCCGACAGGGTGCTCTTGGTCCTGATCCGAGGGGTCCTCTTGATCCGACGGGTCCTCTTGGTCTTGATCCGACGGGTCCTCTTGGTCCGACGGGGTCCTCTTGGTCCGACGGGGTCCTCTTGGTCTTGATCCGACGGGGCCTCTTGATCCGATGGGTCCTCTTGGGCTTGATCCGAGGGGTCCTCTTGATCCGACGGGGTCCTCTTGATCCGACGGGGTCCTCTTGGTCTTGATCCGACGGGTCCTCTTGATCTGAAGGGGCCTCTTGATCCGATGTGGTCCTCTTGGTCTTGATCCGACGGGGTCCTCTTGATCCGACGGGTCCTCTTGGTCTTGATCCGACCGGTCCTCTTGATCCGACGGGGTCCTCTTGATCCGACGGGGTGCTCTTGGTCCGACGGGTCCTCTTGATCCGACGGGTCCTCTTGATCCGACGGGTCCTCTTGATCCGACGGGTCCTCTTGATCCGACGGGGCCTCTAGATCCGACGGGTCCTCTTGGTCTTGATCCGACGGGGTCTTCTTGATCCGATGGGGTCCACTTGGTCTTGATCCGACTGGTCCTCCTGGTCCGACGGGTCCTCTTGGTCTTGATCCGACGGGGTCCTCTTGGTCCGACGGGTCCTCTTGGTCTTGATCCGACGGGCTCCTCTAGATCCAACGGGCTCCTCTTGATCCGACGGGGTCCTCTTGATCTGACGGGGTCCTCTTGGTCTTGATCCGACTGGGTCCTCTTGATCCGACGGGGTCCTCTTGGTCCGACGGGTCCTCTTGGTCTGACGGGTGCTCTTGATCCGATTGGTCCTCTTGATCCGAAGGATCCTCTTGATCTGACGGGGTCCTCTTGATCTGACGGGGTCCTCTTGATCCGACGGGGTCCTCTTGATCCGACGGGGTCCTCTTGGTCTTGATCCAACGGGGTCCTCTTGATCCGACGGGGTCCTCTTGGTCCGACGGGGCCCTCTTGATCCGACCGGTCTTCTTGGTCTTGATCCGACGGGACCTCTTGGTCTTGATCCAACGGGTCCTCTTGGTCTTGATCCGACGGGGTCCTCTTGATCCGACGGGTCCTCTTGATCCGACAGGTCCTCTTGGTCTTGATCCGACGAGTTCTCTTGGTCTTGATCCGACGGGTCCTCTTGATCTGATGGGTCCTCTTGATCCGACGGGGTCCTCTTGATCCGACGGGGTCCTCTTGATCCGACGGGGTCCTCTTGGTCCGACGGGTCCTCTTGGTCTTGATCCGACGGGGTCCTCTTGGTCCGACGGGTCCTCTTGGTCTTGATCCGACGGGCTCCTCTAGATCCGACGGGCTCCTCTTGATCCGACGGGGTCCTCTTGATCTGACGGGGTCCTCTTGGTCTTGATCCGACTGGGTCCTCTTGATCCGACGGGGTCCTCTTGGTCCGACGGGTCCTC
Organism: Pseudophryne corroboree; assembly: GCF_028390025.1. Taxonomy (NCBI): domain Eukaryota; kingdom Metazoa; phylum Chordata; class Amphibia; order Anura; family Myobatrachidae; genus Pseudophryne; species Pseudophryne corroboree. Next base: position 267,389,639 of record NC_086444.1, read on the forward strand.
TTGGTCCGACGGGTGCTCTTGATCCGATTGGTCCTCTTGATCTGAAGGATCCTCTTGATCTGACGGGGTCCTCTTGATCTGACGGGGTCCTCTTGATCTGACGGGGTCCTCTTGATCCGACGGGGTCCTCTTGATCCGACGGGGTCCTCTTGGTCTTGATCCAACGGGGTCCTCTTGATCCGACGGGGTCCTCTTGGTCTTGATCCGACGGAGTCCTCTTGATCCGACGGGGTCCTCTTGGTCTTGATCCGACGGGTCCTCTTGATCCGACGGGACCCCTTGATCCGACGGGTCCTCTTGGTCTTGATCCGACGGGGTCCTCTTGATCCGATGGGGTCCTCTTGCTCTTGATCCGACGGGTCCTCTTGATCCGACGGGGTCCTCTTGAGCCGACGGGTCCTCTTGGTCTTGATCCGATGGGTCCTCTTGGTCATGATCCGACGGGGTCCTCTTGATCCGACGGGGTCCTCTTGATCCGACGGGGCCCTCTTGATCCGACCTGTCCTCTTGGTCTTGATCCGACGGGTACTCTTGATCCGACGGGTACTCTTGATCCGACGGGGTCCTCTTGATCCGACGGGGCCCTCTTGGTCTTGATCCGACGGGTCCTCTTGATCCGATGGGATCCTCTTGGTCTTGATCCGACGGGGTCCTCTTGATCCGATGGGGTCCTCTTGGTCTTGGTCCGACGGGTCCTCTTGGTCCGACGGGTGCTCTTGATCCGATTGGTCCTCTTGATCCGAAGGATCCTCTTGATCTGACGGGGTCCTCTTGATCTGACGGGGTCCTCTTGATCTGACGGGGTCCTCTTGATCCGACGGGGTCCTCTTGATCCGACGGGGTCCTCTTGATCCGACGGGGTCCTCTTGGTCTTGATCCGACGGGTCCTCTTGATCCGACGAGGTCCTCTTGGTCTTGATCCGAGGGGTCCTCTTGATCCGACGGGGTCCTCTTAGTCTTGATCCGAGGGGTCCTCTTGATCCGACAGTGTCCTCTTGGTATTGATCCGACGGGGTCCTCTTGATCCGACGGGTTCTCTTGATCCAACGGGGTCCTCTTGATCCGACGGGGGCATCTTGGTCTTGATCCGACGGGTCCTCTTGATCCGACGGGGTCCTCTTGGTCTTGATCCGACGGGTCCTCTTGATCCGACGAGGTCCTCTTGGTCTTGATCCGAGGGGTCCTCTTGATCCGACGGGGTCCTCTTGGTCTTGATCCGACGGGTCCCTCTTGATCCGACAGGGTGCTCTTGGTCCTGATCCGAGGGGTCCTCTTGATCCGACGGGTCCTCTTGGTCTTGATCCGACGGGTCCTCTTGGTCCGACGGGGTCCTCTTGGTCCGACGGGGTCCTCTTGGTCTTGATCCGACGGGGCCTCTTGATCCGATGGGTCCTCTTGGGCTTGATCCGAGGGGTCCTCTTGATCCGACGGGGTCCTCTTGATCCGACGGGGTCCTCTTGGTCTTGATCCGACGGGTCCTCTTGATCTGAAGGGGCCTCTTGATCCGATGTGGTCCTCTTGGTCTTGATCCGACGGGGTCCTCTTGATCCGACGGGTCCTCTTGGTCTTGATCCGACCGGTCCTCTTGATCCGACGGGGTCCTCTTGATCCGACGGGGTGCTCTTGGTCCGACGGGTCCTCTTGATCCGACGGGTCCTCTTGATCCGACGGGTCCTCTTGATCCGACGGGTCCTCTTGATCCGACGGGGCCTCTAGATCCGACGGGTCCTCTTGGTCTTGATCCGACGGGGTCTTCTTGATCCGATGGGGTCCACTTGGTCTTGATCCGACTGGTCCTCCTGGTCCGACGGGTCCTCTTGGTCTTGATCCGACGGGGTCCTCTTGGTCCGACGGGTCCTCTTGGTCTTGATCCGACGGGCTCCTCTAGATCCAACGGGCTCCTCTTGATCCGACGGGGTCCTCTTGATCTGACGGGGTCCTCTTGGTCTTGATCCGACTGGGTCCTCTTGATCCGACGGGGTCCTCTTGGTCCGACGGGTCCTCTTGGTCTGACGGGTGCTCTTGATCCGATTGGTCCTCTTGATCCGAAGGATCCTCTTGATCTGACGGGGTCCTCTTGATCTGACGGGGTCCTCTTGATCCGACGGGGTCCTCTTGATCCGACGGGGTCCTCTTGGTCTTGATCCAACGGGGTCCTCTTGATCCGACGGGGTCCTCTTGGTCCGACGGGGCCCTCTTGATCCGACCGGTCTTCTTGGTCTTGATCCGACGGGACCTCTTGGTCTTGATCCAACGGGTCCTCTTGGTCTTGATCCGACGGGGTCCTCTTGATCCGACGGGTCCTCTTGATCCGACAGGTCCTCTTGGTCTTGATCCGACGAGTTCTCTTGGTCTTGATCCGACGGGTCCTCTTGATCTGATGGGTCCTCTTGATCCGACGGGGTCCTCTTGATCCGACGGGGTCCTCTTGATCCGACGGGGTCCTCTTGGTCCGACGGGTCCTCTTGGTCTTGATCCGACGGGGTCCTCTTGGTCCGACGGGTCCTCTTGGTCTTGATCCGACGGGCTCCTCTAGATCCGACGGGCTCCTCTTGATCCGACGGGGTCCTCTTGATCTGACGGGGTCCTCTTGGTCTTGATCCGACTGGGTCCTCTTGATCCGACGGGGTCCTCTTGGTCCGACGGGTCCTCTTGGTCCGACGGGTGCTCTTGATCCGATTGGTCCTCTTGATCTGAAGGATCCTCTTGATCTGACGGGGTCCTCTTGATCTGACGGGGTCCTCTTGATCTGACGGGGTCCTCTTGATCCGACGGGGTCCTCTTGATCCGACGGGGTCCTCTTGGTCTTGATCCAACGGGGTCCTCTTGATCCGACGGGGTCCTCTTGGTCTTGATCCGACGGAGTCCTCTTGATCCGACGGGGTCCTCTTGGTCTTGATCCGACGGGTCCTCTTGATCCGACGGGACCCCTTGATCCGACGGGTCCTCTTGGTCTTGATCCGACGGGGTCCTCTTGATCCGATGGGGTCCTCTTGCTCTTGATCCGACGGGTCCTCTTGATCCGACGGGGTCCTCTTGAGCCGACGGGTCCTCTTGGTCTTGATCCGATGGGTCCTCTTGGTCATGATCCGACGGGGTCCTCTTGATCCGACGGGGTCCTCTTGATCCGACGGGGCCCTCTTGATCCGACCTGTCCTCTTGGTCTTGATCCGACGGGTACTCTTGATCCGACGGGTACTCTTGATCCGACGGGGTCCTCTTGATCCGACGGGGCCCTCTTGGTCTTGATCCGACGGGTCCTCTTGATCCGATGGGATCCTCTTGGTCTTGATCCGACGGGGTCCTCTTGATCCGATGGGGTCCTCTTGGTCTTGGTCCGACGGGTCCTCTTGGTCCGACGGGTGCTCTTGATCCGATTGGTCCTCTTGATCCGAAGGATCCTCTTGATCTGACGGGGTCCTCTTGATCTGACGGGGTCCTCTTGATCTGACGGGGTCCTCTTGATCTGACGGGGTCCTCTTGATCCGACGGGGTCCTCTTAATCCGACGGGGTCCTCTTGATCCGACGGGGTCCTCTTGGTCTTGATCCAACGGGGTCCTCTTGATCCGACGGGGTCCTCTTGGTCTTGATCCGACGGAGTCCTCTTGATCCGACGGGGTCCTCTTGGTCTTGATCCGACGGGTCCTCTTGATCCGACGGGGCCCCTTGATCCGACGGGTCCTCTTGGTCTTGATCCGACGGGGTCCTCTTGATCCGATGGGGTCCTCTTGCTCTTGATCCGACGGGTCCTCTTGATCCGACGGGGTCCTCTTGAGCCGACGGGTCCTCTTGGTCTTGATCCGATGGGTCCTCTTGGTTTTGATCCGACGGGTCCTCTTGATTCGAAGGGGTCCTCTTGATTCGAAGGGGTCCTCTTGATTCGAAGGGGTCCTCTTGATTCGAAGGGGTCCTCTTGATCCGACGGGGTCCTCTTGATCCGACGGGGTCCTCTTGATCCGACGGGGTCCTGTTGATCCGACGGGGTCCTCTTGATCCGACGGGGTCCTCTTGATCCGACGGGGTCCTCTTGATCCGACGGGGTCCTCTTGATCCGACGGGGGTCCTCTTGATCCGACGGGGGTCCTCTTGATCCGACGGGGGTCCTCTTGATCCGATGGGGTCCTCTTGATCCGACGGGGTCCTCTTGATTCGACGGGGTCCTCTTGATCCGACGGGTCCTCTTGATCCGACGGGTCCTCTTGGTCTTGATCCGACGGGTCCTCTTGATCCGACGGGTCCTCTTGGTCTTGATCCGACGAGTTCTCTTGGTCTTGATCCGATGGGTCCTCTTGATCCTACGGGTCCTGTTGATCCGACGGGGTCCTGTTGATCCGACGGGGTCCTCTTGATCCGCCGGGGTCCTCTTGATCCGCCGGGGTCCTCTTGATCCGACGGGGTCCTCTTGATCCGACGGGTCCTCTTGGTCCGACGGGGTCCTCTTAATCCGACGGGGTCCTCTTGGTCTTGATCCGACGGGTCCTCTTGGTCTTGATCCGACGGGTCCTCTTGGTCATGATCCGACGAAGTCCTCTTGATCCGACGGGGTCCTCTTGATCCGACGGGGTCCTCTTGATCCGACGGGGTCCTCTTGGTCTTGATCCGACGGGGTCCTCTTGATCCGACGGGGTCCTCTTGATCCGACGGGGTCCTCTTGATCCGACGGGGTCCTCTTGATCCGACGGGGTCCTCTTGATCCGACGGGGTCCTCTTGATCCGACGGGGTCCTCTTGATCCGACGGGGTCCTCTTGATCCGACGGGGTCCTCTTGGTCTTGATCCGACGGGTCCTCTTGATCCGACGGGTCCTCTTGGTCTTGATCCGACGAGTCCTCTTGGTCTTGATCCGAGAGGTCCTCTTGATCCGACGGGTCCTCTTGGTCTGGATTCGACGGGTCCTCTTGATCCGACGGGGTCCTCTTGGTCCGATGGGGTCCTCTTGGTCATGATCCGACGGGTCCTCTTGATCCGACGGGGTCCTCTTGATCCGACGGGGTCCTCTTGGTCTTGATCCGACGGGTCCTCTTGGTCTTGATCCGACGGGTCCTCTTGGTCTTGATCCGACGGGGTCCTCTTGATCCGACGGGGTCCTCTTGATCCGACGGGGTCCTCTTGATCCGACGGGGTCCTCTTGATCCGACCGGTCCTCTTGGTCTTGATCCGACGGGACCTCTTGGTCTTGATCCAACGGGTCCTCTTGGTCCTGATCCGACGGGGTCCTCTTGGTATTGATCCGAAGGGTCCTCTTGATCCGACGGGGTCCTCTTGGTCTTGATCCGACGGGGTCCTCTTGATCCGACGGGGTCCTCTTGGTCCGACGGGTGCTCTTGATCCGACTGGTCCTCTTGATCCGAAGGATCCTCTTGATCCGAAGGATCCTCTTGATCTGACGGGGTCCTCTTGATCTGACGGGGTCCTCTTGATCCGACGGGGTCCTCTTGGTCTTGATCCGACGGGGTCCTCTTGATCCGACGGGTCCTCTTGGTCTTGATCCGACGGAGTCCTCTTAATCCGACGGGGTCCTCTTGGTCTTGATCCGACGGGTCCTCTTGATCCGATGGGGCCCCTTGATCCGACGGGTCCTCTTGGTCTTGATCCGACGGGGTCCTCTTGATCCGATGGGGTCCTCTTGCTCTTGATCCGACGGGTACTCTTGATCCGACGGGGTCCTCTTGATCCGATGGGGCCCTCTTGGTCTTGATCCGACGGGTCCTCTTGATCCGACGGGTCCTCTTGATCCGACGGGGCCTCTTGATCCGATGGGATCCTCTTGGTCTTGATCCGACGGGGTCCTCTTGGTCTTGATCCGACGGGGTCCTCTTGATCCGATGGGGTCCTCTTGGTCTTGATCCGACGGGGTCCTCTTGATCCGACGGGGTCCTCTTGGTCTTGATCTGACGGGGTCCTCTTGATCCGACGGGGTCCTCTTGATCCGACGGGGTCCTCTTGATCCGACGGGGTCCTCTTGATCCGACGGGGTCCTCTTGATCCGACGGGGTCCTCTTGATCCGACGGGGTCCTCTTGATCCGACGGGGTCCTCTTGATCCGATGGGGTCCGCTTGGTCATGATCCGACGGGGTCCGCTTGGTCATGATCCGAGGGGTCCTCTTGGTCTTGATCCGAGGGGTCCTCTTGGTCTTGATCCGAGGGGTCCTCTTGGTCTTGATCCGAGGGGTCCTCTTAGTCTTGATCCGAGGGGTCCTCTTGATCCGACAGTGTCCTCTTGGTATTGATCCGACGGGGTCCTCTTGATCCGACGGGTTCTCTTGATCCAACGGGGTCCTCTTGATCCGACGGGGGCATCTTGGTCTTGATCCGACGGGTCCTCTTGATCCGACGGGGTCCTCTTGGTCTTGATCCGACGGGTCCTCTTGATCCGACGAGGTCCTCTTGGTCTTGATCCGAGGGGTCCTCTTGATCCGACGGGGTCCTCTTGGTCTTGATCCGACGGGTCCCTCTTGATCCGACAGGGTGCTCTTGGTCCTGATCCGAGGGGTCCTCTTGATCCGACGGGTCCTCTTGGTCTTGATCCGACGGGTCCTCTTGGTCCGACGGGGTCCTCTTGGTCCGACGGGGTCCTCTTGGTCTTGATCCGACGGGTCCTCTTGATCCGACGGGGCCTCTTGATCCGAGGGGTCCTCTTGATCCGACGGGGTCCTCTTGATCCGACGGGGTCCTCTTGGTCTTGATCCGACGGGTCCTCTTGATCTGAAGGGGCCTCTTGATCCGATGTGGTCCTCTTGGTCTTGATCCGACGGGGTCCTCTTGATCCGACGGGTCCTCTTGGTCTTGATCCGACCGGTCCTCTTGATCCGACGGGTCCTCTTGATCCGACGGGTCCTCTTGATCCGACGGGGTCCTCTTGATCCGACGGGTCCTCTTGGTCCGACGGGTCCTCTTGATCCGACGGGTCCTCTAGATCCGACGGGTCCTCTTGGTCTTGATCCGACGGGGTCTTCTTGATCCGATGGGGTCCACTTGGTCTTGATCCGACTGGTCCTCCTGGTCCGACGGGTCCTCTTGGTCTTGATCCGACGGGGTCCTCTTGGTCCGACGGGTCCTCTTGGTCTTGATCCGACGGGCTCCTCTAGATCCGACGGGCTCCTCTTGATCCGACGGGGTCCTCTTGATCTGACGGGGTCCTCTTGGTCTTGATCCGACTGGGTCCTCTTGATCCGACGGGGTCCTCTTGGTCCGACTGGTCCTCTTGGTCTGACGGGTGCTCTTGATCCGATTGGTCCTCTTGATCCGAAGGATCCTCTTGATCTGACGGGGTCCTCTTGATCTGACGGGGTCCTCTTGATCAGACGGGGTCCTCTTGATCAGACGGGGTCCTCTTGATCCGACGGGGTCCTCTTGATCCGACGGGGTCCTCTTGATCCGACGGGGTCCTCTTGGTCTTGATCCAACGGGGTCCTCTTGATCCGACGGGGTCCTCTTGGTCTTGATCCGACGGAGTCCTCTTGATCCGACGGGGTCCTCTTGGTCTTGATCCGACGGGTCCTCTTGATCCGACGGGGCCCCTTGATCCGACGGGTCCTCTTGGTCTTGATCCGACGGGGTCCTCTTGATCCGATGGGGTCCTCTTGCTCTTGATCCGACGGGTCCTCTTGATCCGACGGGGTCCTCTTGAGCCGACGGGTCCTCTTGGTCTTGATCCGATGGGTCCTCTTGGTTTTGATCCGACGGGTCCTCTTGATTCGAAGGGGTCCTCTTGATTCGAAGGGGTCCTCTTGATTCGAAGGGGTCCTCTTGATTCGAAGGGGTCCTCTTGATCCGACGGGGTCCTCTTGATCCGACGGGGTCCTCTTGATCCGACGGGGTCCTCTTGATCCGACGGGGTCCTGTTGATCCGACGGGGTCCTGTTGATCCGACGGGGTCCTCTTGATCCGACGGGGTCCTGTTGATACGACGGGGTCCTCTTGATCCGACGGGGGTCCTCTTGATCCGACGGGGGTCCTCTTGATCCGATGGGGTCCTCTTGATCCGATGGGGTCCTCTTGATCCGATGGGGTCCTCTTGATCCGATGGGGTCCTCTTGATCCGACGGGGTCCTCTTGATCCGACGAGTTCTCTTGGTCTTGATCCGATGGGTCCTCTTGATCCTACGGGTCCTGTTGATCCGACGGGGTCCTGTTGATCCGACGGGGTCCTGTTGATCCGACGGGGTCCTGTTGATCCGACGGGGTCCTCTTGATCCGCCGGGGTCCTCTTGATCCGACGGGGTCCTCTTGATCCGACGGGTCCTCTTGGTCCGACGGGGTCCTCTTAATCCGACGGGGTCCTCTTGGTCTTGATCCGACGGGTCCTCTTGGTCATGATCCGACGAAGTCCTCTTGATCCGACGGGGTCCTCTTGATCCGACGGGGCCCTCTTGATCCGACCTGTCCTCTTGGTCTTGATCAGAGGGGTCCTCTTGATCCGACAGTGTCCTCTTGGTCTTGATCCGACGGGGTCCTCTTGATCCGACGGGGTCCTCTTGATCCGACGGGGTCCTCTTGATCCGACGGGGTCCTCTTGATCCGACGGGGTCCTCTTGATCCGACGGGGTCCTCTTGATCCGACAGGGTTCTCTTGATCCGATGGGATCCTCTTGGTCTTGATCCGAGAGGTCCTCTTGATCCGACGGGTCCTCTTGGTCTGGATTCGACGGGTCCTCTTGATCCGACGGGGTCCTCTTGGTCCGATGGGGTCCTCTTGGTCATGATCCGACGGGTCCTCTTGATCCGACGGGGTCCTCTTGATCCGACGGGGTCCTCTTGGTCTTGATCCGA